>NC_137206.1:21410352-21480840 GCF_960531495.2 Zeus faber | reverse complement strand
GGAGGTTCCATCTCAGTGGCTTAAGCACAAACACAAACTTCCTCTTAGACAGGAAGGCAGTCAGACAGACAGAACAACAGTTGGACAGACAAGCAGGCAGACAACTAAAAGCCAAACCCACAAAAAAAATAATATATATATATATATATATATATATATAGATCTAATTTATTAATTAAAAAAACATGTTGCCGAGAACTGTTGGAAATTAACCAGCTGTTAACGGTGGACACAGTGGAGTTTCAAGACACACACAAACACACCTGAGCGAGTTGAACAAGATCGGCGAGGTGTGCATCTGTGTGTGCGTAAATACAGTGTGTGTGTGTGTGTGTGTGTGTGTGTGTGTGTGTGTGTGTGTGTGTGTGTGTGTGTGTGTGTGTGTGTGTGTGTGTGTGCACGCGTGTGGGGGGGCTTTCTAAGATGCTAGAGAAAGTCAGTCCAGATGGCCAGAGAAGATTAAATACCATCTGCCAGCGAGTGCTGCGTACCAAGCCAGTACCTATCCCCGTTGCTGTCTCTCACACATGCCTATTGTGTGTTGCAGTCTGTCTGATTGGGCAAAAGAGGGCGCCCAAGGGAATATAATATCTGAACAGATAGCGCACACGCACACACACACAGAACTGAAGGATGAATCATGGGAAGCTAAAAAAAATGTTTAAATGCACAAGCAACAACTAAATATAATTATGTTAATCTATAAATCATCAATTTCATTGATTTGTCTACATATTAACAGGTAGGTCATGAGCTTTGTCTAAAAGTATACGTGTGGGTATTTGCAGTTAAGGCTTCTTTTTGAATGTGTATGTGTTTTGAAATGGGATCGACTGCTTTCTATGGCACCCGTCCAGAGATAAAGAACGCTAAAGACGCAAAACTTGTTATGCGAGTGTGTACGCGCATCGTGTGCACATACACATCTCATTCTAACAGCCAGTAGACTCCAAACAGGAAGCTCGGAAGTGGATAAATGTTGAATGTTTGTGTCTGAATGTGTCAATGATTGTGAGTGTTTGTGAGTGTGTGTCCGTTTGCTCGTTTTCCTGTGTAATTGTCCATTTCTGTAAAGGTGTCTATGAAGTGTGCTTTTTAATTTTTTTGTGTGTGTTTGTATCTAAGTGCATTTATCTGAGCGCGTGCGTCTAAGTGCACCGAGTCAAGGATGAGGAAGAATCTCCAAGTGCCGGTGACCTCATCTCCAATTCAAATCTCACTCTCGACATGTTTGGGTTTAGGTCCGGAGACACACTCCAGATGGACGCAGATGTTGCTCGGTTTCCCTGGAGAGTTGTGATGCTTATAACGCTGTTTGGGAAACCATTTTCTACCCCAACGGAGATCAGTTTTGTGTGCACCAGAAGGTTCAGATTATAGCAGTGTCACTTGAAGCAAGTGCTGCCTAAAGCGCACATCATCATACACAAGCATACAGCTCCGCTCACAAACAGGCATTCAAACATATTTTTGCTCAAATATTAACACATGTGTGCCTGTAGTTTGCACTAGGGATGTGTAACTGTTTTTCTCTTTACATAAAAAAATAAAAATAGAAAATACCCATGTTTTTTTTGCATTATAACCTATGCCTATTTTCAGTTTAAATATAAAATCTGAGCAGTTTGTTTTTAATCATTTCAGCATTAACTATTTTTACATGTTATTTCCCCATGCTGCCAATTTGTCGTTCAGACCAACCACAAAAAAGTCTATTAGACCATTTTCCTTTTACTGATATTACAATTAGACAAATACACAGTTAGTTTAGAGACAGTGGAACAGGCCAACTCATCAATTAAAGCTAATGCGCGCGCACGCACACACACACGATTGCCGTGTCTTTGGGACATCGTCTACCTGACAATTAGGAGTGTGTATTTATATGAGTGGGATGTGTGCGTTATTTTTCTCTGTGCAAAGACATCTGTGTTGTGTGTATGTTTGTTGTTGGTACAGAGAGTGAGAGAGACTCTCCTGGGTAAGTGGTAATGAGTGCTCAGCTCTTCTCAGACAGCCAATCCATAAGCCATCTCCTCTGCATTTAAAAATCAATTCCTGCAGCTGCCAGACACACGTGCGTGCACACACACACACACACACACACACACACACACACACACACACACACACACACACACATCTTGCTAAGACCAAAGTGGTCCTCTATATTTTTATCCTCAAGCTATTTACTCTGCACTAGCCCATTCAATCGGTTGCCAGATAATATTCACATCCATCCTTTTCGGGGTTGCCAGGTTGCAGAGCATCTGACTGCCAGGAAACGTGATTCATGAAGATCATATAATATGGGCGGAGGATTCTTTTGTCTCTGCTGCCACATAGGCACAAAGATAATCCCGCTGAACTAATAAAATAGGGTTAGTAGCAATTTCACAGTGAGATAAGTGCGCTGCAAGGTGACCTATAATGCAAAACTCACTTTTTCAGTGCTTGTACACATACATTTGGGTCTCTGATGGGCCTACTAACACAGAAACTGTGAAAAAACACAATTCAGTCCGTTTTTTTATGAGCTGTCTGTTTCAGAAAACGTGTCCTAAAACAGCTTTGCTGCCCTAATGTACAGTACGTCATCGCAGTAATATGTCTCTTCAGTAGAATTAGAACCGCCCACCTTGTGAGTAACTCCACCCACGCCTGGTCCACGAGCGGACCCGCTAGCGTTGAAGCTAAGAGTTAATCATGGTAATGCTCTGTTGGCTGCAGAGACTATCACAAATATTTTATAGAAAGGGGAATTAATGCCAACTGTCTGTGACACAACTGCAGATGAGGGTTGTGCAAGTATTTAGCAATTAATTTTGCGGTGTTTTTTTCTGTGTGTGTGTGTGTGTGTGTGTGTGTGTGTGTGTGTGTGTCTATGTTAGGTGGACTGTACTGTAGGCTGCGATTCGTTGTTTCTCTTACAAAAAATAATTGAAAAAAAGTAGATGTCTTTTTATATTATTTTCTGACATTTCCGTAATTGAATGAAAGAAAAAAGCCCCAAGCCCCGCTGTAGCCTGCGGTGACACTGCGATGAAAGTTGGAACTAACTTTTAAATTAGGCCCTGTAGATCTAATATGAGTGAAGATGCAGCAACTGGGTTGCCTCAGATTTGTTCAGAAACAGATTTTGGTGGACTGATGAAATCAGTGAAAGGTTACAGAGAAATACAACGGAATCCGGAGCAAAGTTCAAGTGCCATTGACTCATAGAACCCAGAACTTGTGCTCAAACCCCATTGGCTTACAGAAATAGGGGCCCCGGGAGGGTGGCTCCTCCCACTTAAACACCCTGTTTTCAGACAGGGACGCATGTTAGAATGGGTAGAATGCATAAACTGATTGGTATTTTCAGCAAGATACTTTTAAACATATTTTTGGGACTTCCGAGGCCATATATTAAATTGGTGAAAAGGAGCAGAATAGGTAGGTCTGCTTGAAGTTTGAGAGAGTGCGTGTTTGACGTCATCGTTCAGAGCCTTGGATCTGTTCCAAACTCAAGTTTGACAAGAACGCCCAACGACAAGAATGCGTAAATTGCCTGGATTTGTTCCAACACCACACATACAGTGGGGCAAAAAAGTATTTAGTCAGCCACCAATGGTGCAAGTTCTCCCACTTAAAAAGATGAGAGAGGCCTGTAATTTTCATCATAGGTACACCTCAACTATGAGAGACAAAATGAGAAAAAAAATCCAGAAAATCACATTGTCTGATTTTTAAAGAATTTATTTGCAAATTATGGTGGAAAATAAGTATTTGGTCAATAACAAAAGTTAATCTCAATACTTTGTTATATACCCTTGTTTGCAATGACAGAGGTCAAACATTTTCTGTAAGTATTCACAAGGTTTTCACACACTGTTGCTGGTATTTTGGCCCATTCCTCCATGCAGATCTCCTCTGGAGCAGTGATGTTTTGGGGCTGTTGCTGAGCAACAGGGACTTTCAACTCCCTCCAAAGATTTTCTATGGGGTTGAGATCTGGAGACTGGCTAGGCCACTCCAGGACCTTGAAATGCTTCTTACGAACCCACTCCTTCATTGCCCGGGCGGTGTGTTTGGGATCATTGTCATGCTGAAAGACCCAGCCACGTTTCATCTTCAATGCTCTTGCTGATGGAAGGAGGTTTTCACTCAAAATCTCACGATACATGGCCCCATTCATTCTTTCCTTTACACGGATCAGTCGTCCTGGTCCCTTTGCAGAAAAACAGCCCCAAAGCATGATGTTTCCACCCCCATGCTTCACAGTAGGTATGGTGTTTTTTGGATGCAACTCAGCTTTCTTTCTCCTCCAAGCACGACAAGCTGAGTTTTTACCAAAACGTTCTATTTTAGTTTCATCTGACCATATGACATTCTCCCAATCCTCTTCTGGATCATCCAAATGCTCTCTAGCAAACTTCAGATGGGTCTGGACATGTACTGGCTTAAGCAGGGGGACACGTCTGGCACTGCAGGATTTGAGTCCCTGGCGGCGTAGTGTGTTACTGATGGTAGCCTTTGTTACTTTGCTCCCAGCTCTCTGCAGGTCATTCACTAGGTCCCCCCGTGTGGTTCTGGGATGTTTGCTCACCCTTCTTGTGATCATTTTGACCCCACGCGGTGAGATCTTGCGTGGAGCCCCAGGTCGAGGGAGATTATCAGTGGTCTTGTATGTCTTCCATTTTCTAATAATTGCTCCCACAGTTGATTTCTTCACAACAAGCTGCTTAGCTATTGCAGATTTAGTCTTCCCAGCCTGGTGCAGGTCTACAATTTTGTTTCTGGTGTCCTTTGACAGCTATTTGGTCTTGGCCATAGTGGAGTTTGGAGTGTGACTGTTTGAGGTTGTGGACAGGTGTCTTTTATACTGATAACGAGTTCAAACAGGTGCCATTAATACAGGTAACGAGTGGAGGACAGAGGAAAGAAAAAGTTACCAAGAAATTTACCAATTAATTCATTAAAAATCCTACAATGTGATTTCCTGGATTATTTCCCCCCATTCTGTCTCTCATAGTCGAAGTGTACCTATGATGAAAATTACAGGCCACTCTCATCTTTTTAAGTGGGCGAACTTGCACAATTGGTGGCTGACTAAATACTTTTTTGCCCCACTGTAATATCGAGGATGCTCGTGCTGCTTGTGACTTGACCAACTGGATTCACCCAGATGTCCCAGCATTAAATGAGTGAACAGGTAGGTAAGGTTAGTGAACAGGTAAAAAGTCTATTAAAATATTTTCCTTTTACTGATATTACAATTAGACAAATATACAGACACACACACACACTTCTGGCTAAACATTTACTGTCTACTTGCCTGTGAGCAAGGCATCAATGATTGTACTGGGACGCTTCCATGTACAAATGGTGGGACCTGAATCATTGCAAACCGGGTTTTTGACAGTTAGCGCAGTTGTTTTTTTTAACATTGTGTTCAAAAAAAAACGATTTTGTTGTTTTGCTCACAGAAGTAAGATAATTGGTCTCATACTAGATGAGTTATATTCTGTTAAAGAAATGAACACGGGAGAAATACAAATGGAATACATGAAACAGGACCACTACAATGGCTACCACTGCACACAGCTCCAAAGGACGACTGATGTAGGATAAATACCAAACCTAGCTGTGATGTTATTGACATTAGTAGGAATCTTTCATGTATTTCACACACTCTGCGCATTTTCTTGTTACGCTCATAGCATTTTTTACATTCTAAAACAAGTTGCTACCTGTAATCTACACTCAGGAAGACAGACAGTTTGATCGGATAACATTATTTTTGAAGAGGAACTGTGGAACTCCAGATGACTCAGAACATTTAATAGCTACCCTGAATGCCATTTACCAACACAACCCCTGTCAATTTATTCAAGCGTAGGCACCGTTTTTTTTCCAGCCCGTGGAGCTGGTCAACTTGTATGCATACACGAGGGAAACACCAGAGAGAAAAGTACGGCCCAAACGCATGCCCGGGCTGCATCCGCACGGACACACGTGCCTACACACATCAACGCCCTGGGGGCTTCGCTCGTCAATAACATCTGATCAAACTCGTGTTTGCATCTCAGACTCTCTCACACCGCAAACAGCAAAAGAAACATGTGCAAATACTGTCTGTTCCACATGCAGGCACGGGTGCCACCTGCTGAGAGAGGAGATTTAAAATGTTACTCCGTCTCCGGCACAAACAGGGGGCCATGTTTACAACTGAGCTCACTAAATGTCAGACAAGATTAATATAGTTTAGAATACGGCATAAAAGTGCTGAGACAGAGAGAGAATGGGAGAGAACGACAAACAGAGAGTGAGACGAAAAGAGGAAAGAGAGCAAAGGAGAAGGGTAGTGAAATACTTATCTGGACTTACCGCACAGGAAGACATAGAATCCTCATCACCCACGGAATCTTCCAGAATGTGATGGGCGTCCTGCACACACACACACACACACACACACACACACACACACACACACACACACACACACACACACACACACACACACACACACACACACACACACACACACACACACACACACAGTCATGAACATGCACTTAAAACAGACAACCAGGAACACCCTTATGGGTCTCAGTGGCCTGTGTGTTCTTGCTCAGGAGCTCATGCAGTCATCCGTCAGGTTGGTACATGCTATTTATTCATGCCATGGCTTATAAACAAGAAATGTACTTCCAACTACATTTTGAAAACACTTTGTGCAAATATACATAGATGCAATATTCGAAAAAAATGTAATAAAAGAAGGAAATATACATTTATGGTGAAATTCCCATTGACCTTGACCCACTACTCGAAACAGCCAACCAACTTCAAGGGGCACTGTTCTGAATTTGACTTTGACCTCTGACCTCAGAGTTATGGAGGGTAAACAGAAGGGGAAGGTTCCCCACAATGATTAATCCAGAGTAGATGTCATATGAAAGGAAAAATAAAAATTGCATAATTCTGTGCACTTTGCTACACACCCACGCCTCTCCGCCCAAGTTGTGACCTCTTCCACCCGACTAAATGGAAACCCACACTCGAGATGAATTAGCATTGCATAATGTACGATTAGCGACCTGCCTTCCTGGTTGTCGGGACAACAGCTGTTGTTTAGCCACCGATAGCCCCAGGACTCGCAGGAGAATGATAATCCTAATCACAGCGATTAGGATGATTATTTGTTCTGCAAGGTAGTGCAGAAGCCATAGGCCTGAATCTGCACGGTGGGACAGCCAGAGACCGGGCAGTCGACAGGAGCCGAGAGAGAGAGAGAGAGAGAGAGAGGTAGTAAAGGTGAACGGTGAAAGTGGATGAGAGGATAGTGCCGGCGATGACAGGGAAGGAGGGGGCACCCCTTTCCCCATCGCTCTCTCCACATCCGTCCGTCCTCCCTTTCACCCGAATAGCAGGATCGGAGCCCGTCCATCAGGGCGAGTGAGCCTCTCTATCCTTCATCCGCACAGATGAACATTTGGCTCAGGGCTCCTATAGAGCACTTCAACGCTGCCTCCCATCTAGACTGCCGGCTCGCTTTGTTCGCCGCGTTTCTCTTTCATACTTCCCTGGCCTAGAAAAAAAAAAAAACAACAACAACAAAAAACACGTTCTCGCAGCAACCCCAACTCCATCCCTCCCGCCGTCTCCAACAGAGCCTGGGGTGTGTACAAATCAAGGCGCGCAGCACCACACCGGTTTGATTTGGGTATATTTTAGTCAGTGCTTCCAGAATCATTTGTCAAGGCGGGGAGGATATATCGAGAGTGGGCAAGTTCCAAGAAGTTTATAAAGTTGTTTCGCTGTGTGTGTGTGTGTGTGTGTGTGTGTGTGTGTGTGAGACAGCGAGAGTGAGACTCACTGTATAATTTACTGGCTGCTTATCTGAACCAGATCGGATTCAGAAGTTGCTGAAACACACACACACAACTGGTCTATTGAGCTCGACTGACAGCACATACAGGAAGTACACGCACGTTAACGAACGTGGGAGGCGCGCACACACACACACACACACGCACACGCGCACACACACACACACACACACGCACGCACACGCACACACACGCACACACTCTTCCGGCGTTGTGCGGTCACTGGCCCTGCCCACTCTTTCTGTATCACAGTTCCGAAAACTTGTGGGAAGGAAGAGGTTACACGGAAAGCCAAGACGCCGACTTTCAAGCCGAGGAACCGCCAAAGTTTAGGGCCGCGCGTTGTCCTCGCACCCACGGGACACTTTCAGACATCACACCGACACGTTATCCCCCGGGTTACGGGGACCGCGGCTGACGTTTGGCTCTCCCCACCACCCCACCCCTCCCGAGCCCTTACCTCTCTCTCCGCCCTCCCCAGTGCCATCTTCTGCCAGGGGTCCGCCAGCTGTGCCAGAGGCATCTTGGCCGCTCCCGGTCGTCACCGCGTCGCTGGTTCGCACGTCCCCGGCTTTCCCGCTCCCGCTCTCGGGTCGCTTCACCGCAGCGACGAGCGCCACACAATTCCGGATCCCTCGGGGGGAAACAGACGTGAGAATGCGCCGCGAACTGCCTTTTTCGGAAACTGACACCCTGCGCTCTCTCTCTCTCTCTCTCTCCCCCTCTCGCTCTCTCTCCGTCTCTCGCCCTCCCCCTTCTCGAGCTTCCGCTATTTCCCAATATGGCGTCCGGTGTCGGTTTACCTGTCTGTCAGACCGCAGCGTCACCGTGACGTCACCCCGAGGAGGAGGCGGGGCCACGTCCGCGCAGACAGGTGAGGGCGAAGAGCCGCGCCGAGGGTCCGCGTGTCGGCGGTCACTTAGCCCACGCGAATTAAAAAAAAAAAAAAAAACAACAAAAAAAACAAGACACACCGTGATTTCAAGGACACGGGCCCAAAAAACATTATGTACATCCTATATATTTCGTTTTTATGTACTTAAGCTTTTTTTTTTTTTTTTTTTTTAAATACCGATTTGTCTGTACAATAATGCAGCGGCCCTCACCCAGACACATTCCCTGTGTGACCGAATGTTAATTATTCAGATTAGTTTTTCCTCTCTTTTTTTGGTTTCCCATTTTCCCTGTTCACAGAAGCTCCCCCCCCCCCCTCAAAGTGATTAGATCCATGAACAAGTGGCACCCGGCCCCCCCGTGAATACACAGCTTATCAGACTGTCATATCAGTGACGACATGGACCAACTGGATTCAGGTCAAGTGTCCTCGGTGACTTCTAGTTTGGTGGTTTTGTGTTTTACGTTTTACGACTTGTATGATGAGGAAACGTTTTCCTGCTTTTCTCCCATAGGCCATTTACTGTAATGCGATTCATTTGATTCCATGTATTAAACCACATTTTATCTGAAAATATTGGTTTTGTCCATTTCTTCACCATATCGACTGCCCAGTAACGAACGAGCGATATTTTCAAAACATGCATTCATAATTCACATAGTTGGAGAAACTTTTAGTTGAGCCTGATAAAATTCGGTCAAATTTGACGCTCAAAGCAAATGTAGGCACAAACTTCCCTTATTTGATCTGAAACACTGATCAGAGTTGAGCACAGACACTCAACCAGAATTTACACATTCATACAAATATTAACACATTACGATGGCTTCATTTCAACGTGCGTCTATAATACCTCAATGCAGCAGATAAATGCATTTGTTGTACAATTCTGAGGTCACGGTCGCTTGTTTATTCTGTCGTTCAGGAGTCAGATAATGCCCCCTAGTGGTAACGAGACGAACTGAACACTTTTCTTGACGCCATTATTCGATCGTTAATTGATCTTCTGCTGTAGAATGTTTTCAGGCTAAACATCGTTCTTGCCTACTCCCCATATTTTAATACGCTATGAAAGTGATTCGTTTACATCCTCATGTTAAACTCTAGGCAGCATCTGTCAAAAGTAAATTACCATTCAGCAGCCAATTCTCTCACCCAAAACCAATTTTATTTTCACTCCCACTTAAATTATACATAAATAGTTCCATAAAACTTTAAATCTGTACATTGACAATAATGGTGACAGAAACCCAGGACAAAGAGGTTAGAGAAACACCCCATTGCTGCTACAACTTGTTCCTCACTGCAACAAAGTGCCTTACAGTGTCAAATGACTGGCTTGCAATTCACAATCCTAGAAAATAAAGTCTCTCAAAACAACCTGAAGTGCTGGATCTACAGATGGGCTAGTCCAATAGGAATTGTTTATACTGTAAAGTGGTTTGCCTATAATGTGGGAGAGTTGTCACAAAAACATAATTTGGAATAAATGCTGAAAATTCTATATCGCCGCATGATTCCAAAGCGTAATACCAGCTTTAAACTGAATTACTACTACTGAATTAACATCTGGCTCACATTAAGCAAACCTGAAGAGTAAACTGTAAAAATCAGGAGTCATTAATTTCAGCTAGCATGGGCAGATTAGATTTAAGGGAAAAATAAACTAAAATTTACTGGGCCGACTCGGCCGGTATTTTTAATCCTGCAAAAGCGTACACATTTGTAGAGGTTACATTTCTGCATATTCTTATACATTGAGGTAAGATACTACCAAGGGAATATGATATTCAAACTGCACTACAAGCACATGTTGACTCCAGAAATAAATGTTGCAAATTTTAACAATTGCAGTTTTGTTATTGCAAACACCGCCCTTCAGAAGGCTTCCGAAAAGTAATTGGGCACAGTTTGAAATTCGTTTTACATATAAAATTTCCTGCAAAATAGAAGCACAGACAAAGCAACGTGTACTGTCATGCTCCAATGACTAAACTTAGTACAGAGCAGAATGGTGCAACTTCCTGCATCCAGCAATCACATTGTTTGACAAGCTCTCCAAATATCTGCCCTAACCATGGCAACTTAAACAACGCACAAATACAGTTAACATTCAAAGTGTAGATTGACTTTAGAGACCTGGTAAACTGCTTTCAACATCTCAAGAACTGCCCTTGTAAATCATCAGGAGAAAGTCTAACACAGTGCAATACATTAAGTTATAAATATTCAACACATCTATACATATTGTAAATAAATAATACTGGCAGCTCTGGGTCAGGGCTAGGAACGACAAGGTGCGGAATGATGCAGAGACCCATGTTTGATTGGATGGACGTGAAGAGTTTCATTTACAAAACGTGACACGAGACTCCAACCCAGCGACTGCAATAAAAAGAGTATATACTGGTTCCCCTTCACATCAGTTAGAGACCCGACTACACCGTGCACCCTTTGAGGAAGTGGTCGGGTGAAGATGTCAGAAGTCACAGCGTTGCCCTCCTACTGGTGAATATCTGTAATATGTAGTCATTGAAGTGCCAAAATAACCACCAAGCCCTGCCCGGAATTATTCCAGCCATTCACCTGGCAGCAACTACAAGTAGCCACCTCCCTCCAGAGAAGCAAGTGTCACGACTTGGAGCGAAACTCTTCCGCTTGACCTTTGAGGACAGCGTCTAACTGATTGACTTCAGCTTGCTCCAGGGGTTGGTTCCGCGGACCTCCAGGGGAGGCTCGTTGTGGAAGATGTGGTTGCAGAGCTCGTCTAGGGGGGGCTCTGGATCCAAGGTCGCAAACTGTGCAGCTTCTTCAATCTCCTTTCGGATTGCCACGTCTATTTCCTGAACGGACAAAAATTGATACGTAGCACTAGGATTCAAGATTCAAGATTTTTATTTGTCACATACATATACATACTTCCATACATATATGCAGTGAAATGTAATGCAACGCACCCGGTGATAGCACACAAGAAGTCCTAGGAAAAAGTACTAAAATAAAATAAAAAGTAGAAAATTACTTTCTAATAGACCGACTAACTGACTCCTAAAACGTAATACAGTAAGTGGAATACTTATAGAATAAGATAAAAAATATATAGAATAAAATACAATAAAAAATAAATTGAAATAAAATGGAATAGGTTGAAGGAATATGGCTATGTATATAGGAATATGGCTATGTATATAGAACCGGAGCGCCGGCGCAGGCGACCGCTAGGGGTGGCGCCACTATCGCCTATCACTATCGGTTGGTAGTACAAAAGGCTAAAGGACAATACATAATCCAAATTACAGCTGCAAGGATACGTGCCAATGACACAACCGCGCCGACTTTGGGTTTTAAAAAAAAAACCCTCATTATCCAACCAGGAAAGGTGACATTTAAAATAACCTTTCCACCAGACCAGACTGAGGGAGGAGTCAGAGTTTCACTTATTCCATTCTCTCCCCGTCTCAGCTATGCTTGATATATTGGTGATATTTAGAACTTCCAGCTTTCCATGCTGTATTCCTGAGCCAGACAACGTTTTGAAGCCATCGACTCGACTGTCTCTACCAATGGTTTCCCTCCTGATTAGGACATAACTGATTTACAGCCGTCTCCCAGAGAACTACCCAAACCAAATCATACTGACGAACCGTTTAAAGCCACTCTAATCGATTCAGCACTATGTGGCTCTGTGCGTTTAAAGACTGTAGACGTACCTTAAATTCCTCAGCGGCAGCCATGTTGTTGCTGAGCATGCGATCCTTCAGCATGGCGATGGGGTCGCTCTTGGTACGAACCTCCTGAATCTCATCACGCGTGCGATAGCTACAAGAAGTGACGGTTATACACTCGCAAACACTCCCAGCTTAACAAGCAAAAGTAGCTTGTTTACTCAAGGAGTGTGACAGCAAGTTTCAAATGAAAACTGGTACAGTCAATACACACCATGACTATGCACACTACTATTTCAACTAATGGCGGAAGTAATTAGTCGGTTGTGTTCATTATATCGCAAAGTAAATTACCAAATTTATAGGAGACAAGTGTGACTTTCATGAGAAAGCAATTTAAGGTAATCAATTTGCAAACTGATTTTAGCTTTTGACGGTTGGCAGACACCCTGAAGCCTTGATAGTCTGGTTGTAAATGACCAGGCTAGTCTCCTAGACCGAACAAGAAGGCAACAAAGACGCGATGGTTGAACGTTGGAAAATATTCAGCGAGAGGGGACTGCAGCAGTAAAACAGAAGAGTGGAAAAGACAAGTTTAACATTGAAGGTGTGGAAGTTTTAATAAGGTCAATGACTGCAGCTGCACTCACCTGACCCCAGGGTCACTCATGCTGTGTCCATGGTAACGGTATGTCTGCAGCTCCATGAGAATGGGGCCCTGAAGCACAAGACCACCACAAAATAAATGTCCTTTCCAGAGAATACCCAAGTGTTTGGGCAGCACCATGGGAGAGTGGGGGATAAAGGCCACCTCCAGCATCTGACATTTGAAGGGTTTCTGTGGAATTCCCTGCAGCAATACATTGATTCCATGGTCACCACCTTACTTTAGACAACCAACTGACTTGAACAATAAGAGTTTAAAAGGTCTTGAAGATTTTACGTCACAAAATGTGACATTATACAAGACTGCACACCCACTCACCATGGAATCAAACCATTTCACTCTTTAGCCAACTTATGGAAAAATAGTCAACTTTTGTTTGCGTGGCCTGCTTTGTTCACTTTCGTGCTCCCTTGTTGACAGCAACATTAAGCTCGTAGTGTTAAAGTGTCAGGAGTAGTATTGCTCAAACATGACTGAACTAGGGATGCACTAGTCTTTATCAATAGTTGTTAACCCTAAACAATTGTCAATTGATAACATCAAAGCTAATGACGTCACCAGGGGTCGTGCTATGTGAGTGGGGACAGACATCACGCATCTCTGGGTTTCCACATTTCAAAATGGAGAACTTCGAGGCAAGACTCGCTCGGGTTAAAAATGTACACTTTGCCTTCCTGCGCAGTGGAAGGAGCCGGATGTTACATAGCGGATCAAGTCTGGCACAGATATGGAAAATGAGATGCTAATTAAAGTATTCATTACTAAAAATGAAATTATATATAAAGAGACAAGTGTAGTTTAATATATTTTATTGGAGTCAACTCATCTCTCCCTCACGCCGGGTCTTCCGTGCTGTTATGCCGTTCCCATGTTCCATCTGAACACAGCATTAGTTGTTGAGGAACAATAAACAGTTTCCTCCTCAGGCACAGCCAATGTTTGTTGTTCTTCCAGAAGCCTCCATCTACTTCTAGCTGCTCCACTGGGCATCTCTCCCCCCCCCCCTCCCCTCGACTGCCCCTTGTCGTTCCAGTGACTACTTCCTGGCTGCATATTTTTATTCTCGAAAAGGCCATGTGCCGCAGAGACTCCCGTTGATACAACAACAAGACTGCAAATTGTTCAGTTCTTGACAAATCTATTAATTCTTATTAGCAATTGAGTGTGAACATCCCTAGACTACACCAATGTTCAATTGGGAAAGAAATTGAGGACCGCAGCACATGGATTTGGCCTTTAAGTGTCTTTCTCAAAAGGAACAAGAGGACATTAAAAATTGATTGTTTTGAGTGAAAGATGATCCTGGAAAGTTCCTCAACTACAGATTAAAGGAGCACTGTGGGCTTGGACAGAGTTTGCAGTAAATAGATGCTTGTAATGGGGGGGAGGTGCTCTTGGCATTGGGAATATCCTGCGATGCTTACCTATTTCAGCCTTTGGCCCGTTCTGTAGAGAGGTGGTGGAATTTCCCTTTAAAGTCACTACATACCATTTTGTCAATGTCAAAGCACAGACAAGTCCCGACAGAAGAACTTACCTTGCCGGCTCTGCAGTGGTCGGCTGCGAACTTGGTCGCTTCCCTTACACACAGGACATCCATACCGTCGACCTAGATGATCAGGACAGAGTGCAGACAAATGTTAACTACAGCCGAACTACAGCCGAACAGACAGTCATGTATGCATCAAAAAAAAGCCATTTCTCTGAACACTTAATGAACCACTTTACAATCAGATAAAAAACACATTTCAGAGGCAAAGACCTTCATTGCCAATGAGCGCAGTTCCCCAGCAATTAGATTGTCTGCAGTATTATACATGAGCATCAGAAGGCTGGGTGCATGCTCACACCTGAAACTGCCAGGACAGACTGTGTCTTCTCCTGTTGTAGTCTAGGTCTTAACAGGCCAGCTGCAGCATACAGTGACACTGCAGCTACCGCCCGAGACCAGAACATGGTGCCACAATATTCAGCCTTCAGTTTAGGTGAAGAGATAAAAACACACCAAAAATATTTTAATTGGATGAGTGTTGTAAATGCATGCGCGTCTCACTCTGAGTCCCGGTATGTAATCTCCCCTCCGATAGTAGTCTGTGCTGGCAGAGGCTCTCTCCACGGATGTGCCCATGCCATATTTGTTGTTCTCGCAGATGAAGATGCACGGCAACTTCCAAAGGGCCGCCATGTTGAACGACTCAAATATCTGGCCCTGATTGGACCAGCAAGGAGAGGAAAATAAACTGTCATTTGAAATAAATGACAATCTAAAGGCAAGGAAATGTGTTATTCAAGTAACTGCAGCAAACATCAAAATCTTATGACATCTTTGTTGCTGCACACTACCTCCTTGAGCTGGAAAAAAGTTTACTAAATAAATATTTATGACATTGCCAAACATAAAGGTAAAATTCTCCATAGATTTCTACAGAACTTCAATAAACACTGATATTGGAAGTTTGTCAGAAACAATGAAAATCACTTCACAAGTCTGGTTTAAATCAGAATTACAGTGGAGAAGACTTACAAGTACAGGGTGAAATGAGTTTCCTGATGTTGGGGGAATCTTACCTGATTGGCCGCACCATCTCCATAGAGACTGACACACACCTGATTGTTGCCTTTGTACTGGCATGCCAGGGCAATACCCGCACCTAGCGGCACCTGGAACATTTTCACAGCAAATCAAAGCATTCAAGACAAAATGCCAAAAATAAATACAGTGCTGAATGCTCTACAAAACGGCATGTATGAAATTTATACAAGACCTATTTTGTATGCGGTAATTACCTGTGCTCCCACAATGCCATTGCCTCCATAGAATTGTGGGGCATACATGTGCATAGAACCACCCTTTCCTTTGGCCACACCTCCTTTACGACCTGCGATGAGAGCGAACAATGGCGGAAGTAAGAATGGGGAAGGGGTGGGCAATAACAAGTGTAAATCATCACTGGTAAAGAGAAAGTTATCATTCTCACCTGTGAGTTCGGCCAGAATATGTTTGACAGAAACTCCCCGTGTGTAAGTGTAGCCATGGGCTCTGTACGCTGTAATGAGGTGGTCCGTGGAATTGATGGCCGCCTCAATGCCCATTGCACACGCTTCCTGTGGGGACGCAAACGTCAAAGTCAAGACCGCGAGGCTGTCTAGAATAGAGGCAACACCAGACACTTTTAGAGTGTACTGAAATTTGAAAATGTCTAACACTTCTCATGGGCCAAAAAGGCAACTTGAGACTGTCCTATTTTTTTTACTAGTTGCCTTTAGTTTGTTGGTCACACAAACAAGAAACCACAGATAAGTGTATATTGGAATTTACAATACACTTTTAAACCTGAGAATAACTAGAGTAAAATTCAATATCTTCATGTGAAAAGAAACGGCACCATACATTTTAGGCCACATGGCCAAGCTATGCCATGTGTATTGGCATAAGTCATTTCACCTGGCCGTCGTAGAGATGACAGAATCCTCGGATGATCTTCTGCTTGTAGAGCTGGTCAGCCTTCAGCTCCATGCGCCTGACTGTCTGCATGGTGCGGTAGTACTGCAGGCCCTGTTCCCGGGTCAGCTCTGCTGTGACTGGAGGGCCCTCCTCCAGGCGGTGCACCTCACATTTCTATTGGTCAGGAAACAGCAAGGGGAGGGGCACAGGCAGATTTTAGAAACCAATGCAAAGCTTAGTAGCATCAACACCACGCACTCTTGCAAAAAGTGATTCACCAACATAAAATAGAGTTGGTGATGAGGATTTTCACAATAGAATTTACACAATATCAATCACCATGAGAGAGTGAGAAACCCCATGTTTAAGAGTCCAAAGGATCACAGTTTGATATGACACCAACGGTTTTAACACTTCAGATTAGGGTTTGAAACAAATGAGCATGTTTATAGTTGACTGAACTGTCATAGGCCATGAGACAACTTTGGTACAAAATGACGGCAAGTGCTCCCATTGTGTCTGAACTTGACTGATATTGCTAAAAAGGCTTATCCAACAGTCTGAAAGAATAGTTTTTCATGAAACACAGGTTTACATCTTTGTGAATTTGTAAAAAGCATTGATTTGTTGTGTAGTAAAATTTTCAGTCTACCTTGATGTCAAAGGTTGCCTGGGGGGTGAAGTCAGCAAAGGAACGGGAGGAAACCACAATGCGGGCCCCCTGAAGACAATTACACACAAGTTACAGTTTAACAGCTGAACGGTGGTGGCATTCTGTGCTTCCAAAGACCCCTTCTTCCACCAAGTCTCCAGGGTTGCCCGTCTCTTCATACCAGGGGTGGGGTTAGTAGGGTGATGTTAGGGGTGCACCAGGTGTGACTAGGGTTTGGATGTGGGGTTACACCAGGGTCCCAGTTTACACTGGAGTTTTCTGAGATTACACACGTTCCCTGTTACAGGTTAGTCAAAACCAGGATGGAAGTAGTCAACTGCATTCATAACGTGAATAACCGTCCTCATAGAACATTTTAAGTTAAGTGTTCTCTGCAAATCAGATTTCCCACTGACTCATTTCAAAGCGTTCAGTTATGAGCCAATTAACTTGCAGCATTAGCATTGTTAATACTAATGATGTATAAAACCTTGCATGTAGAAGTCACATGACACAAAAGCTGAAGGTTATTCTGCCTATGTAGACAAGTTAGTATCCCCATCCTGGTTAAATATGAGCAAGCACATGAAGGATGCTATACATGCTCTTACTGGGCTGTCTAGTCCTGTGCCTTGGCCTCTAACTAATCCTGTGTCAGATGCTCTAGTACTGACTGGTGGTGGTTTAGGTGGTTGTCGCTGGGTGGTTGCCATGGAAGGCACTGCAGGTGAGGTTATATTGACATACTCTGACAGGTCAATCAGCAACTGGGGAACACAGGCGCCAATCAGACCAATGTACCAGTATTGTCAGAAATGCGGTACATTGGCCACAGTGACAGATCTGCATTTGACAAAAGGGGAAGCAGCAAAGTTGAAAATTTACAGAAATGTCACTGCACCCTAAAAGAGCCAGACAGAGAATAGCAGGACTACTTGCAGCCAAACAGTGTCTTTTTGGTGGCAACTCACAATTGGTACAACATTTCACCCCAAATACTATAAAAGTAAAACATCTATCAAGTTTGAGTTGTCCAGTCAGGTTTTCCAGTTAAATTGTGTGATCAGAGTTACATGTTATAGTCCCAGTCTTACAAGCCCTCCAATGTGATCAGGTTTAGACCAAAACGCTCTGCAACTCTAGATGACTTCATGAAACCAATTGGACAAAAGTAACATCCCTGAAGCTAATGATTAAAAACTGCTCTTTAAAGCAGTAACTCTATTCTACTTTGAAGTGATTTTTTTTTTGATGATATCTCTAGACAATGGCTAGAGTACAAGCAGATTATCTGGTTCTGGGTACATATTGTTGCAGTATCACATTGGCCTGGAACCGCGGTATGGATGTCAGACTATATTCATAGGTTAAACTCAAGAGGCTGTTTGAGTATATTTATAATAGTTGTAAAGATAAATTAATGAACCAAACAAGGTTCTTGAATAGTAAAATCAAAATACTGTAGCAATGTGAGTCATCAGTTATAGTAACATCAACATTTTAAACATGGAAATTTGCATGGAAACCTAAAAATGATATGTTAAACAGTAAAGCTAGATATTTAATGGCCAAATATTCAAGACATGCCATTCTTCTGGGCGATGCTTGCCAGTCACGTTTTCGCTTACCTCCGACACTGTTTGAACTCCCTAAGGTTCAGCCATGGGAAGGGATGGAGGAGGGAAGGAGGAATGTAAAAAAAACAAAAATGTGTGTATTCATTAGTGACATGACAGTTTGAGTGGGTGCAGAGGGAAGGAGAAAGCTAAAGATTACCTTCTTCTGTAAGATAATCGCAAGATAAAACCAATAGCACGAAACAACTCAATGAATGTCTAATGGGAGAACTTGTCACGTAACCACGTGCTGCACACTGTAAACACACGTTACAGTACATATTTTTTCCACTACATACACATTTTTGATTTAGAAATAGCCCTTTCATAAACGTCACTGCGCCATGCTTGTATGATGCACGTTGACTCTTTTTAAACAACTTTACCAGAGCTGGCTCCACAGCCAAAGCGATGATAGCTTGCGGACAAGGTCAGCAGCCATCAAGCTAGCAAACTGAACATAGCCGCCGCTGGTTCGAAAAAAAAAAAAAAAACGGCAACCATTGCGAGGGGGGGTGAAATACACAAAATAACGACCCTCCCGATTCAACTCACCGCATTCTTGCCGGTGATTCTACACAGCGCGTTAGAAATAATCGTCAACATATTTTTCATGCTACTGAAGACCGACGGCCTGGAGTGGACACGATTAACGCCGCTGACTGCTAGACTGTGGGTGTCCGCTGGAAAAGGGCGTCATCGGAAACAACAAACATAACTTTGGTTCCGGGTTTAATTGTGGTTCGGTGTCAGATCCCTCAGACAGATACAAAAATATTACTTTATCTAATAACTTTTTTACTTAAAAAAAAAATATATATATATAAAAAGTTTACGATGGTTGGAAGGTGAGGACGAGTGCTCAGTGGCGCACTGCACACAATACCTCTTCAACTAGCTTTATCACGCTCAAGAAATGTCACAAGACAGAAACCGTTAGGAAAGCAATAGAGTTTCATTATAATCGAGTCCAGGTTTGACAGCTTTAAGTGTCGAAGTTTTTGGTTTTGTTTAATATACCTGGTTTTATGTGGCTAGTAAAAAAATAAAATCCACATTGTTCCTGTATTCAAATATCAAAGAACATTACTTTCACAAGTTAGAAATGTAATATGGGCTTATTATAATCTAGTCGAGATAAGTACAGATATAGACATGGTTTTAGGTCGTTTGCGTTAACTAAAACTTTACAAAAATTCCGAGGAATTTGAACGCACCATGGAACTAGACGCCGTGAATCGGCTGCTCATCTCAGTGTCAAGTTTAACCGGACGCTGGTCAGAAAGGGAGCGATCGGAGCAATAAAGAATAATGAGGCAACTGTCTCCGTGACTCTTTGTCTCCGCCTAATTAAGCCGATTGTTTTCAACCGAACCTACGCGCTGCGCCCCCGGTGAGACCCGGTGCTCCGTCCCGGACAGCAGGGCGCGGCACTGCTGCCAGAGCCCGGACGGAGCCTTTTCCAAAACACGGCATTTGTTTCGTTTTTAATTGAATGAGCATAAAACAGTCCCTGAGCACGCGGAGCGGAGCTCGGACTACATACATACGCTACTCACAAAAAGTTAGGGATATTCGACTCTCAGGTGAAATTTCAGGATCAACCTAAAATGGACTATTACCTTTACAGGTGAACTTAATTTGACCTTCTCTAAACTTTTGAATGTGTACACATGTCCAACTGTTCAATGTTTCAGTACTTTTTGCACAACTTGTTCTCTAACAAGGAGCAGAACGGCAAAATTCACAACAGGTGTTTGATCCATGAATCGACCAAGACATTTCCTGGTTCAATTAGAATTGGTATTTAAACAGTCCTCTTCATCATGCTGTTCACATTTTGACATCATGAGACCAAGACGACACCTAACAATTGATCAACAGTACCTCGCCTTGCGAGGCTTCAAACAGGATGTTCTCAGAGGGAAGTGACCACTGAGGTTAGAGTGTCACCAGCAGGTTGCAACAGAGATACTGGAAGAGTCACAGAAAGGCAGAAGTGGACGCCCTTTGGCCACATCCCAAACTGATGAGCGCTTCATTGTGAACAGTGCCCTGCGGAACCGGATGATGAATGCCACCCAACTCCAGGCACATTTAAGGGAGGTGAGAGGCACCCAAGTGTCACGTCAGACCATTCAAAACGGTCAGGTACCCTTGCAGGTCGTGTAGCACGCAGAGACGACCTGCAAGGGTACCTGACCGCACGACCAGGCACAGGCATCATAGTCTTGCATGGGCCAGGGAGCATTGACGCTGGATGAGGGACCAGTGGGCCTCAGTGCTGTTCTCTGATGAAAGTCGATTCACGTTGAGCAGAAATGATGGTCGCCAATGATGTTGGAGACGTCAAGGAGAGCTGTATGCATCAGCCACTGTTGTCGCCAGACGAGCCGGTGGTGGTGGTGTTATAGTGTGTCTAGTCAATACAGAACTGCCCTACACTTTGTGAATGGTACAGTGACAAGCCCGTACTACCTGAATAACATCATTAATCCAGTCATTGTGCCCCTGCATGAACAACACAGGCCTAATTTCATCTTCATGGACGACAATGCTCCAGCTCATCGAGGTTGCATCCTTAGGGAACGGCTGCTGGAGACTGGGGTACCTCAAATGGAGTGGCCTGCACTGTCTCCAGACCTGAATCCCATAGAAAACCTATGGGATCAGCTGAGTCGCTGTGTAGAGGCTCGTAACTCTGTACCCCAGAACCTCAATGACGTGAGGGCCGCCCTTCAAGAAGAGTGGGGTGCCAGGCCTCAGCAGACAATAAGTCGACTTGTGAACAGCATGAGACGTGGTTGTCAAGCTGTAATTGATGCTCAAGGGCACATGACAAGTTATTGAGACTGACTTTTTGTTGTGGTATACCCACAACTGTTGCCTTTTGTTTCAATAAATTGAGATTAAATCATCATTGCATGCTTCTACTTAAATGCCCTACATTCATGATATATCACTGTAGCGTGAACTTTACATTTTCCCTAAATTTCACCCAAAAGCCAAATATCCCTAACTTTTTGTGAGTAGTGTACATACAGATTCCAACAATTACAAGGTTTGAAGTTAAATCAACATTCTGATTGAATTTCTTTTTACAAGTCAATTGTTAAATAAAGAGGCTATTCATATCAATATCATAACATAGGCATGGCCAACAGGAGTAGTTTGTGTGTTGACTGTATCAAGTGTTGTGTTGTCATAATATGATTTATTGCTTGTATTTAGCAAATAATAGATAAAGGAGCTTTAAAAAAAAAGCATACTAGATTGCAATATAATAAATCACAATTTGATTATTTTCCCCCAAATTCTTGAGCCCTACCGGGAAGGCCTACACACACAAGACAACACACAGTACTCATACACCGTCACAGCAACACACACTATTGGTGGGAGACACCAACTGAACCCACACAGTTAAGTCACTGCGAACCCACACTTTAAGGTAGGACAGTTTACCTGGCCCTAAAGCAAGTTGCTAGTACCTGGTACCTCTGCCACCCACCATTGACCTCTTAAAATACACAAACATTGACATACAGATACATACAGTAATAGAGATGAGCAGCAACAGGCTGCTTGCCAGTTCCAAATGTGCTGAAGAGCGGTGGCAGCTGCCCTCCCATAGCCCAGCCCTAACTATCTGGGGGAGCTAACAGACCTCCCTCCCTTGCCGTGGAACATATAATCCCCTGCGCTTACTGCCTTCGTTGCCGGCATCCCTAAACAGCTGCCAGCAGCAGCAGCCCCTCCCAATGAGTGTAAGCCGCAGCAACGTAAACGCACCCCCAGAGCAACCCAGCAGGCTCGTCCACAGTGTCTATATGTTTGTGAGGCACAGCATGAACACAGCTGTAATCAATCGGTTTTTCATCGCAGGCAATCACACTGTCAATCTGTATGTTCATCACAATATAGATACACACCGATCATTAAAACCACTGACAGCATTAGTGGTTTTATCTGCATCCGGCTCAACCACAATTATCACGTTATCCTGATAATACTGATATGCGAGATGTATAAATGAGCATCCTATCTATGTCAGGATTGTAAATATTGCTCACTCTCTCATCATCTCACCTGCCTAATTCCCTCTCTCCCTACTTCTCTCATCACTCTCACCCTCTATCCATTATCTCACTAATGGATTGAGCATGACTCAATTATTATACTGGGAGGGGACTTTAACACAATACTTGATCCAAGTTTGGACCATTCACAAATCATAAATAATCACAAGCCCTGGCGCTCGTCGGACACAATAAAACAATATATGAGTGATCTTGCTTTTGGTGATTGTTTGCGATCAAATAATCCACTTAATAGAGAATACACATCTTATTCACCACCCAACTTAAAGCTTCTCTAGAATTGACTTTTTTTTGACAACTAACTCCCATAATGTCCAAAATCACTAATCCTGAAATCCACCCTATTGTCATCTCAGATCACGGGCGATTAGTTTCAACCTCATAAATGAAACCAACCGGAACCCTCTCGGCAGGTGGCGGTTTAATGTCTCACTTTTGACAGATACAGAATTTAATCTTTTATTTCCCAGAGAATGGACATCCTTCACTGAACTGAATGACTCTCCAGAAATATTGCCATCCTTACTCTGGGAAACGGCAAAGGCAGCTCTGAGAGGTAGTATTATTTATTATTAGCGTTCAGTATATTTCATTCTCCACTCACAAGAAAAAGAAAAGACAAGAATGGCAAAATAAACTAGATCAGCGATTAAAAGACTTGCACTCCCCTACCCACCGAGCAAACTTGATAATATCATCCATCAAAAAACACAATTCCTCGTGCAACGAACAAGAGTGACAAAATAACAAAATTGAAACACGATAGAGAAAAAACACTTATTAACATACACCCGGCAAGACATCCATAACATATTCAGACACTTTTATAATAAGCGATATCACTCAGATAATGAATCAAATGTATCAAACATTTACTCATTCTTCGATGATATCAACCTCCCTAAACGACCCACAGAGCAGGCAGGCTACCAGATTAGATCAGCCACTTACTCTAGAAGAACTCAGGGAAGCTCTCTTCTCTATGCCCAACAATAAATCCCATGGATCAGATGGCTACCCAGCAGAATTCTATAAACACTTCTGGCCACTTATATCCCCATTATTCATCAGAATAAGTCAACCTCCGCCATGCCTCTGCCCATGAATACTGCTCTTTTTTCGGTTTTGCTCAAACCCAATAAGGACCCAACCCTCACCTCCAGTTATAGACCCATAAGCCTAATTAATTTCAATTTTAAAATTATTAGTAAAACACTAACTAACAGAATTGAAAAAGTAATTCCATTTATCATTCACCCGGACCAAACAAGCTTTGTCAAGGTCAGACACTCACCCAGCAATATGCGCCATTTATTCAGACTGATCAGTTTATCTCAAAGGAACAACTAAAATACTGTTATTGCTTCTATAGATGCCGAAAAAGCTTTTGACAGAGTGAATTGGACACATCTTTTTCCACCCTCAACAAATTTGGCTTTGGAAAGTCACTCATTCAATGGATCAGAATTCTGTACAACTCACCATCTGCTTCTGTCTTCACAGTGTTTCACTCTGCCTGGCACAAGACAAGGATGTCCAATCTCCCCTTTACTATTCGCCATCTTTATTGAACCCCTCGCAGTGGCCATCCGTCAGAACAGTAATATCGTTGGCATACAAACAGGAAACTGTTTACAAATTCAGTTTGTATGCAGACAATATTTTGTTGTTTACGAAACCCAATAACCCAATAAGCACAAACCCTACCGGAAGTGTTTAATCTTATATCTAAATTCTCAGACTATTCCGTAAACTGGACTAAAGCCACGGTCTTACCACTCAGTGGGGAGGACTGGAATGCTGCAACCCAGAAACTTCCCTCAACCATCACAATGGGCAATATTTGATACCTTGGTATTGATATCTCCACCAATCTGTCAGATTTGTTTCCCCTTAACTTTGTTCCATTGCTCAAATCCATTGAAGAAGACCTAATTCGGCGGAACAACCTACCCATCTCACTAATTGGTGCGATAGCAGCGGTGAAAATGAACAGGATGTCAGGATTTATCAATATCTGATCTCTTTCTTACTGAATCAATAAGGAAAAAGAATTGCTTTAAAACACCATTCATTGAAACGACTGTCAGCGTGGTGGAGATTCCTCAAACTCAGCGGTCACACTCGGTCTCCAAACAAATTCACTCCAATCTGGCACAACCCAGATTTTTAATCCGTGTAAACGAACACGAAGACCAATTTACGCTGCTGAGGTCGTGTGATTTCCTGTGACCCTGCGGAGGCGCCTCTTGCGCCATTTTGTCTGCATCCGGGTCCCTCGCACAAGACGGGAACCACAAGTGAGAAAGTTGGTTGGACCCCCACGACCCCAGGACGAGCATGTTCCTGCCCTAGAGGAGGCTGCAGTTTCAGGGCCACATGTTTTGGACCCTGGTTTTTCGTGACAGCCAAGGATAACCTACTCTGATCAACTGCTGGCAGCGGGGTGCGAGTTTGTGATGGTCCAATACCCAGTTGTGTTGCCAATATACAGTATCTAATCAACACATCTGCCAAATTTGGTGCTTTTGTCACAAAATTGACAATTGTTATATGTTGAGCTATGCAGCCCCACTACACATAAACTTAAACATATCTAAGCTTATACCTAAAATCTAAAAGTAGCTCAATAGAAAGTAGTATTTGGGTGGAATAAACGCTTAAAACTAACTCGCTAGGTGGTGCTGTTGTGAAAAACTAGGGTCCTACGACTGCAGGCCTGAAACTGAAGCCTCTTCTAGTGCAGGAACATATTGTACTATTGGAGTGCAGCGTCCAAGCAAAAAGAAACAGCTTTTAATAATTACATCTAATGATGAAGCCACCGAATGATGATATAGATGACATTGCATCATATAACCACTGGACCGTGTTTCAGTTCTGAATATTATTTATACAAGTTTTGTGGACGTGACAGACAGACAGACAGACAGACAGACAGTTAACAGACAGCTAGATTTCTTATCTCATTCTAATTTCTAGACTGCAGTGTTTTTTGCTGCTGCAACATGTGAATTTCCCTCCAGGGTTAACATTTTTTATCTTATAAGATAGCAACATTTTGCCAGAACAGAGCATAAACCATGCAGAAAATCAAACCAGAAAAAAATAAAAACCTAAGAGCTAAGGACAAAAACATTTCAAGGGGAACATTTGCTAAAAACATGTCAACAAAGCACAGAGTTGATTATAAGTCAAGATAATTCATTTATTGCTTGTCAGGAACTGAATAGATAAAGCCCATATATTTTGCACCTTTTTTTCCTTTTCTCAGCAACCAATAAAATAAACACATACACAACAACGAAAAAAGCGGTAAAAAAAATGACAAGCATGGATATCATAATTTCCTGGTGACTGTTAACGTGTCCCCAACAAGACAGTGAAAATAGTCTAATTGAAAGTAACTGCCTCTAATTTTCGCTCTGGTCCTCTGACACGGACTTGAATGGAAACTGCAGGAATGAGGTATTGGCCAGTGTGGCGTAACACCATATATTGTCATCCTTTAGTTATGCATCATGACAAAACATATTAAGGTTTCTTTAATGAGTGCTCTCTGTTGTACACAAACAAGCCTAATCATGGCACACACGTTTACACGCTAAATAACACACACACACACACACACACACACACACACACACACACACACACACACACACACACACACACACACACACACACACACACACACACACACACACACACACACACCTAATTTATCTGTGCACACCCTTTCACATAAACACCCCTTTGGCATTTTGGGGTGTGTCCAGTGCACTGGTGGAATTCTTGAAGGCTTGGCAGACAGGTGATGTGTGATGTAAAGAGACATGCCGACTCTTAGCACCCCACTGTCTGGTTGAAGTGTCTCTTCCCGTCCAGATACAGCATAGATTCTGAAAAATGGAAAATGTCACATAATTCCTCAAACCGCAATCGCAATTTAACACAACGCAATTTTCAAATCGATAGGCTTGCGATTCATTATTTATTTATTTTATGTTAGACAATCTAACCAGGGCCGGCTCTTCCTATAGGCAAGATACGCGGTCGCCTAGCGTGCCATCCCAGGGGGGAGAGGGAGGGGCGGAGAGGGAGCGATCCAGGCACATTTTATGCACCCGTCTGCCTCTCCGTCGATGCACGCGCCAGCAACGGAGTGCCCAGGATCAGTGCGCCAGAACAGTGTGCTTTTATTTTATGTCTCCTAATGGAACGAAACTGTGTGTGACGGGGACACTTTCTCCCTGACTACCCTCCCTCCCAGTGTGTGGCGTGTGCTGCTGGCAGAGCTCAAAAGACCTGTAGAGTCTGGACGGAGCCTCCTCCAGAAAAATACGTCCGGTTGTTTTTTTGATTTGTTTTCTATTTAATGAGCATAAAGCTGTCCCTGAGCGCACAGAGCAGTGCTCCATGTATAAGGACGCATGCGCAAAATATTTTTATAAAAAACAATGAATTTCTGCTGAAACACTGCATATATTTCAAATGTTTTTTTCAAAAGCAAACTATTACAAGACTTGAAGTTAAATCAATTAGTCAATATTTTAGTGAGATTATAGGTTTTTCTTTTTACAATTCAATAGTTAAATAAAGATATGTTTTTAATCTCAATTCATGCATCAATTCATCTCATTTCATCATAACATGTAGGCCTGGCCTACATGAAAGAGCAGTTTTATGTTGACTGTATCCAATGTTGTGTTGGTCATACTATAGAATGATGTATTGCTTGTGTTAGTGAATAATAAAGAAAATAAAGAACTTTAAAATAAATTGCATACTAAATCGCAATTTGATTATTTTCCCAAATCGATCAGCCCTACCGCATATAAATCTTTTGTTTTACTCACCTCCGTAGGTCTTTGGAACAATGTTGGGGACATCGCTGTCGGTGACAAAGGTGAAGTGGAAGACATTGGTGGTGTTGTGCTGCCGTGTCAGAGGGTCCAGCACCTCAGTGTGAACTCTGACCTGGATGTGCTTGCCCTCAGTGTAACACACCTGACGGGGCAGAGGAGGCTGTTGATGCCACATCTGATAGTGCAGTTCAATAACATCATAAAAATCCATCATACTGTAGTATGATAGTCAAAATTAATCCTCAATATTTTGGGTATTAAGAGAACACAGCTGGACGTTTTCGGCCTTGCTCGCTTTTTGAAAGCCTAAACTTGGGCCATGGAAGATGCCTTTGAGATACTGCTAAATGGTCACACTGATCCAAGCACAGAGCCCTACCTGTGAAGAGAGCATCAGCAAGGAGCCAATCTCAACTGGCTTCTGGAACAGGATGTCGTCTACAGCCACCAGGCTGGGCCGGCAGCCTCTGCAGCACATGAGGACAACAACAATCTAATTAAGTTAGAAAACAAACAGCAAGCTCATTCATCGATCCAACAGTGAATTTGAGATAAAATTTTGTGTCATGTGAATACCTTAAATTTTACTTTAAGTTTTAACCCAAGGTTATGATTAACTTGCTTTTTTTTGGTGAAATGGTAAAGGGGGTTGTGTGCCAGTCAAGGTGTCCTAAACAAAACACCTTCTATTGTTTCTATTCTAACTAGGGCCAGGTTTTGAAATAAAACTATTATGGTATTTACTAAATTACATTAATATATTAAGTGTAAATCATTTGGCATTCAATGTTGATTTTTGATACGTAAATAATGAATGTCTTCAACGCCAATCACAAAAAATAACTAACTTTTGAATAGTAATATTAAATAACCCTGCAACTCTATTTTTTTTATAAAAGGCTTTTTTTTTATTTTTATTTTAAAGCAGCATGACCTCTAACCCAGTATTTATTGCATGGAAAAAAAAGATAATATGGGAACTGGCATTGTAGTCAAGTTATGTTTTAGAATTGAAAAACTCCAAGCCTTAAACTTACATACCTACCTACATTTACAGTAACATCTCTACCTCTCTCATAAACGCTCACCCGTAGGAGCAAGCATTGGCCCAGCCAAGCTCATAAGCCTTCCTCATCAGAAAACCTCCGAAGATCCTGTTGAAGATGTTCCTCTCCTGCACGACACAGACCAGACGCAGACTGGACATTACACCACAAAACACACAGATGTTGGACACTTAAATATGCGTGGAGGAGCTTTGGATGACCCTTCTAGCAAGCAGGAATTAACAAGTACTTTTAACTTGTATTTAGTGAGTTAAGTCATGAAGCAATGGCATGTTAACCACCATTTGCAAGTCCCAGTTGCATTGAATTACAAGTTAGGGGCTCTAGGCTCTCTCTTGTACGTGCCCCTGTTTGGGGACATTATGGAATTACATCTCAGACTGTAGCAAAAATAAGACTTCACTGATCTTGTAATTTTGGCCCAACTGACCTTCGACCTCTGAGCCCTTCACCTTACCTGAGGGTGGCAGATCTCTAGACCCTTGACTTTAGCATTCTCCATCCACACAGAGTTTGGGGGCAGGACTCTGCTGCTGAAACTAACTGTCCTGGACGGAAAACAAAAACACCCTCACACACAAAAAACGCACAGTGGTGTACTGTAAAAAAAGGCTGGCTTAAAACTGCACTTCATTTTGTTTTTCTATCGCAATATCTATTCAACGCGTGAAGCGCACTTGGAGTCAAGAGTGTTGAGGAAGAGGCTGTGGACTATCTTCCTCTCCTCGGCTGTGGGAGCCACCTTCAGGAGAGACGCAGTGCTCAGCTCCACTCGACGCATCTTATTGGCTACAGACACATACACATGCAGGGAAAGCACAAAAGGATCAATAAACGAAGAGAGCCAGATATACACACACAAAATGCAAAACTACAGGTTTGGTTCCATACTATTCATAATGTTTGTAATTATTTTTTAATTCCTTACTCTCCCCCTGCTGCAGCAGCTTCTCGTCTTCTGACCCTTCTGGTTTCAGTGGATTCACAAATGCTGCTCTGCAAGGGCAGAGAGAGAGCAGGAGAGAGAGAGAGAGACATTTGAAGCCACTATAAAGGCGAGATTCATCAGAAAACTTAAGAGTGAACATCACAAACTATGACTGACTGACTGACTGACTGACTGACTACCACGTAAGATATTTCACCTCTTGTTTTCTGGATCTCTGGCCACCATGACAAACGTAGCATCCAAGACTGGACTGTAGGCTCCGTCGTGGAACTGGTAAACAAGACAACAAGAATGTCCGATCAGTAAAGTTTTTCTCCCGTCAGCAAAATAATTTGGGAGCTAAACGGAGATTGTTTATTGAGCAAAGGATGTATTTTTTGGGGTGTATTTGTGTAGGTTAGACTGCCAACCTGAGACATATGCATCGTGGCTTCAATGGAGGTCTTCCCCACCCACGTCACATGACCAGTGAACTTGATGTCGCAGTCAGGGTAGATAATGTGCTTTCTCATGTCTGTGTTGTCAAAAGAAGGCATAATAGATTAATGCTAGAATCATTTTTGCATCAACCCTTTCACAAAGTTGTTGCCAAATTTCACAAATGTCATGGCTTAATCTAGAAATTCACTTTCTTTTCCATTTAACATACCTATTTTGTCCACTAGAGCGGTGACAATGGATAGAGGAGACTTTGGTAGAGCCGGATTATGGGTGTGAGAGTAAGAGATGAGCACTGACAGAGAAAAATGACACACAAAGGGTGAGGTGAGTTGTTGAATTAAGGGTGTGGCTTGTGTTAAATACCAAATCCATTTTACAATCATATAATGCACGATACCTGCTAAACTATCCAGGTCTTCCAGGATTCTCCCGAACCTGAAAAGAGATAAACATAATGTATGAGTTATGCGGTGTGAAGACATCCACTGGGGAACTCCTCCACAGTCTGCATAAATCAAAGACGACTTTCTGTGACTGTGCCTGCCCTGGGTGGAGCATTAACCCCACCTGACACTGTTGTGGAAGGTGAGGTACTTCTCTCTGAGCTGGGGCTGGGAGCCCAGGGGCAGGTGGACTTCCAGGTGGCTGTCCTTCATAGACCGTGGGGGCAGGTCGCTCTGAGACTTGGCGAGCATAGACGACAACGACACACGCTCAGCCATAGCCTGCTGGTGGTCACTGTTTGTCCGGGGAGAGCCGAGTGTGTGTCAGAGAAAGAGAAATAGGAAATAGTTGCTCACAACCCTGTCCTGGGTGCCTCACTCGGTTCAGATGCGTGCAACAATTTTGGAAACAGATTTTTTTCTGAGCGGGTACAAACGTGGCCAATTGGCTTTTTTTGAACCACTGTGACTAAAGCACACCATCCTTTCACCTATTTAGTATCTAATCGTAAGATATGACTGATGCTTTATTACCTCCAGTTGGTGGAAGCTCCTACTATCTTCCTCAACCTATTGCGTACTGAAAAATAAAACAACGACAAAGAAAAAAAATTCAAAGTATTTCAAGTCACTTTGTTAGTCTGTATGGTAAGCTATAGCTCCGATAAGCCAAAATATCTACGCATGCATGTTTTGTATCATCTCAAGCAACCCTAGCCTCCTATTGAATATGCATGCATGATTTCTCAAAGGTTACGCAAGGAGAGCATCTTGTGGGGCAGCTATAAGATGAAAAGAAACTGTATTGAGACCGTTGGTGACTCCAGATCCAGAGGGCAAATATTACATCATGTTAGTAAAGATCAGGTGACCAGAACTTGTAGCTGCCAAACGGAGCAAGGAGGTTCATGGACTAACATAAAAACCAAGTCCATCAAGCACAGTAGATATACAGTATGAAATAGTTTGTTTTATATGGAAAAGGACAATGTGCAAATGAGAAGCCCAGAATATATGGTAAATGAGAAGAAAGGTGTGCAGGAGAAATGTCAGTGAATTGGGAGTAAATTAGAGAGAATTAGGTTTGAATTCAGTTTTAAAGATCAATAGAATATCTTTGGGTTTACCATTAGACACATGTAAGTGTCCACTTCCTGTGGAGAAAGCAAAACACAAAAGTAATGGGGGAGGTGTCAGACAAATGAACTGCATAAAGGCCAGAACGGACAAATAGTTTGGATGGGGTTTTTTGTTGCATACTGTTAGCCAAAATAATTATGGAGGCTGAATGGCATAACGTTTAAGTCTTTTGGCTAAAATCTGTTAGGGTAACAAATCAACAACAACATATCATAGCTTGAAACCCCATGTATCAGAATTGGTTCCTACTGTCTGACTTATTAATAATCCATCTTGACCGTCGCAGTTTCCCAGACAGAAAGTCCTTTCGTGGGGGGGATGGTAGCTCAGGAGGTAGAGCTGGTCGTCTAGTAATCTAAAGGTTGCTGGTTGGATCCCAGGCTCCTCCTGCTAGCATGCTGTAGTGTCCTTGAGCAAGACACTTCACCCCTAATTGCTCCTGATGGCTGCGTCCGTCGGTGTTTGAATAATTGTAAGTCGCTTTGGATAAAAGCGTCTGCTAAATGCAATGCAATCAAAATCCTCTCAACGCCACAGGAACACACTTTGGAAGAGGGTTTGTTACTCGCTAAATTTTTAAGGTGCGGTCCAGTATATGAAGAGGTTTACAAAAGTCGGGGGGGGGGGGGGGGGGGCAGTCAAGCAGTCAAGCAACCAGACCCGCCTTCACCTTCCATCATGTCTGGAGCCATGCCCGATGGAGACGCCACCCCTGCAGAGAACTTCCTCATTGTCAACGAAACGGCCGACCTTAACAGCAGCAACCTGTCAAACAGGGAACAGGCAAGGACTCATCACACACACCCACAGATGTTGTCCTCTTGGTTAAGTATATACGTATTAGGCCATCCCAGAAGGTTGCAGTCTCGTACCGTAGCCCTCAACTCAGACGCAAGTGCCAAGCAAAGAAACGGGGCATGGGGGGGGGGCAAATTGCATTTGATCTCCTGACATATTCTGACAGCTGTGTGTGAAGCCAAATAACTGTAAGAGTAAAGGACAAACTTTATTTTACCATGGAAATGTCACGTCTGTGAAGTGGCTAAATTGTGTTCTCGGCTATTCTTCGCGTAATTCAAACACGTCCGTCGAGCCAGATGCTGCTCATGGAAGACTGCTTTCACTGATCCGTGTCACCCAGGTATGCAATGTTCAGGCTGGGTACACGCCCATTGTGTGCCCAGTCCACACCCATGTCGGGCCTATTGTGGTTCCATGCGGGAATCACTGTAGTTTACACGTATAGTCATGGAAATCGAACGAATGGAAGAGAATTAGAAAGTCAACAGTAGGAATGCGGTCGATCGGAGAGCATAGAAAGCTACAACTGAGCTAAAGAAAGCACAGTAGTTCACGTATCGCTCGAGCAAACGTTACTCCACAAATACAAAAACACTAAACCGTAACTGATTGAATTGATATCACTGACCTTGGTGAGGACATGGTGTTTCTTTTTTTATTAACTTTTAAATCGGGACTTTTATGTCCTGAAGAAGCTGGACGGGTGAGGATGCAGCCGTGGATACCCGCAACAGACGCGCACGCAGGGAGGGGGCGCGACGCACTTCTTCCGGGTTGCGCGCCCGCCGTCGCCCCGCCTACGTGACGACGCACCGTTTAGCCTGGTCCGACGCGACAACAAACCCGAAGAAGACGAAAGCAATTTAAATGCGAATTCACTCACAGAAAAAACAACAGCACACAAATTCATCGTTTTTATTTTTACTTTTGCTTGATTTTTTTCTGGTTGCAGCATTTCACATCCACGACTTATACATCTCTCAACCAAAAAAAACCAGTAGAAACGTTAACTAGTTTTCCAAACATACAGCTTATTCGCAGATACAGTAAACGTTTGTTCCCTAAAGATATACGTTGAAAATGTTGTCATCTTTCCTTCCCTTTTACACTTCCGAGCCTTTTTTATTTATTTATTTTTTTACACTTTTTATTTAATGACGTTGTGATCCATAGCATAAACTGCAAGGAACAAAGTCGCCTGTCATTTCAAATAACAGTACAACGCAACACCAAGCTGCTTGTGAACAACAGAAAACAAAACATGAATGGGGTTAACACAGTAAATTTATGGAAGACGGAGAGAAACGAGAGAAAAATAAACATCTATATTCACGTCGACGTTTGAACGTTTGACACTAGTTCTCTTATTCAGGCTTTCAATCGAAATGAACTGTGACTCGCGTCCCAGCGCACGGGTTCCAATGGAAGCAGCGCCCGCGGCGACTGGTTCGGTATCACATCGCCACGGGTGTCGCGTGTTACATCATTAATATGAGGCGATCGAACGAAGGAACCACGTTTTTTTTTTTTTACTTTTTTTTATATATATATTGTCGACACACCCGGCGACCCCAGCCAAAGTGTCCCTGGTTTGTTTCAATCCCTGGGGAAAGCACACAGAGAGTGATTTAGCTGCAGCTGACCTACATTGGTCCACCAGAGGTCAGCCCTGGAAAAGCCTGGAGATCTGCCACGTGTGTGTGTGTGTGTGTGTGTGTGTGTGTGTGTGTGTGTGTGACTTATAGTTCAGATTTTGTTGCAATTTGTTTTATTTTATTAATATTATCGAGGATGCACATAGGGAAGCATTTCCATATACAGGGGATTAGTATTTTTTTAAGGATTGTTGTATTGGGGTACAGCAGCAAAAAATATAATGTAGTGAAAGAAAATACAATATACTGTATTCAAAATGTGATCGTTGCACCACACGAATTACAAAAAAATGCTGTGGCAGGGGCAAAGTGGCCATAAGGATGCAAGTGGCTGGTTATAAATATACTAGGGATACGACATTGTTGTTAGGTTATTATAATGCTGTTTTGGTGCTCCTTGTTTTGCAGTGCATGCATTGATTTACCAGGCAGAAGAGCTATCAACAGCTAATGGAATCTCTCTATTCTATTTCGTTATTTGCCGGTTGAAGCAAGGGTGGTGTTGTGCAGCTTTTTGCATGCTGCAACAAGAACAAATTACAGATGTTGGTTGGCAATTAAACAAAAGATGATTCTGGCATGGTTTTACTCAAATTCTAAGCCCCCACTTATTTAGCATACCACCTAGAATTTTCCATTCGATAATTTCGCTGCAACCTTGTATGACTACATATGACAAATGGGTCTTGTCGAAACTTGAAACTTAACAAATTGCACAGACAACACACCCCGGTCGAGCCCTGCCCCCAACTATCCACATCAAACGAAATCCCTGGTTAACTTTTTGCTTTTGTTTAACCTGACGATCCTTGCAGAGAACGACTCAAACTTCAATCGCACCATTTAAAAAAAAAAAAAAGGAGAATCGTCATTGTCATTATCTGCATTTCGTCGAATTGGAAGCAAAAAAAAAAAACCCCAAAAAAACAAAGCTAAAAAGTGTCAACAAAACAGACGGGGGGAGGGGAGGAGCAAAGAAAAAAAAAAAAGTTGTGACGCGTCACTTTCCTCGACTCCTATTGGTCGGAAACCAGAGAGTTCCGGTAAGAGTGCCGGCCCCCCCGCGAGGACATATAAATAGCGCGACATAAACAAAGGCGCAGGCAGTCCAGCTGACGGCCACCCTACAGGGCTCATCTGCTGCATGCACTGCTCCCCCGACTCCCGCGTCAGGATCCCCGGCTGTTGTGGAGGGTAAGCCCCCCTCGAAGCGAATGAAGAAATACCTCCTGCTTCGCTTCACATACCGAGGACTTGTGAGAAAAGGAAAAAGGAGTAAAAGAAGGAAATGGACAAGTTTAAGTTACGGAAAGCTGAACCCAAGGACGTGTCCGACATACTACGGCTCATAAAGGTAGGTAGGCCCCCGTCGCCGTATCCCGGGCTTGTTTTGTCGGCGCTTTAGCGACTCTCTTCCGCGATAGGGTCGGTGGATACCAAATATGGCCGGGCGCGTCACGGGGTCAGCGGGTCCCTTTCCCGACAACAACAACGACAACATTGTTGTATAGTTCTAAAAATGGACCTGTTTATTCGAACGAGTACATTTTAATATAGAAGTGTAAATAATAATAATGTGTAGTGTGTCTTATTAAAGATTGTCGTTTAAACACTTGAGAAACGCGGTATGAGCAGATAACATTGGTCAAATAATCAACAAAAAAAAATGTCCATGTTCTAGGAACTTGCAAAATACGAAGAAATGGAAGACAAAGTATTGCTGACCGAGAAAGGTGAGTTCAGCCAAATGTTTTGGTGCGTGGGTGCGGAGGAGCCTCAGGCACACTGCATCGTAATAATACTTCGTCTTCCCCCTGCAGAGCTCCTGGAGGACGGCTTTGGGGAGCACCCATTTTACCACTGCATTGTGGCAGAAAGGGAAGAGGAGACCAGCATTGAAGGTATGACGACCCGCTTCGGTTCTGATGTCTGACTGACTGGGATTCAACACCCCGGCACACAACAGAGATCCCTGTGGAGGAAGAAGTGTCCTCATATCCATTTTGTTTACCCTAATCTAGCAACTATGATCAAATGATAAATGCTTAATGGTAACTGTAGTGGTATTTTCTGCGGAGACTGCCTATGTATGTATGTATGTATGTATGTATGTATGTATGTATGTATGTAGCTGCTGAAAAGTCCTTTTTTTTTTTTTTTTTAAACGCACAAGCAAACAACATGTATCTCTTCCTTCAGGTCCAGCGGTGATTGGGTTTGCCATGTACTACTTCACCTATGACCCCTGGATCGGCAAGCTGCTCTACCTCGAAGACTTCTTCGTCATGGAGGAGTATCGAGGTGAGCGATGCATGTCTTCTCTTCCAAACGCCCCGCCCTGCAAATAAATCCAGTCTCCCTGCGGCTTGTTAATCTAATCTTTATCTTTTAATTTATTTTTAGGCAAAGGCATTGGCTCCGAGATCTTGACGCTTCTAAGTCATGTAAGTATTGTTTTGGTTATGATACTATGTCCATTGAGTGTCTGTGGAGGAGCAGACGGCTCAAAAGCTCGAACACATTCGATTGTAAGGGCAGGGGTTTAAATCGACCAAAAGATCATATTCGCATGCTTTTTCTGCATTATCTGTTTCCTTCTCTAGTTGGCGATGAAGACTCGCTGCAGCAGCATGCACTTTGTCGTGGCAGAGAGCAACAGCCCATCCATCGAGTTCTACAAGCGCCGTGGCGCCGATGACCTCTCTCAGGCCGAGGGCTGGAGGCTGTTTCGCTTTGACAAGGCGAGTCTCCTCAAGATGTCCTCTCCTGCAGAGGAGTGAGCTGGCCCAGGTCCTGGTGGAAGGGAGGCATCGTGGTGGGAGTCGTGCCAGAGACATGGACGAAGAGTCAAGGCTGATATATTTCCAAACTATCAACATACCTGCGCCTTATAATTGCCAGGGACACTTAAGGAAATCTGATTGGATTTCTGCAGTTCACCGTGCGTCGCAGCACAATGGTGGTGGTAACTAGCTCAGGATTCGCCCTAACTCTTTGTTTTTTTGACTCTCGTCGACTTAACTAGGCTTGCCTCTCTGCGCAAGTTGGAAGTCAACATCCATTTACAGCGGTGTAGCTTGAGGGCATTAACCCAATATGCATAGTTTAGAATTTAGGTATTGATTTCATTTATAGATATATTTATATACAATGTTTATCAACTATTCCTTATGATTCTTTTTTATTTTTTTTTCATAATATCTACAATGAACACGTGTCTGTGGGCCGGTGTGTAATTATCTTGTAATGTTTAGTGTGCTAATAAAGTTTATATTGATCAAATTACAGCTTCCATTTCATGTTTTCTTGTCACGGTTTGCATGGCCTTGTGGTTCCACAATACTATTGAGGCTTCCTCCAGGAGTGTGTATTACTGAAGTAAAGGTACTATTAATTTGCGGTGAAATATGAACTGAAAGATATAACCAAAAGTAGCTCTCCGTATGACTGTGAGAAAGTAGTCAAATTGTCACCTCAGTTTAATCTCACTATGCGAACAATAGGCAATATTGTTGTACCACACTTCGTTTTTACTGGTTTATTGTTTCATATTTATAACTACACTTTGGTTAGTTAAATGGAGAAACAAAACCCACAACAGGGAGCAAGAATGAGGGATGTGACCATTAAAGAATAAAAACCATATTGGCTACTTAACAAAAGAGTAAAGTACAGCTACTTTAGTACATGTAATAATTTCATGTTATTTTTCCAAGCTCAGACACTTAAAGGGGACCTTTTATGCTTTTGTTTATTTTATGTCATATAAAAATATATGATTAGAATGTGGGATGTTCAAATTAAACATGGCCAAGTGCAAATAATGAGGTAAACTAATGACAAAGTAATCTCTGAACAAAACGCACAGGCTTCACACCACTCTGAACGCTCCGTTTCCAAAGGTTTTTTTCTACTATGCACGAGCTGCCGTCAGTTTGTCACAGATTTCTTTATATGGTCATCTGCTCCACCCCATCCGCTGTGGTTTCTCCAAACAAAATCAAGAAGGGTGTGTAAGTAGGCCCAGTGCGATGTCCCCCACAAGATCGAAACTCAGAAACTTGTCTTAAACCTTTTAAATTAGATGTAGTTTTTTTTTGATGATTCTGTAATTTAATGAAACACAAAAGCCCCAAGCCCCGCCATATCCTGCACTGCTCAGGACACCGCGGTGAAAGTTGGAACAAACTTTTATATCAGGCCTTGTAGATCTAATATGAGTGAAGATTCAACACCTGGATTGCTTATTTTTTCACCTCAAATTTGTTCAGAAACAGATTTTAGTGGAGTGATGAAATCAGTGAAAGTTAACAGACTAAATCCAACGAAACACGGAAGCCATGCTCATACCCCATTGGCTCACAGAACCTGGGACTGGTGCTCAAACCCCATTAGCTCACAGACCTCGGGGCCTCCAGAGGGGGGCTCCTCCCACTAAAACTCAGTGTCAGAAACACAATGGATTTAGAGGTATGCTAGAATGGCCCTCACGCATAATCCGAGTAGTATTTTCAGCAAAATAAAATGTAGGAACATGTTTTGGGGACCTCAGAGACCTATATTAACTTGTGTTAAAAGCAGCATATTAGGTCCCGTTTATCATTCAAATCACATGTAACTAGCAATCTTACACACGTAAGTAACTACATATCTCCCTAAGGTATATGCATACGAGGTTGTCCAGCTGGAGGAATCACCTTGACACAACCACGATCTGTGCTGTTTGGGAAGCAAACCTTTGTATTGTATAACCATGACTGTGGGCGTGTCAACACACAATGTGTTTGAGGATTGGATTTGAGGAAGACAAAAACAAAACAAAAGCTTTTAATTATTTAATTTGCCTCAAATCCATTGATAAAATATGTCAACTTAACTTCTTACTTTTATTTTACATTTTAATCATTCACGGTTTCCTGTTTTGTTTTTCCATCTCATTTAGTTTTCCTGTTTTCTCTGTCAAATAATCTCATATGGAAGAAGAAAGAAGAAACAGTCTTTATTTGTCACACAACACACCACACTACAACACATGCTTGCACACACACACACATGCACATGCTTTGGATGGTGGCCGGTGAAATGGTTCCTCTGCATTTGACCCATCCTGGCTTCGCCTTCCTTCGGGGGCACAGCCAGGAGCAGTGGGCAGCATACGTGGACGCGCCCGGGGACCAGGTGATAAGTGTCCATCGCTGGTCAGACGTTGACGGGTGCATGTTTTTGAGGGGGGTCCTTACTGACGTGAGGTGGAGGAAACCCCATGTGAGCACGGGGAGAACATGCAAACTCCACACAGAAAGGCTCCTATTTGGGAGATAACCCGCCGGAGCACGGTGCCAACAGCGCCCCAGGCGGGATATAATAATTTGCAGATTAGGATTTTATTTTTCAGGCTGTTTTTTTTCCCACTGGACAACAGACAGACAGGTCCATGCTTACCCTTTGCAAATAGCCCCAAGTAGCCTCTCTGAACTCTTTGCTGTCTATGGGGGTTGGAGTGTTTATTATGAAGTTATTATGAAGTCATGGCACCACCACATTGATCATAGTGGGTTCGTGGTCAGGGGGTTCCATGGTTATTGAAAACATGAACCATTGCACAGCGGGAGGCTTCGGTTGCACCTTTTTTTTGTGTCGGTTTATTGAGGAGGAAGCTTTACGAACGACATACTGCAATACGAATAAAAAAAAACCTGTCCAACGAGGGCCTCGGCGTTGCCTCAGACTCGTCAGCGCATAAACACGCGGAACTAAATAACTAAATGACTAAATGACTAAATGACTAAATGACTAAATTACTAAATGGAACGGACGCGGCAACGACCCACCGCCGCTGGCCACAACGAGCAGGCTCATCGTTCTGCTTCCCGTCCGGGGGTAAACAAAGAGGAGGAGCCGACGCGACTGCGAATGTGCGATGCCGGCTGCCGCCGTGGAGCCGTTAGAAGCGTATTTTCCCTCCGGAGTGTCGCGCTTAAATGGGTTAAATCACTTTTTTTTTTTCAAGAACCGCATCGCTGTTTGGTGCCGACGGAGGAGTTGAACGCGGTGCTCTCGCGTGGCACGGTTGGTCTGGGGATAAAGTTTCGGCTCCAGGTTATTACCTATAATAATAACAGAACGAAACCAAAAATGTATAAGTAAAGAAGGGCTTCTATTGCCAGGTGATCAGCCATTGATCACTCTCAACTTTTTTTCATTGTATAATATTGAATATTTCATTTTCTTTTACATTTTCAAATACGAATTGTGGTCCTAATATGCCGCTTACGTCTACTTGACGTTCGCCAATACCCTTTCCAGGACTGACGTCTTGGTGATTTTTTTGTGCACTGTTGGATGACAATTTTGAGCCCAAACCTGTGCAGAATGAGGCCTACTGTAGTAATTAACCAAAAACACAGTGTTTACGATGTATGTGTATTCGCATGCAGGTGTTTCATTTCCCAATTTATTTTCCCATTGTGCTGACGTGAATGTCCTTAAATTGAGTATACCACATTCAGAGTACCGCCAGTTTGAGGAATTACTGTGAAAATCTTCCATCTAAGAATTACAGGGAATAAAAACCTTTTAAAAGTCTGCATTGTATTTTAGCTTCATATTTTAATTTCACTGGAAGGGGCAGCTGAAGCATGGATATTTACTTTGCCAAGTGTCAGTGTGAAGAACTCAAATGATAGTTAATCCGAGAAGTTCGAATAAAATGATCCTGCCTCCGATGTGAAAAGTGGGGCGGCGCGTTCTGCTTCCTCTGACAAGAAGAACCAAAACAAAACTCATCTGACTCTGCTTGTCATGCTGGCGGTGACGTGGGTAGGCGGCTCCACCCTGAGTCAGGTTTCCATTCCTCAAGACATTGCTTTCTGTATGTGACTTAGTATGGTCATGTTGAAACTGAATAAAAAACTGATGTAGGGCCTAAATCGCTGAAGTAAGGACTTCTGCCCGCAAAGGATGCAGAACAGGGAACAAAGGAACAGTGTCAGCTGCCCTACTAGACAGAAAACAACACACTGTCAATTAGGCAAATAGAGCAGACACATTTTCCAGTCCTCTGCCCTATTGGTGCTCCACCCATGATCCAATTAGTGAACTACTGGAATAAAACCAACCAACACCATGTTTGTTTTGGCAGCTGTGTGTATTTCAGTGTGGGACTATACACACCTCCTCTCTTGGCAGATGCACTGAAGCATGTACCGAGTGTACTAAACATACATGAAGAATACATAAAGAAAAATGTACATTCACAAGTCTTAGGCTGCTGTTGTGTCCTGTTATGTTTTTATAGGACACTTCATCAATCCCATTATTTCCATAAACAGGATTCAGGAGAGGATGCTGCACGAAGCTATTGGCTCATCTTTTTTAGATCATATCTGCTCTTTCCTGCTTTCCCTGGTTAGGGTTTCAGGGGACTGGAGCTGTCAGGCATCTTAAATGTCTCGCGTCCGTGCGTGCGTGTGTGTGTTCTAGTGGTGTCTGAGTCAAGGTGGGTACACTGTATGACACCCCGATTGACTCCCTGCAAGCACAAGGAGGTAGAGCGTGCATTCTCAAGACCCAAAACAAAATTCAAACCAAGGCATCCAGAGCTAGGAGGCAAACACCCTGATTACTGTACACCCTGTCCCGCACGCTAATTCATCCAATATGTTTGTATTTGTTTTGGCTGTGGGATCAAGTTCCACTGCCAGCTTCTCAACCAGAAGGCCGCAAAACAAAATGCGGATCTTCTTTGATAAAAGTCATCGTTTTTTCAGTCTTGATGGCAGGACGTATGCAGAGAAGGAAAAAAAAACACCAATCAAGACCGTTAATTCTATAATGAACACAGACATGACCACACACACACACACACACACACACAAAGCTGTTGCCCATGTACAGAGACGGTGAGGGCCATGGCGCACAGAGACACTCCCTGGCACCAGATGAGACGGCCAGCACCACAGACAACACCCACAACAATACCCACACACTAACACACCCCAGCTGGGCAGAGTGTATCCACACATACAGTACATACACACAGACTTCTACAGGCCTGGAGATAATCCAGCGTCAGAAAGCACGCTGTCTGGATCCATTTAAGAGCCATAAAACAAGCCTATTTTTCCACTCCTGCCTCAGAGGAAGCTGTTGTTGTCCTGCGTGCAGTTTCTGAATCTCTTCGCGTGTGAATGAGCTGAAGCCAGCTGTGTTTCAGTGACTTGCAAAAAAACCCCAAAAAACCATAGTGTCCAGGTAATGCAAGCATGAATGCACGCTGAGATCGGCAAAGGTATAATCCCATCGTAATCCCACACATTTGTTGTGGTAATGATGTTATTCTATTCCCACTGTGGACATAACATGGGTTGGTCTTTCCACGTACAGTATCTTTGGCATTTACTGTTGTTTATTTTTAGATTTGTGTCGCTCACAGACAGACAGACAGACAGACAAAGGTATATTAAGCTGTTACAGCAGCAAAGATTGGAAAATAAAAGGCAAATAACAATAAAAATAAAAATAAAAACACTCCAGGCAACAACCTCTGGGAACAGGATCACTAGCAAATAACTCTGACAACAGTCAATAAACCTCTGAGTATATAAACATGATGCAAAAATCTGTTTTTAACATCATGTCCATCTTGTCCTCATGTGCCCTTTCACTATTTGACGTTACTCCCCCCCCCGCTTCCTCCATGTCTTAACATGGACAAAGTCACACGATACAACTGCAATAAATTACAGCGTCGTCATTTAGAAACGGTTCAGCTGTACACAATGGTTCAGCATATCAATTATCATCATTCCGCGGTGCAGTGGTTCATCCGAAGCTCTGCATTCACAGCCCGGCCCCCGATCCATTTGCTTGGCCATTATGCAACCTGAGAACCCGTTCCTTCGGATCCGTTAAATGTTTGATGTGTGCATATGTGTGTGTGCGAGGGGGGCATTCGTGGCCGAGCGTTTCAGGACACTTAGTACAGCTCTGGCTGTGGGAATCTGACGATAATAATGCCCCAAACCCAGAGAGAGGCAGCAGCGCGACTTCCATATAAAGCACAAAAAAAAGTACAGCCCAACAAGCCAAGTATTTCAACCTCGTTATTCCGCTGACAACTGTCTGGGATGGCACCGGGCCGTTTCATCGTCGCACACATGCACTTCCACACCGCTCACACCAGTGTGACATTGTTCGCCTGTATTGAATAGGCTTGAGAAAAGCAAATTGTGTTGTCTTAATTTGTTCATAAACTTGCATCATTATTATTATCATTATTCTATTTATTCTTATTATTATATAACATAATTTCACCGATGGCTGTTGAGCTATAAATATAATCCGGACAGCAAAGAATGTAAATTACAGATTGAAAGTGTTGGCTGCGAGTAGGGTGATCATTGAAACAACAGAGTTCAAACACGGCCTCGAAGTTCACGATTCCATCATCGAATAAACAACTTCCTAAGAACGAAATTAAATGACAAAGTTTAAATAAAGGCTGAAAAAGTCTCGCAGCCAGTTGAAACCCTCAGTATTTTCTTCCGAGGAGTGCCCTCGCGTAGCTTTTCCTCATACACTGGCGTCAACAGAAAGCCAGCTGAGTCATTTCCCAGCTTGCATCTCTCCTCCCACAATTTTGAAGCCAACGTGGATAAACACGCTCCAGAGTCATACCACAGTCTCCTCGCACATATGACTGCAAACCCTATTAATCACGATCAATGCAACGTTCATGACAAGACAATGGTGAATTCCTTTGTGACGAAACAAAAGTGCGTGTCCGTGGTGTTACTTGTCTCTGTTCACAGAGGGTTTCGGTGTCGGTGCTGGAATTTTCCAAAAAGGAGAAGAGGCCATCTCGAACAGACATCTTCACGTGAGCAGACTGAATTGGAGGACAATGAGCACACACATATGGAATGGCTGAAAATAACAGGGTTAATATGATAACTGGGTAAAAGATCAAAGCAGCGTACGTTTCCAAGTGAAGGGCTGGCATGTAACAACAGGAAGTACCTAAATCCTGCACTTACTGAAGTCGAAATACCCAAAGGAAACAGTCGATATTAAACAAATCATGACTTTGTGTGACCTGGCGTGAAAACACCTTTCACCCTATTCGTTAAGCTTAATGTGTCGGTGGCCCAGGCTTGGTTCCGCAAAGGCTTTTACCGTCCCTTTTGGGAGGCTAAAACAAAAAAGTAAACCCTGATTACAAGCGGATAGTATTTATTGTGTGAAAACTGTCACGTAATGGTGTGAAAACCCCGAAATTGGAATGGAATTACTCAAGCCCTGAACATTGCTCAAGACATTACTTGAGTAAAAGTATTCACTTCCTTTCCACTTTGCATTCTATCCCCAATGCTGAAGGCCACTGGATACTGAGAGAAAACAACAGCGCGTGTGTTTGTGGGGAGTAAACACCAAGTGCTGGTTGAACACATTGTACTTGGGCAGATGTAATGATGTCTCACGCACAAACACCAATGAAGCTGCAGTCTTCCGGTTTAGTAGTTTGGAAACTACATGCATTTCTCTGGGTTATATGTGCGTGTTGGGGCATGGAAATTAACTGAGATACAGTGTTGACCCATTTATGGTTACTTTGTCTGCCTTGCATGTAGAGCTTTCAGGTGATTTGGTTGGAAGTGGTTTGCAGTGCAAGACGTAGCACCTGAAAGTGGCCTGAAATGCTCTGCATCCCCGATACAACATTTTACAGGGTCTGCAGCTCTGAAAAGCACGCGACAACTCCAGCCAATGTGACCCCAAAAGGCCGCTGGGAAGTCATCAATCTGATGTGGCCGGATTAGGATGATTCCACGTCAAAACCAAGACCCGACAGAGTCGACTTTGGACGCTGCTGCCACTATATGGCAGCCTACTGCTCCTACTATATGGCAGCCTACTGCTCCTAGGTACATCAGTTACTAGGATGGTGAAATGCATTTCATTGCCTCCGTACTTGTGCAATGACAATTTGTTTAATCAAATATTTACATAGAATAAATATTTGAGAAACAATCAGCAATGTAGATATTACAATAGTAACCAAGCAGATTGATTTTTAATAGAAAGAACATGAAGTTCTAGCCATCTATGAAGTCTGTAAGGTTAAGAAAATTGCATGACTTTAATTGAATGCAGCCCTTAAGACCACAAAATGACAACATTTTACTGCATTAAGACAACCAAAATCCCAGACGACATCGAGTCTCATCACTATATCAATATTATACACTTCGCCCAGCCCTATGAGACAGCCACGTACATTGTAGGTCGTGTCCTGAACCAAGGCCCCATAACAAATACCTACAGTGTGGAGCAGGGAAAACAGCGCCCTGAGATAATTATCAGAAAATGATGGAAGGAAGGATGAGCACTAGAGTTTCAGACTGCCTTTTTCTCTGGTTTTCCGAAGCGCAGGATCAGACACGTCTAGTATGCATTCCCTCGGGGGAACCAAAAGCGGGTGAACGCTGAGAAGGGAGACCTGGAAACAGCGTCTAGCATTATCAAAGATCTAGTGGAGGGCCCATTGTTAGTTTATGGAAGACAAATACATTTAGTCGCTGTGCAAATTTACAGTTCAAGCAATTGATAGATAAATATTCATATTCATAGATATTTATTCATCAGTTTGCCTTAAAAAAAGCTTTTTCCTTCCCGGATGGTGAGTGTCTCCTTCGGAAAGATGACTGGTTTTATGAGAACTGGCTAAATTTAGCCAATCTGGGAGAATTCTTTCCATTGGCCACATCCCTCTGGAAAACCAAAACAGGTCCTCTCCACCGTATATTGCAGTCAAACTTTCCTGCTACTGGAACACACTGAGAAAACAGCCTTCAGTAATACCCTCAAACCAAATCTACTGAGTTGAGGGTAGGACCAGTTAAACCACTACTTAAATGCCACCTGCAGCCAGTTTCACACCCTGCTTCCCCTTGAATGTTGCTGTAGTTACTTAACTGGATGTTGCGCAACAGTCTGCCAAACAGCGTGAAACTAAGTCAATCCTCGCCAGAAATACTGCCATACATAGAATCAATAATGAAGAGTAAAGGTAAACAGAGACTGTAAAGGTGTGTTCTCAGTGCCAGGGAATGAGGACGAGGAGGCAGGCGGAGGCAAAACAGCGCCAGTTGGCGTGTTTACTAACAAGTCCTTTTAAATGTATGTGGCTCGTGGGCCGAAAAGGAAACTCAGGGCTCGCAGGCCAATATATATAAATAGTCTAGGTTGATCTGTGGATCCCCGCTTCCTTGATCACCCGCTGTCCGTCTCGGATCGTTGCCTGTCAGGCTGACTTGCCTGCACGCTGATCCCTACTGTGGCGACACACACATACAATTATAACTTCCTGTTTTGGGGATCAGGCGAATCAGCGGAAGGACTCCGCTGATTCGCCTGATCCCCAGTAACTGAGCGGCCCTGGGATGGGAGACTGCACCGCCTGTCTGCAGCAGCGGCTTCGCCCCGCCCCCCTGGTCCCGGGGCCCCCCCCGCCCCCCACCACAGAGACATATTTGAGTTTTTGGGGCCAGGATTGTTTTCTACACCGCACCAGAAAAATGATAAATATCCGATTCCATCGACACTCGTTGTCAAAACGCTCACGTCCCTCGCTCGCAAATGGCCGTGACAGCTTGGATGATCATGTCTAGCTTTTGCCTAGAACTGTTTTACCAACAGCTTGAGAGTTTCAACCTGATGAAGGTCTATGTTGGTATAAACATGTCAAGACTGGTAAAACGTTTCCGGAGATCTAGACATTTTAAATCAATAATATCAAACGCTTGATTTGTGACTTTCGGTTATGGAGGCATAGAGAACGGACACGTGGTGCCAACCTCAGCTCAATGGCTCGCTAAAATTTGCCTGATTTAGAAGCGGAAACTTTCGAAGTGGAAAGGGGCGCACAGGTCGCTGCAGCGACGCCCGGCGCTCGGCGCCAGGCCCCGTGCCGTTGTGATCCGGCTCCTCCGTTACTCCGACACCGTCAAGATTTTCGATGCAGCCCGGAAGAAAAAAGCTTACTTCAATATGGCAATTCGACAATCGTGATTTTTCAGAGACATGTCTACGGCCCTGTAGAAAAAGAGGAAAGCCTTTGCTCCACCGAAAAGGAAACTCAAAAAAAAGGACATTACTCTCAGATTGCCGCATCCGACCGCCTTTACTATGGATCTAGAGGGAGGAAGGCGCACCTTTACAATGCCGCAAGCTGCCGAAAACTACTTGAAGAAATATCACTCAGACGTGCTGCAAAACGAACAAGCTAATTATCCAGCTCAGGAGCTAGAACATACATATGGACTCCTACCATATGCCGCAAAATAATCTTTCTGTGGTAGAACAAAATGGTTACCGTGCGCAGGCACCGCTTTACTCTTAGTTGGTTTTTATTTTACTTTCTCTTGTTATGATGTTCAAGGTTTCTCACACCGGGAGAGTAGCCGCAATAGCCTCCCTAGGTGTTATTAAAGGGAATTGTCCTACTTCATAAAATGTTTGAATTGTGTTTTCACTTCAACTGAGTGTACATTTTTGTTATAAACTTGGCTAAATGACAAATGGCCATTAACATTAATAATGTTGCAGGTTGGGTTACAGCTGCATTAAAAAAGCATCAATAAGACTAAGGTTTTGGCACTTCCTCAGTTGGGGAGGAAGTAGGGTAAAAGGGGGGCATGTAGGGTTTGGTTTGACCTTTTTTTTTTTTTGTTTTGTTTTTTGTTTTTTTGTTTGTTTCTTATTTATTTTCTTTCTTCTTTTATATTTGCCTTCAACAACGATACAGGACATACAAATGAATGGCTTAGATAAACAGTGGCCTGAGCGAGATATCCTGACTGGTGTAATTGGATCTTATGTTACCTAATTGGAAAAATAGATATGGGAAATGACAACTGTAGCGTTTAGGTATTTGACATGGAACACTAATGGCATCAATAAACTGTCCAAACGTAAAAACGTACTTAACTTTCTGAAAAATCATAAAATAGACATAGCTTCATAGCAACTTCTACAGGAGACACATCTAACAGATGCTGAACATGCCAAACTGATACGTCAATAGCAGGGACAGATCTTCTATTCATCGTTTACATCCCAATCTCGGGGAGTTGCCACATTAATAAGTAAAAATGTCCCTTTGCATGTGGATAACGTTGAGAAAGACAAACAGGGCAGATACCTGATCCTTAAAGGCACCATAGCAGGTGAATCTACTTCTTATTTTTCTTTCGCCTGCTCCCGTTAGGGGTCACCACAGCGGATCATCTGCCTCCAATACCTTCTGTTCTGCGCATCTTCCTCCCTTACACCAACCGCCTGCATGTCCTCCCTCACCACATCCATAAACCTTCTCTTTGGCCTTCCTCTTTTCCTCTTGCCTGGCAGCTCCATCCTCAGCATCCTTCTCCCAATGTAACTCTCATCTCTCCTACACGCGTGTCCAAACCATCTCAATCTGGCCTCTTTCACTTTTCCACCAAACTGTCCAACCTGAGCTGTCCCTCTAATGTACTCATTCTTAATCCTGTCCATCCTTGTCACTCCCATTGAAAATCTTAACATCCTCAACTCACCTCCAGTTCAGCCGCCTGCCTTTTTGTCAGTGCCTCCACTAAAACGTACAACGTAGCTGGTCTAACTACTGTCCTGTAGACCTTCCCCTTCACTCTTGCTGGAACCCGTCTGTCACACATCACTCCGGACACTCTTCTCCACCCACTCCACCCTGCCTGTGCTCTCTTCTTCACCTCTCTCCCGCACTCTCCTCTGCTTTGGATGGTCGACCCCAAGTACTTGTACTCATCCGCTTTCTCCATCTCCACTCCTTGCATTCTCAGCTTTTCGCCGCCCTCCCTCCCTCCCATTCAGGCACATGTATTCTGTCTTACTCCTGCTGACTTTCATTCCTCTTCCCTCTAATGCATGCCTCCACTTCTCCAGGCTCTCCCCAACCTGCTCCCTACTCTCGCTACAGATCACAATGTCATCCACGAACATCATAGTCCACGTAGACTCCTGCCTGATTTAATCTGTTAACCTGTCCATCACCATTGCAAACAAGAAAGGGCTCAGAGCTGATCTTTGATGCAATCCCACCTCCACTTTGAATGCCTTCGTCACGCCTATTGCACACCTTACTACTGTCTGACTGTCCTCATACATATCCTGTACCACTCTTACGTACTTCTCTGCCACCCACGACTTCCTCATGCAATATCACACTTCCTCTCTCAGCACCCTGTCATACACTTTCTCTAAATCCACAAAGACACAGTGAAACTTCCTCTGGCCTTCCCTGTACTTTTCCATCAGCATTCTTAAAGCAAACATTGCATCTGTAGTACTCTTTCCTGGCATGAAACCATACTGCTGCTCACTGATCCCCACCTCTCCTCTTAACCTAGCCTCCACTACCCTTTCCCATAGCTTCATGCTGTGGCTGATCAACTTTATTCCACTGTAGTTACTACAGCTCTGTACGTCTCCCTTAATCTTGAAGTTGTGTACCAGTACACTTCTTCGCCACTCCTCCGGCTTCCTCTCCCTTTCCAGGATGGTGTTAAACAGTCTTGTTAGGAACGCCACTGCCATCTCACCTAAACATTTCCGTGCTTCCACAGATAGGTCATCTGGGCCAACTGACTTTCTACTCTTCATCTTCTTTAATGCTGTTCTCACCTCATCCTTGCTAATTTGCTGCACGTCTTGATCCACTATCCCCCCATCATCCACTCTTCTCTCCCTCTCATTTTCTTCATTCGTCAACTCCTCAAAGTACTCCTTTCACCTTCTCAACACACTCTCCTCAGTAGTCAGCACATTCCCATCATTATCCTTCATCACCTTAACCTGCAGTACATCCTTCCCAACTTGGTCCCTTTGTCTTGCCAATCAGTACAAGTCCCTTTCCCCTTCCTTACTGTCCAACCTCTCGTACAACTCGTCGCATGCCTTTTCCTTTGCCACTTCTCTCTTCGCCTTGCGCCGCATCAGCTTGTACTCCTGTCTACTTTCTTCATCTCTCTGAATATCCCATTTCTTCTTCGCCAACCTCTTCTGCTCTATGCGCTCCTGTACTTCCTCATTCCACCACCAAGAGTCCTTGTCTTCCTTCCTCTTCCCGCATGATACACCGAGTACCTTCTTGACCTTCTCCCTCACCACTTCTGCAGTTGTTTCCCAGTCATCTGGTAACCGTTCATTCCCACCTACTGCCTGCCTTACCTCTTCCCTAAATTACATGCGACACTCCTCCTTTTTCAACTTCCACCATTTTATCTTTGGCTCTTCTTTCAATTTCTTCCTCTTCTGGGCCTCCAGAGTCATCCTACAGACCACCATCCGATGCTGCCTAGCAACACTAATATTTATGGCCTGAATTATGACTGCCCTCAATTTTTCCAAAGTCTGTTTTTCAAACTTGCGTGTCCTTCTAATGAGCTTGTTATAGATGGAGATATGAATCTAGTTTTGGATCCATCCTTAGATCAGTCATCTTCTAATTCCAAAATCCTAACCCAAGCAGCTAAGGCACTCCAAAAAGAAATGTTAGATTTCAAACTTATAGATGCCTGGAGGGAAAGATGTAAATTGTTGCGCGAACACTCTTTTTACTCACATGCTCATAAAAGCTAATCCAGAATTGATATATTTCTTGCTCACGCCGAAAGAATCCACCTCATATCCTCATGTGAATATCTACCTATAACTCATTCAGACCATTCTCCTCTTATGCTCCTGATGGCTCAGAAGAACATTGCTAGTAGTCATAGACTATGGCGATTCCCCATGCACCTGCTCAATGACACAGATTATGTTAAAGTTATCAAAAACAACATTGACAGTTTTCTTACCATTAACAGAGCGACCGCCTCACCAACTGCTGTGTGGGAGTCCTTAAAGGCTTATTTAAGAGGTGAGACCAGAAGTTATGTGTCATGGAAAAAAACAATATTTGTTAAAGGCCAAAACACATGAATCAGAGATTAAGAATCTTGTAAAGGAGCATTTTCAAACGCAAAATGAGACGACTTTCGACTTGCTAAACAACAAAAGGATTGAGTATGACGTACTAACCACTCAAGTGATTGAAAACGCGGTGGCCAGAACTAAACAAAAGTATTATTAGTAACAAGGGGATCAGAGTGGTAAATGACTAGCCTGGCAGATCTAAAAAAAAGGACAGCTCAAGATGTATCCCCTCAGTTAAGATCAATGATGGTGTCACTGTAGTTCATAATCTAAAACTTATGAATGAAACCTTCGAGGACTTCTACCTGAACCTGTACTCCTGTCAGGGTGTAGATACTAATATAAAATGAATAACTTCTTAGCGGGACTCACCACACCGGGGTTGACTGCGGAGATACGGGACAGTCTAGAAGCTGACATCACTAAACAGGAAGTTCTAGGTGCAATAGGAAAGCTTTCGGGAGGAAAATCGCCAGGGCCAGATGGGTTTCCTGTGGACTTCTACAAAGAATTTGCATCTAATCTGATTACACCACTGATGGATATGTTCAAGCATGCACTTGAGATCCACCAGCTACCCAAAACTTTAGAACAGGCTCCGATTACAGTTCTGTTAAAGCAGGCAAAGATCCAGAACTCTGTGGATCCTATAGGCCCATTGCCCAACTCTCATCAGAATATAAAGTGTTTATCAAGGTTATAGCCACCAGACTGCAGCATGTGATACCTAGCTTTATGACTAAAGATCAGACAGGCTTCATTCAAAATCGCCTTTCCTCTGATAATAATCAAAGGTTCCTCAACATAATTCACTGTGCCGAAAAAAATCAATACCCCTGAAATGGCCCTTTCTCTGGATGCTGAAAAGGCATTTGATCGTTTAAAATGGTCCTTTCTTTTTTCAGTTTTACAAAAAATTAATTTTGGTCCAAATTTAATACGAATGATTCAGATGCTCTATCTCAATCCAACAGCGATGATTCGAACAAATGACAATATTTCTTCGCTTTTCCCCTTGTCACGTGGTACACGCCGGGGTTGTCCCTTGTCTCCGCTACTCTTCTCGTTGGCAACTGAACCCCTCGCCATCGCGAGAGCACACCCTGTTATAGAGGGTGTTATCGTGGATCAGGAAACGCACGTCATCTTGCTATATGCTGATATTATGTTGTACTTGACCAATGTAAGGTCATCTCTCCCTGCCCTGTGCTCCCTATTGGATGAATATAGCTGCTTGGTTTGCAAATACCCAACCAATTAGACCAAATCTTCTTCCTCCACTATGACAACCTGTTTAAAAAAGTGGAAGTAGATTTGGAAAGGTGGAAGTCTTTACCTTTATCCCTAATTGGACGAACAAACTGTATAAAAATTAATATACCCTACCCAAATTTCTTTAACTTTTTCAAGCACTCCCAACACCAACCCCGAAAGCCTTCTTTGAGAATTTGGATACAGATTTCTAGATTCCTGTGGAATGGTAAATTTCCTAAAGTCAAGCTTAAAACCCTATGCTGTCCCACTGAACAAGGAGGGCTAAACCTACCTGACTTTCATTTATACTATCTGGCTGCTCAATCCAGAGCTATTTGGACATGGATTAAAGACTTGGAACTCCCTCCACCGTGGAAACCAACTGAACAGTCTCATGCAGCAGCAGTAGTGTTGTCGAGTATTACATTTATTCACTGTTATCAGTCAGAAAAATGTAACCCCAAATCCTTTGATAAAACATACATCTAAAGTATGGCATCAAAGTCTACTGTTAGAATACTGTTATTACAACTCTTGTTATAATTATGATTCATTTATTTATTTTATTTCACTTCCTTTATTTACTTTATTATTATTTTTAAACTTATTTGTGTTTTTCTTTGTCCATTATGGACATTCTGAAGGGGGGGGTTAATGTCTGATGCTGTTATTACTGATTATATTGTTGTATTGTATATTTTGTTGTGTGTGGTGGGGGGGACTCAATAAACATTAAAAATAAATAAATAAATGCTTGATTTGTTATCACTGTATTGGGATATAGACATCACAACACAGAATATTTTGCTTCATACCCAACTTAGGCTTCCATTTCCTGTCTCACAATATACTGAATACAATACATCTGCAAAAAACGTAAATAAATGTCAATATTAAACATTGAGTGGGTGAAACACACATAGCTGGGGAAGAAAGGTTTGTCAAGTATTGTTTTCAAACTGAGATGATGGGAAAAAAGTTTGGTCGATAGAAGGTTATTACATTGAATTAAAATTTTAACAAAAAAAAAAAATTAAGTAGCCATTGAAAAATTACCTGATGAACTTCCATGTCTTTGTTTCATTCTCTATAAATGTTTAAATTGTGGAAAAAATGTCATTGTCCAACAGCAAGTGATTGAATCCACTAGACGGGACAATAAGCTATAAGCATTTCCCCCCACCCCATTTACAGAGAAGGAAACAAATTCACATAAACATTACTGTAAATTATTATAGACAACTATTAAAGGACAAGGATTAAAAATATATTTTTCTAATATGAGATAAAACCAAAGTTAAGAGATTTCTAAAATAAAAACAAATTGAAATGAGTACAAATAAAACAAAAACAAATGGTTCAAGCTCATAACATTTTACCAAAATGAAAACAAAAAAAAAAAGTCATTTCTAGATAGTTAAATAAATTAGAAAAGTGTATCGCCTGCAAAGACATCATTCAGTTTCACCATAATGTACAATTAATGACAAATGAAACCAGACAAAGTGGTGCGGTGCGGGACACCTCAGAGGACATTGTTTTCCTGCCCTTTGTCAGAACTTCAGAGAGCTTCAACTCAGAACAGGAAGCATCGAGATGGAATTTCCCAATTTCACACAAGAGCTACGGGGAGCAGGATACACGTAGACGGCATTACAGATTTGTGCATAATGACGACAATTTTCAAACCTAGACTGTAAATATCTGTTGCTTGACCCAAAAATGGGCAACAGCTGTTGAAGCAATAGGGAATTAGTTGCATAATTAACAGTGTGAGTGTGTGTGTGTGTTAGTGTGGTTGCAAGATGAAGACCAAGTTTCGTTACGTATTATATAGAGGCGTGGTGAAGTGGTTCACTGTCAGATCAGGAAGAGAGTGTGTACATATTTAAATGTGTGTTGACGCATGACTGCAGGCGTGTGTGTGTGTCTCGGTGTCTCAGCTGGCGGCGTTGTTGTTGGTCTCAGTCTTCTCGGTGTTCTCCATCTTGTCAGCCTTCCAGAAAAAAAGACCAAATAGAAAACACCGCGTGAGCTACAACATCGAGAGAGATGCAACTAAGACTACTTATAGTGGTCTGGTGATGGTTTATGGGGGTACCATTGCGAATGAGAGCTTTGCTTTCAACTGATCTTCCCCTGATTAAATAACGTTTATCCATCTATCTATTTACTGGATAAGTTCAATTATTTTTCCCAGTGACAATTCTCATTAAAGTGAGCGGTTGGTCACCAACCATGAGAACCAAAGCTTCCTTTTGGGACTCATTCAGGATGTGCCTGATCTGTGCTCACCGCCTTGATGGATGATGCACTGGCTGAATGGAGACTTACCTTCTTTCTGAGGAAGGGCGGCTCTTTCCAAATCGTCTCCACAGCCGAGCGACCCTGCTGACCCCACTGGCGAATCGAGCCGCTGCTTTCCTGTTAACCCAACATATAAATACTGAATAAAGACATACAAACCATACCTCTTGGACCAATGCACTTTTGGATTTGTCTGGGCTACATCTTGCACATAGACACAGCCACATCGACTGGTTTTAGTATGAACACTACTATTATCATTATTTTATTACTATGAACACCGATCAGCCACAACATTAAAACCACTGACAGGAGAAGTGAATAACATTGCTCATCTGGTTTCAATGGCATCTGTCAAGGGGTGGGATATATTAGGCAGCAAGTGAACAGTCAGTTCTTGAAGTTGATGTGTGGGAAGCAGGAAAAATGGACAAGTGTAAGGATCTGAGCCACTTTGACAAGAGACAAATTGTGATGGCTAGACGACTGGGTCAGAGCATCTCCAAAACGGCAGGTCTTGTGTGGTGTTCCTGGTATGTAGTGGTTAGTACCTACCCAAAGTGGTCCAAGGAAGGACAACGGATGAATAGGTAACAGGGTCATAAGCACCCAAGGCTCATTGATGCGCTGTATGTATATGTATGTGACAAATAATCTCTTGAACTTGAACTTGAACTTGCAGAGCGAAGTCTAGCCCGTCTGGTCCGATCCCACAGAAGAACTACTGTAGCACATATTGCTGAAAAAGTTAATGCTGCTGTGATAGAAAGGTGTCAGAGTGCCCGTGCTGACCCCTGTCCACCGCCGAACGCACCTCCAATGGACATGTGAGCGTCAGAACTGGACCATGGAGCAATGGAAGAAGGCGGCCTGGTCTGATGAATCACGTTTTCTTTAACATCACGAGGATGGCCGGGTACGTGTGCGTCATTTACCTGACGAAGAGATAGCACCAGGATGCATTATGGGAAGAAGGTAAGCCGGCGGAGGCAGTGTGATGCTCTGGGCAATGTTCTTCTGGGAAACCTTGGGTCCTTGGCATTCATGTGGATGTTACTTTGACCCGTACCACCTACCTAAACCTTGTTGCAGATCAAGTACACTCCTTCATGGCAACGGTATTCCCTGATGGCAGTGGCCCCTTTCAGCAGGATAATGCCCCACGCCAAACTGCAAAAGTTCAGGAATGATTTGAGGAACATGACAAAGAGATCAAGGTGTTGACTTGGCCTCCAAATTCCTCAGATGTCAATCCAATGAAGAATCTGTGGGATGTGCTGGAACAACAAGCCTGATTCTTGGGAGCCCCACCTCACAACTTCCAGGACTTAAAGGATCTGCTGCTAACGTCTTAGTGCCAGATACCACAGGACACCTTCAGAGGTCTTGTGGAGTCCATGCCTCCACGGGTAGAGCTGTTTTGGTGGCACGAGGGAGGGGGCTACACAATATTGGGCATATTTTAATGTTGTGGCTGATTGGTGTACATCCATACATATTTTTCTATATGGAGGTAGGAGGGGACGGGGCCTGAAAGGTTAATCTTAGTCTGGCAATTGATGGGCCAGTACAGGGAAATAGCCTGCTCCATTCCTCTGCTCCCCTCCAGAACTTTAAAGTCTCTTTAGGATCACCTCCAGCCAAAATAAATTACGTTTTACGACTGCCTTGAGAACGGATGACAGATTCGGGAATGTAGTGACCACTGTGGACTCTGCAATTACAATATATGGTATTAGCACTACTATTCTTATAATTATAATTATTATTTTTACTACTACAACTATTTTTATTATTATTATCATTATAATGCAATTACTATGAACAGTAATTATCACTGCTATTCTACCATACTGTATGTTTTTATGATTTTTTTTTTATGGCACACACACCTTGAACAAGGAGGCAGCCTGTTGAGGATAAAACATGGAAGCAGTAAGAGCCATCAGACCAACAGGAAATACCAACCGCTTTACCCTGGAACCTGGCGAGAGACAGAGAGAGCGAGGCAGAGGGAGGGAGGTAAGGGGAAATGACAGAAAAAGTAAACAATAGGAAGTGATGGTAAAGAGAAAGAAATGCAATCAGACAGAGGGAAAAACAATGTAACCCCATCGTCCATCATGCACCGTTCTCTGTGGCGCTGCTCTAAGGCTTCTGCCATTACTGTTAGACGAAGCAAGAACTCATGTAAAGAGGTAGACCCTTCATTAAGCAATACCGGGCAAAACAAGATTATTTGGTTTTTAAATAAAAACCTAAAATAAAATGTTTTGAAATAAAGACCTAAAATAAAATGCATCCCCCAAGGGCAGTTTAGAACATTTTTATTTCACTATTGAAAAATAACTGCCAATTGGAATGCATGGTCAAAGAAGTGGTCACTAATGGGGAAAATTCCCATAAAGTGAACCAAGTTGCATAAAATAATTGTACTATTACTGTCTGGATTTTCCTGGTGGGCTTATGGCTTTGAATCTCTGAGCCTAAAGCTCCCATCTCCCTATTATCAGTTTGTCTGTCTGGTGGCTCCGCGATGATAAGGCGCCGTCACTGTGTTAGTGTGCTGCAGTGGAACGGGGACACAGTCACGTCACCTTTGGCCAGGTAGAGTCCCAGGAACCCGGAGAATCCAACCACACCCACACTGGGGTACAGCTCAGGGGGCGGGTCGCTCAGATACTGGTACACATCTTGTGGGTGGGGGGTAAGCGAGATAGTGAGAGAGAGAGAGAGAGAGAGAGAACCTGTCACTCGGGTAAAACCTTCACAAATCGGACTCAAAACTTTAAGGTTTTCCTGCTGTGTCCTCCGACACAAATACACACACACTCTCAACCGTCCCAAAACGGTGGAAAGGGCTTTATGTGTCACTGCACTTCTATATAGCACAAAGGCTGTGACCTTTTCCCTTAATATGTTGTTCATACCAGGGCTTCCCACACCCCCTATAGGTCCTTGAAGCAATTGCAAGGGGTCTGCGACAAAATGTATGTGTTATGGCTTTTTTTTCTTCTTTCTTATACTCCTATGAAAAAGTTTGGGAATAAATACCTGGTTCAGACTCATCGTGTAATCTTGCATTCAAAAGCATATTATTTCCATTGAGACAAAACCTGGCGGTAACTGTCTCTGTATGACAGTCACTGACTTACTGTATATGTTGTAGTTCGCACAAAATAAACATCAGGCAAATTTACAGAAGGAGATGATGGCCTGGTATCCCTGTAGAGCCATACCTATCATTCTTGTAAAAGTATTTCAGAGCCAAACCATCCACCCCCACCCCCTCCCTCCAACACGTATATGCAGTGAAATGTCATGACACCCGGTAATTACGCACAATAAGCTCTATAAGCTCTAAAAATACTAAAATGTGCGTAATCGACACGAAGAGGATTTCTCCCTAGAGTGTTTAACAAAACAAATCCACTCAACAGAAAAGTTATTGTGACAACTGACAACGCACTGTTTGTCTGTGTGTGTGTGTATGTATGTATGTATGTATGTATGTGTGTGTCTTACCTGTGACTGTTCTGACTGTGGAGTTCAAGGTGGGCTCCACCGTTTTGTAAACCTCCTGTTTCCAGTGAAGCAAACAAGGTACAGAGCACATCTCATTTATCTCATGACGACACAGGCTTAATGTGGCTTTAGGAACCACAAAAAACAGCTTCCTCTCACTCACTCTGAAGTGCTGCTGGATTGGTTGTGCTAAATAATAATAATAATGCATTTTACAACTGAAGAACACATGCACAGATTCCAACACACTTGGCAGCGCATTAAATGATTTTAACCCCTAAAAGTAATAAAGTACGAAAATTAAAATTCTAACCTTTACCTATATGAAGTCATCCAAAAGGCTGACATAAGACAGACAGGTGAAAGTGAACGCAATCGGTGAACAGCGGTGAGACACTTACTTCCACTTTCCCAATGGCAGAGTCACTGGTTTGCTGCAGAAACAAAACAGAAACGTTTATGACACTCAACATAACCAATTTGGAAACTCAACACGCCCTGAATTCTAAATGTATATTTTAGTCTTATCAACATATTAAAGAATTACATTTCCCAATAGAGAAAAATAATGGAACACAGTAGTAGAGAAATATAGAGAAAGGGAATAAAGTGGTACGGGTAAGAACATGTCTGCTACACCCAAACGGTGGTGTGTCTGCTGATATGGCAACATTTTACTGTTTCAATGCTTTTATTTACACAGTTTGGGGATGCATCAGCCTACTGACCCACTCAAAGCAAACTCTAGAGCTTTTAATCTCCTTGAAATCTCCATTGTTAGAATACTGTGGTCATGAACTCTCCCTGACTCATGGAGGTGATCATGCTTTTTTTCTTTTACATCCCGTGACGGTTGCCAATTCTAACTCCTGCAATGTGATGCAGACCGTGAAACGGAACCTAGCTGAGAAATTAAATCTTCCCTTTGTGAGATTTAAAAAAAAAATGGACAAAACAAAACACAGAGTACAAGAATTATGTGTTTTGTTTACTCTTTCAGTCAGACTGTAAGAGGCCTTACAGTCAGAATGTGTCACACAGCCTCTGGGCTTCTGCTCTGTGTTGCAAAAATACGAGAAAAAAACAAGTGGAATCCTGAGAATAGCCCTAAGGGTTTGGATAGATGCATCAACAATCCCAAAAAATGCAAAGATACAAAATATGTGGGTTGAGGTTTTGCAGACATTTAGAGGGCACATTGAGCCCAGCTACATAGGATGTGATGTCAGCTTAAGTCACGTTGAGCCAAACTCATGTGAATACATGTAATGACAACAGTATTTATGCTGGGGAATGACCGAAAACATCACATCATTTGTCAGGAATGGATGACTGGAGCGTTATGGAACAGCCCAAATTTCCCAGACTTGGAAAGGAACACGAGTGCAGCTGCGCCTCTTTCTTCCTGGGTTTTCTGCCAACAACCTTTAGAAGGCATAAAAATGTCCATGAAAAAAAAAAAAGAGGAATGGCAGATTGTTTTTGAATAAAGGCAAGACTTGACCCAGCTCATGCCACATTTTCAAACAGCATATTAGGAGGACACTTAATGGATGCTGTCGTGCACGTGATTGTCAGAAATTCATGGATTTTTTTTAAGAGATCCCAAGACCTTGTTTGAATAACTGCTGCTATCATAGGTGGTTCATAGCAGTTTTCGGATCTGGCATAGTTGACATGTGCGTCAGATGTGGACACACCTGGTGCTTCCTGACAAAGGCAATTGCTTGGAAACCTGCTAGACGCAGCCGAGCACTCACCGCCGTCATTTCCTGCTTCCTGTACCCTTCATGAGAGCAATAATCTCAATAAAATATGCTGCTGTCATGGCAGCAATCTGCTGCCTCCCAAAAGAAAGAATTCTGCATAGTCACCAGATCACACTATGTGCAATATTTTGGAATGAAGGAAAGAGAAGTCAGCGCTTACGGTGGAGCCCTGACTTTAGGCGTGGGAAAAACAAAGTCAGGTTATTCGTTTTGATGTCTTTGTCCACAGTTTTGCAAACAGTAAAGACCCTTTCATTTCATTTACGCAACGTCTCCTCGGTAATGAATAAGGCGGCATAACTATTACAAAGGGAGCAAATATAATCCGAGCGCAGGAAAATTACAGCTGCTCCCAGTTTAGCGGCTGATTTATTAGGACCCTCTGTTCCAATCAAGCACATGACTGCATTTCCCAACCCCACTGAAAGGCATGGAGTCAGAAGAAGAGAGAAGGAAAACAAATAAAAATTGGAACTTCCATAGCCCTCCCCTCCCCCTAGTCTCTCAACTCCTCCTTGGCCTCAACTGTAGGTGCAGTCGACCAGAGCGGCCCCGGTACCTGGATGTGGTCAGTGTACGGCTCGGCCCATTTCCTCACGGAAGCAACACTCTGCTCCAGCGGCGCGGCCCGGGGCTCGGCGTGCCTGGGCTGCGGCTCCGGGATGGTGTACAGGGAGGGCAGCTGCCGATAAAGAGGGGGCACACACACGCGAGAGGAGCGAATGCAAAACAAGGGAACGGGGCTTCACACCGTAACGTGAAGGCGCGGTGGACCGTGACCCACCTCGCCAATGTTGGCCACCACGGCGGAGGTTTTCTTCTTGCCCTCGCCGGCGGCAAGCGCCGTCCCGGCCATGAGGCCCGCCAGCCCCGAGCCTGCGAGCGACAGCGACACCTGGTGGCAGAGGGCAGCACGTGCGGCCGAGTGACCGCTAGGTTAGCATTGCGTTAGCCGCCGGCAACAATAACAGTCGATGCGAATACTACGATTACAATGCTGGTTACTGTTTTGTCGATACGTTGTCAAAAAACAAACAAACATTGTCGTGTGTTTTCTAGAATAATTCACATTACAGCACTGGTGATCGGGTGGATTTTCATTGAATTTCAACGCGTCATTACCAGCCTGCCTTGAGACATGTCGTCCGGTGACGTCATGGACTTTTCTACGGTAAGCGTCAGGGATCAAAAAGAGGCGAAAGTAAACACCGCATTACATTTTATAATCCAATATTGTTTATGTACCTAACATCATAATGTTATAAGTTTAATGGGCAATCGCTATTATACTGTTGGCATAATGTATATTGTAAACACGGAGACTATTAAGTAAAACAGTTTGTTACCTAGTGTAGATAAAACCTTGTATGTTTCGGTATGTTGTGCACTGATGACTGGAGGTAAGGTCCTTGTGTGTGTACACATACTCCAACCAGACGTGGAAAGGTTACCAATATCAACCTTTATTTCTGGAAAGGATTACAAATTGTTCCAAACAAGTACTACTCAGATTATAATTGCGTTAATCTGGTTTCGTTTAACTTCCGTTTTCGGATACAGTCACTGTAACAGGGTATGTTTTATTCCTCGTTATTCTATACTTCTTTTTTTTAAATCCTACTGGTTTCAGACAGATGACAAAAGGGCTAGAGAAATAAAGAACACTGCGCTATGACATAATGTGCATCAAATAATGACAGTAGTAAAGGTTACACGTCGTCGGCGGCCATTTGAAGACTCGAGTTTGGCATGTTCAGTGTTTAAGAGATCAGCTGGAGTTCAGACATCGCAATACAATGACACATTGGTGACAAAAAGACGTACAGCGGGTGACCATTTCCCATCCCGGCTGCGGGTGGATACACCTTCAAGTACTGACTGTGTGTGTGTGTGTGTGTGTGTGTGTGTGTATACACATGGAGGAAAAACATAGCCATATGCTCCTGCATCAAAACTGCAATGCAGGACTCTCGGCTGAAGAAAGCCATTGCAGATATCCAAGTGTGATGCTGTGATAATGGGATACCTTCACCGAGAGTGGTCATCAGATAACTACACAAATATTTAGTCTTAATGAACACCTCCTGCAGTCTAGCTTGGCCTGTAAAGTCCACCTCTCGGCCATTTGCCTTGACTTTTAGGAAGAGGGAGCTGAAAGGCATGCCTCTGTTGGCGGGGGTTGTTCCGAGAGCACGGGACCGCACACACACACACACACACCACCCCCCCCCCCCCCCCCCACACACACACACACACACACACACACACACACACACACACACACACACACACACACACACACACACACACACACACACACACACACACACACACACCTCCAAGTCTCTCATCTTGGATGGAAAACAACTCAATTTAGAATGCAAATCATAACAAAATAAATACAGTTATGCTTGGTGCATAGCTTGGTGAAAAAAATGCCACGAGAATGGGACGCCTCAACACCTACAACAAATGTTTAAATAGATACTGCATCAGTGTGCGCTGTAGCCCTTATCAGTGTAGGCTCGCAAACAGAAGAAATAAAAAAATGAGATGACTAGGTCCAATACACTGAGCTGGTTATCTCGCAGGGATTGTGAGATCGAGATGCCAGGCAAAGAACCATCGCTCGGATGGAACCTTCTCACAGCAAGTCCTACGTGGTTGTTGCATCTGTTTGCAAAAGGCCTTTTTTCCCCTGCACCCCATTCATAAAGATAACATTTGAATATCCCACTGTGCTGATTGAGGTCCAACCGTACCTGGTCTTGTAAGTGGGATGGTCCCTTGCCACTCGCTCTATAATGTCATCAAAAGAACATACATATATATGTGTTCAGAACAGCGGATGGTAGGGTGGCACAGTCTAAGTACAGAGACTCAATCGCAATCAATTAGCAGGGTGAGAGGTCACTGTCACTCTGTGACTCCCAAGCTCTAATGTTAAAGGGGTAAGACACAGCATGTCCATGTTTTTCGGGCACCATTTCACCAATAGAAAATAACAAACAAAAAAAAAAAAAAAACATATGCAGTTACATGTTTATTGGAGGGTTAGCTGGTAGACCGCGATCCAGCACGGACATAACCCAAGAACATGTAGAAAGGAATTTGGACATCAATAAGTCAAGTGATCAGGAAGGATGCCAAGCGCTAGAAGGGTATGGGGAAACTTCTTGTAGGTTCTTACATATAGCCACCACCTCTTCTCGGTCAAACAAAGAAAAAACAAAACAAAACAAAAAAACCTGAATGAAATCAAATGACTGATTCGTGTGGCACATGACAGAAGTACATCCACATAACTGGGAGACAGACTGGCAGCCACTACAGTAGAGTGCAGTCATGACATCTTATGACATTTCACCTTGCTTATGGCCTTATAAAAAGAAAATATCTTATTGTGTAGTGGTTTTTTACCTTACCCTCCAATATTTTTCTGAATTGTCACAGTGTGTACATGCACCTTTTTACACAACCGATCACATCTGTGTGTATATGTGCGTCTTTGTGCATAAACAAATGTTGGCGCGCACACACCCACCCACCAACTCTACCTTAACTGGACCTCTTCAAAGAGGAGGCACCTACTTAGACAGACTTGATAGAGGAGAGCTAACAGGAGAAATAGGTCTATGAACCAAAACACACAGGAAGCAATGTCTGACGTGTTATTTTGGACTTGTTTCCATGGAGACACCGACCCATGCATTTGACCACTGCAACGGATCATGTTACGAGATCATTATAGTCTGCTTCATATTTTTGGCTACCAACTGGAGGACATAGTGTTTATATTTTGTCCATACTTCTGAACAATAGTGTGCTGTAAACTAAATTACCTACAATATTTGGATATACAGTATGTGTTATAGGGCATTCTGGAAGTTGCAAAATAAATAAATAAATAAAGTAAAAATAAAACTGGCTTCACCACAGTTAAAGGGGACCTATTATGCAAAACTCACTTTTAGAGTGTTTGTGCACATACATTTGGCTCTGTGATGGGCCTACTAACACACAAACTATGAAATAGACAACCCAGTCACTTTTTTTGTGAGCCGCTGTTTCAGAAAACATGTCCTAAAATGAGCCTTTCAGCTTTGCTGCCCTGATCGACGTCACAGAGGGCTTCAGTAGAATTAGAGTTGCCCTCCATCTGAGTAAATCAACAAACAAATCTTTTAAAAGAAAGACGAATAAATCACAAAACTGCAGATGATGTTTTTCTTAAAAAAAGGGAAAAAAAAAAAAAAAAAAAAAAACGAAGTATGCGGTACATAGACTGTAGGCCGTTGTGTGCGATCTGCTCTGTTTCTCCAAACAAAATCAATAAAATGTGTGTATTTATTGAAGATGTATTTTATCCTACTTTCCGAAGTTTACATGAAACAAAAAATCCCTGCGTGCTGGAGTCCCGGTACGGCGCGGTGCAATGTCCGTGTCTCCCACAAGCTTGAAGCACGGCAATGAAAGTCTGAACAAACTTTTAAAGATCTAGATCTAATATGAGTGAAGATTCAGCAACTGGATTGCTTATTTCTCGCCTGGAACTTGTTCACAAACAGATTTTGGTGGCCTGATAAGGTGAAATCAGTGAAAGTTGGGGGGTAAATACATGACACACGGAAGCCATGCTCAAACGCCATTGGCTCACAGAACCCGGAACTTGTGTGCAAACCCCATTGGCTCACAGAATTGGGAGAGTGGCTCCTCCCACAAAAAAAGCCCGCTTTGGAACAGGATGGTTTAGAGGTATGTCAGAATGGCTAGAATGCATAATCTCAGCGGTATTTTAGGCAAATAACTTCAAAAACATATTTTGGGGACTTCAGAAACCTATATTAATTTGTGTAGAAAGGAGCACAATAGGTCTCCTTTCAGACTTAATTATCAAAATATTGTAGATTTCTGGTTTCATGAAATTAGACCCAGAACTAAATGCGTGTCAAAGCATAAAGGTCTCCAAAGTGAGAAAGTGGCCATGGCTCCCTGCAGCCAGCACAGCTGTAAGAAAACTCACATGATGTCCTTTTCTCCCTAGGTAGGTCAGGACTAGTTAAACCCATGGAATAAAAACAGCCTTTTTGTCCTGGTGTTAAAAATTCAAAGAAAGTGCAAAGCAGGGTGCGCCGAGACGCCTTTAAAACCCTCAAGTCTAATGCTTCCAGTGTGTTTCCGCTATAAGAATGTCCAGTTAAATACAGTAAGTGAGTAGTACAATAGGAAACTGACCAAAGTCCAAAATAAGCCAACAGAATGAAAACCCCTTCCCCGACTCCAAATATTTCCCTTATTTTCTTAGAAAGCTATTTCTGAGACTGTTTGAGCTGAGCAACACATTTGACCTCCAGATGTTTTCCTCCTTCCATTGTTGAGGACAGAAGAACTATGGCATCGGCCATCCTTTTTCTCACCCCTCAATAGGCGCTGGTCTCATCTTTACCGTGTAAGTCTCACACCTGTAAACAGCTAATCTCTCAGTGCCGGGGGCCAGTCCGCTGAATTGGGTGGCTTCGTATGGAAAAGGGGGCGTGGTCTAAAGCAGACCTCAGCTGCAGCGTCTGACGTGTTCCAGCACATACTCTGGGAAGTGTAGACTGCACACCTGCAGACCGTCTAGTTTGCAAGGCATCCTGGGATACTCATCCTCCTTCCACTTGTTTTCGTCTGGGTCGAAGGTGAGGATGGAGTCACTGTAGTGGCCGTTGTAACACAAGCCGCCCAAAACCATGATCTGCCTATCCAGCACGGCCACCCCGTGGCCGCTGCGCCCGATGGGCATGGAGGCCAGGATGGTCCACTCGTCCGTCTCCGGGTCGTATACCTCGGTGGATGGGCAGCCCTGCGACTCGAAGGAAGCCCTCAGGATGACGCACACCCCTCCAAAGACGTACAGCTTGCCGTTGTGGGAGATCATCTTGTGGAAGCAGCGTGCGTAGTTCATCTTGGACTTGTTCTCCCAGCAGTTGGCGTGCGTGCCGGGGAGGAGCGGGCTGCGGCCGGCGCGCGTCCTGTGCGCTTCCGCCCCGCCCGACACCCCCCCGCCGCAGCCCCCTCCGCCCCCGCCCCCAGCCCCGCCTCCGGCCTCCCGTCCTGGGTCGAACACGCACACCTGTTTGGAGGTGGAGGAGGAGGTGATGCCGCCGGTGATGTAGAGTTTGCCGTTTAGGACAGTCCCCTCATGGCCGTACTTGTTCACCGGGTAGGGGTCCACGAACTCCCAGCGGTCCTCCGTGATGTCGTAGCGCTCAGTGGAGTAGAAAGTCTCGTCCCGCGTGCGTCCTGCGACTGCGTAAATGAACTTTCCAATCACACCGACGGCGAACTCCGACCTGGAAACAAACAAACAGAAACACCACAGTCAGAAACACAAGCTGACACAGGATATGAATAAGAATATAAATTTTACACTCACCTTCATATCCCTGACCTACCCCTGTCATAAAATGACATTGGACAAAGTAATCAAATTAGCATGAATGCATGTTAAATTTATTAATGGAAAGTTAATCTGTAAATACAGCTGTAACGTATTTTAAAAGTCAGAGGTAGCTTCTCCATAATGTATAACAGCTGAATCTTTAATTGAGATAAATCATTATTAGTCCAGGGGTTCAAAACCTTTTTTGGCCCATGACCCCATTTTCAAAAGGTCCCAAAAGTCTCACTACAAAAGAAATTTACAAAGTATGACAAACTTTCCTTTTATTATTTTGGAGCAGCACCACTAATTTTATTTTATACAATTCACATATAGGCCTCCAAACAACAGATTGAGGATAAATAACAATATTTCTTACTGATTGATAACTTTAGTAGTCCGTTCGAAAATTATTTTTGTTATGTGTTTGCTAGGTTGAGAATGTCTGACCTAATGGAATGCTATAGAAAACATTTTGTCCAAATGTAAAAAAGAAAAGGGTCCAGGTCATATTCTGCTTGTTATGTCAAGTATGTGATATGCAAAGCAATGTTCAACAGCCTCTACACACATACAAACATACAAATATTTGACAGGATATTCACCGACCTTGGCACAGACATGTCCGCCATGCGCAGCCAGGAGTTCTGTCTTGGGTCGTAGCGGTACACCTTGGAGGAGGCGTGAAACTCCCCGTCTGGACCCAGCTCCTCACCGCCCAGCAGGAAGGCAAAGTTGTTGACGATGGCCAGGCAGTCTGGTCGCAGGGGAACCTGAGGTCCTTCCAGTTCCCACCACACCTGCGGGAAGCAGACAAAAGCTGTCAGATCACATTATATCAAAGCTGGGGACTATTTATGGATATGTCCATGAGCACATATAATATCCATATGGGACGCAAAACACAGGCCATGATTAACAGAAAGTCCACAAAACCAAAAATCACTCTGAACATATAACCGGCCAGGTAGAGTATTTCAGGTTAATCTTTTGGAGCTCTCCCTTGTAAGTCGCTTTGGATAAAAGCGTCTGCTAAATGACTAAATGTAAATGTAAATGTAACTCCACAGCTACTGACCTGTCAAAATGGTTGGACGAAACATTGAACTTACTAGTTACCACAAAAACTACTAGTTTCATTGACCTCCCTCACATGGAACATCTCTAAAAACAAGTAGATAAACATTCAATAATGGATGACATTTTACATTGTATTACTTTGTTATCGTGCTAAATTAATAGAGACTTCACCCTTTATGGGTCAACAGATATCGGTTGCTTTTGGAGCAAATCTGTTATTTACCAGGACAGCGATTTGATGTTTGTCAGTGACACCATTGTGGATTCCCTCATCAATGTCCTACATAATCTTCACATCAAAATGTTAATCTGTTGATCCCAACACATGCATCTAAGAAGTAACTCCACTGGCGAGCACAGACCAAAACACACACACACACACACACACGCACGCCCGTCTTTAGAAACAGGGCCTCCAGGCACCTTGGGCCGATGGAGCAGCAGGATCTTGCTGTTGACCATGCTGTGGCCGATCATGCCCCGGAAGACTGCTGTCTGGGGCCGTACGGAGCGGATGCGGTTGGAGCGCATCTCCACCAGGGGCTGCTGGTTGATGTCATGGAAGTAGCTGAGAGCCTGGTCCGTTTCCTGCCTCAGCTGCCGGGAGTAGCGGTAGAACTCGGATGTTTTCACCTGAGAAGAGGGGGTTTCGATGAAAGGTCGGTGACAGATTAGTCAAACAAAAAACAAATCAGTTGTGTTTACAGAGAAGCCTTCATTTGAATTTGTATTGTGTTTTCAATCAATTTACAACATAAAGGCTCCCCGCACACTGAGAATAAAAGGTTAACTTCTGTATCAATTGGATGAATCTCAAGAACAAGAATCTCATGAATACAAGCTAGGACCCGCTAGACATTCTCACAAATAAAGGACAGGCAGAGGTTATTGAAGAGACAATAAAACAGAAGGTACAGTGTTTTAATTTCCCAACACCTCGCTTAGTATGCTACACGTGTCTCTAATACGTGGATTAAACTGACAGAAAATCACTTTCTCCTCGCCACAATTAATAAACACATATCTGACCTCCACTTCCGACTACAGGTCTATGTTTCTCTTGCATCCCCGCTAGTATTTAGCAGAGTGAGCAACGGTTTGCCCCAACGTGTCACCTTCTCAAAGATGTTGGCGGGAGTCATGAGGCAGAAGCGAATCGACTGCACGATGGTGTCCGTGTGTCGCCAGCGACGGCGGTCGTGCCGGAGCCACGCCTGGACGGCCTCGTACAGCTCGATCTCCGGAAAGCGGCTCAAGGCATCGCTGTCTAGGTAGGCCTGGGGAGGGGAGAGAGGGAGAGGGATGAAACAGGGGGGCAGTGGTTATGGCGCCTTGTCTTCATAGTCTGTGCATTCTAATCAGGTTTTCAGGGTTTTATTTGCTCTTCCATTTACTGTCATTTACTGTAACTTTGCATCTGGTCTTTTGTCTTCATCCGCACTAACGCAAGGAGACTAGAAACAGGAAATTGTTTATGCTTTGAGATAAGATAAGGCGGGGCAGGTTCAGGTGTACTTTGGATGTGCTGCAGCAATTGCAAAAGGTTGTTTTAAAAAAAGTAGTTTGAAATAAAATGTGATATTACCGTTATTAACAGTATCCAAAATAAACTATGGAATGTGTGACTATAACCTTTTTGAAAAGGATTCATCATTTTATCGATATTTTCTTACACATCCGTGTGCGCGTGTGTGTGTGTGTGTGTGTGACGCACAAACCTGCAGCCTCTCCAAGCTGAGGTAGGACAGGAAATCGGGGCGACTCATGAGCGGCACAAAGTTGTCAAGGAGGAAGTTGTCGAGCTGCTCCTGGACGCCCTCCACCCCCACGCTGAAGTCCTCCAGCAGACGCATGACCTCCGCGCAGTTCTCCAGGCAGATCTTAGCCAGGAGAAAGGAGCAACAGAACTCCACCGCCTCCGTCAGCTGGACGTACATAGCAGCCTGGTCGTGGGCAGAAAACACAAGGTGGGAGACAAGTCAGGTGGGTGTTTTTTTTTGTTGTTGTTTTCTTTAGTTAAAGTGATTCATCGCTTTTCTAATCAGGAAACGATTGATACTTCAAAGAAAGGAACCAACTAGAAGGCTAGTAAGGAAGAAACATGTGTGCTACCTGCAGGATCTCCTGGACAGTGGGCATGCTCAGTTCCAGCGAGCCGTAGTACATGAATCTCAGCACGTGTCCGAACCCAGCGGCTGTCAGTCCCTTCATGTGGATCTTGTCCTGATCCCGCTCCCTCATGTCCGCTGTGAACATGACCCGAAAGTAGTCGCTCTGCGTGGCCAGCAGCGCCTTGTGGGCCTGGAGGTAAGTGAAAAAAAAACGAGAGTAACTGTAGCTTTGCATCTATCTATCTATATCTATATCTACAGTTCCTCTAAGGGGCTATGCCTCCTTCCTAGAATTTCAGTACTTCCACATATGCGGAAGTACTGTGATGTAATCATCCATTCGCTTCACCCAATCAGGATGCATAGCCAATATAAACCCCGGAAGTGCTCCCTTCGTCCTCTGAAACCAATTCAGCAAGACTGATGGGGGTCCAGTGGGGTATAAAACCCTAAGAGGCTAAGCCTCCATAGAACTTCAGTTACAAAGCTACAGTAACTCTCGTTGTTGTCAAGGAACTACGCTCCTATTGGTATACTAGGGGCGGAGACCCCCGATATTCTACTCCACGCTGGACCCAAACACGGTCCAAGTGCATAAAGGTCCGGGATGAAGCAGCCGAAGCCGGCAGTGAACATGTTCTACGCACACACCGATCCTGGCAATCCATCGTGCCCCACTGAAGGGCCAATGGAAAGCAACGCACACTACACACACTGTATCCACAGAGAGAGTGTTAGTCACTTA
>NC_137206.1:21406177-21410152 GCF_960531495.2 Zeus faber | reverse complement strand
CGACCGCGCATGTTACAGCCAAATTAGAAAACGATTCAAGAGTGGGTGACTAAACACCGGCCCGTTAGCGAAACCCTCATAAGCCGAAATTTCCGCCGCATACACCCTGACAGTGGATCCGCACACTACTTGTCCATGAGACTCCAGGAATTCCAAAACAGGAACAACGCTGCAGCACAGGGGGTAGACCTGCCTGTCGACGCACCACCACACAAACATGTTCTACTTGGAGGCGTAGGGATGGGGCTACCAGTATCACCAATAGCTCCTCCAAATTAACTTGTTCCATCAGTCTGGGCAGCAGCCCTGGTGGGAATGCATAAAGATCCCTTAAACAGAGGGGGGGGGGGTCGTCTTTCTCATGGAGGGAGAACCACAGGGGACACTGAGCAGTCTCTCGACGCAAACAGGTCCAGCTGCACTGTCCTAACCTCATAGTCTCCAAAGCTGGAGGTACTATGTCAGGGTGGAAGCTCCACTCTGTCTCCTCGTGACATGAGGTCCGCATCCACGTTATAATGGCCAGAGAGTGGAGCCGTAGCAGCGCCCATTTCAACAGCCTCTCGGCTGCGTAATGGAGCGCTGGTGATCTCACACCCGTCTGGCGGTTGGTGCAAGCCACCGTAGCCTTGTTTTCTGACCTGATCTGAACATCCTGGCCCCGTATCAGGGGTTCAAAGTGCTTCAGGACCAGTGGACGGGGCCACATGCCGCTCACTGCCTGCCCGCGGCTGGTCCTTCCCCATCCCCTCACGGAGGCGTCCACGATAACCTGTGCATAAAAAGAGACTGGACCCCGACGCACACCCTGTGTGAGGATGTGGGGATCCCTCCAGTCAGCTAGGTCCCTGTGGAGCGATTGTGGCACAACCAGCAAAGTAGTCGGTGGCGCACCGGGTTCAACTCTTGCATGTGCAGGAGGCCCAGCGGCACTACCGTGTGGGCTGCTACCGGCAGCCTGAGCAGCTTCATGATGGTCAGTGCAGTCACTGAGTGGCCCACCCGAACACATCTAAGGGCGGACACAATGTCTGCTCTCCATGGTTCTGACAGCCGGGTCCTCATCTGCACAGTGTTCAGCTGCAGTCCCAGATAGGTCACCTGCTGGCTGGATATGGGAATGCTTTTCTTCCAATTCATCGTCTGTGAGGTGGACAATCACAAGCTCGGTGTAAGCGACTGCTAGCTTCACGGAGGGAGCAAGTATCAGGAGGTTGTCGATATATGTCAAGATTCTGACACCTTGACGACGCAGCCAGAAAAGATGTGCAGAGTGAGCTTGTAGGTAGCGTCTGGCTTCCGGGTCTGGTGTTCACACAGGCTGCCCCTTGAAAGGCGAAACGGAGGAACCTCCTGTGTTTCGGTGCTAGGGGGACTTGGAAATAGGCGTTCTTCAGGTCGATGCTTCCACTGAAATCCCCCTTGTGGACCGTCTGCAGCAGCACCTCACTGTGAGCATACAAAATGGGCGAATTGATGTGGCAATTCAGTGTGTGTAGATCCAGGATTGGACACACACCTCCTGTATGCTTCGGAACCAGGAAATAGTTTGAGTAACCCTCTGTTCCGTGGGCACCGCTGTCACGGCTCCCTCGCTGAGGAGAACTGCTATTTCTGCGTTTAGGTTTACAGCCTTTTCCGGTGATGACACACCAAACCCTGAAAGGGCGGTGTGTGTTGGCAGAATTGTAACACATAACCCCTCGCAGTGGTCCGACCACCCAGTGGGACAACACGCAGAGGAAACGGCACATGGCATAGCGCCTGCACAGGGGACGAGTGGCCAGCTGGGGGGTGTATCGGTATCTATGCTGCCGGTGCGCACCGGTCCTTGGGCAGAGGTGAGCGGGGACCGGCTTGGGACGATGCTGGAGTGACTGGGAGCCTGGCGGGGAACGTGGGGGCTCTCCGCTTTGCTCCCCACACTCACATTTCACAGTCCCCCATGTGGAAAAAAATTCAAAAACTTCTGATTTTGATTTTGGATTCTAAATGGGATATGAAATGATGGAATGATACATGGATATTCCTCTCTATTTTTGCGCCAATGTCCGGAACGTCAATGCACATCGTATCGCACCAGTGGGCCAAAATGAACGAGTTAACCTGGGTGTCCTGTTCACGTCGAAGCCGATCGGAGGTGGAGCTGATTAAAACCTCTCTATTGCAGGGTCTTTTGACTCGGACTTAAATGCAGGTTTTACCTTTCCCACTGATGACAAATGGCGGATAATAGCTGGTATTACCAGGTTTTTGGTGCAGTGGCAAAGGGGTATATGCTGCTCCATCCTGATTGGCTGAAGTAAGTGGAGGAATAAATTCCAGTATGTCCACATATACAGTTGGAGATTTACCAATAGGAGTGTAGTGCATAAGGGATGGAGCCTCCTGACAGAACAATAAATTCACGTCAACACATTACATTAAAGTTTCCCAACATCCCGGCCAGGACAACCAGTCTATTGCAAAAGTGCCTTGCTCAGGGGCAGCCTTTGAGTAAAGTATAAAAAAAGGTGTTTAACTTCCTTAAGCTGTCGAGCTTTACCAGCTCACTCGCCACCCGTGTGAGGGTGTGCGCACGGCAGTACCTGGAAGTGGTGCTCCTCGATCAGCAGTGTGACATCTAGCAGAAGGCGCTCCTCGTACAGCGCACGGAACCCCGACGACACGCTCCCGTCATGCACCTGGGACAGGTATACCTCCACATCCCCCCCCGACATAACACACCTGGTGAGAGCAAAGCGGAAAGAACAATGAGAAGATGAGGAGAACGGCCTGGGCAGAAGAACAAACACATCTAGACTTTATCTTTTAGGACAGAGGCAAAGGCTGGTGTTCAGTTAGAAGGACGGGGGCTCAAATAACGGCCGGATAGGACTTCTCAAAGATGACCCAAGCACAATAGGGAGAAATTCTCTTGGGGAGGGCTTGTGCTTTTGTGCGAGCTGCTGAAAATATACCCTCAGCCAGCGAGTCGGAACGCCTGGAAGGGCATTCGATAGGACATTCAGCATGTACTGCTCAGCACTTCAACTGCTGCGCCCGGACAAGCCATTCCTCTCTGACTGTTAAACAATTATATACTCTGGTCCAATAACTGCTGGCACAAACACAGGCATTGTCTGATAGTCGTAGAACAAAATATTAGCAAAATCTTATCTTGACCCATCAACAAACCTTTGACACACAAAATTAGCTAACAAACACACAGTTTTCTAAATTTTATATAATTACATGCACACCCACATGGAAGCAGAGTCATACACACTGACACACATAACAGACAAACAAATTACATGGCAGTTGCTCACAACCACACAAATGCTCACTCACAAAACAAACGGAATCAAACAATGCATGCGCACACACACACACACACACACACACACACACACACACACACACACACACAATGCGCACTCACCTCTGATTGGCCACAGGCATCTCAGAGGAGGTTGTCAGAGCCAATCAGAGGACAGTGCCCCTAGTATCCAGTAGATTCTGACAAAGTCCCTTTTCTGAGGGTCAATCACCTAAACAGAGCAGACACAACCCTCACATTAAAGCATGAACATCAGGAGGTACAAGCAGCAAAGCAATTCAATGGTTGACAATTCCTACAGATGTAAAATAGAGCTATTCGCAAGCATTTTGTTCTAAGGCTAATAGGCAATAGACATTGAAATTGTGCAGAGGACAAAAGCTAATTTATGTTAAGAAATTCAACTTTTTCCAGGCATTCACAAGAAATTACAAAATTGGTCTTCACATAAAAAATTAACAGGAATTAGGGTGGAAAAACGGTCAGTTACTTCAAAAAATATATGAATTTCACTACTTAGGTGCAACATAAGGATGTGCAATCATATATTTTTTTAACTATTCATAAAAAAAAAAAATACATTTTACAAAAATGAGACTGGCCATTTCACTGCATTAAAAATGCATTATAGACCTTCGTAATGAAAATGTACT
>NC_137206.1:21323677-21401177 GCF_960531495.2 Zeus faber | reverse complement strand
TATCGAATATCGGCCCAAGCCAAGGGGAAATTAAGAACATTATTATTATGAGTGGTAACTAAAGGAGGGAGTAGGCAACATATACTAATATAACCAAATCTATATAAAAAAGAGCAATTTATAATTGTATTCCCGAACAAGTTTTATTTATATATATATATATATATATATATAAATTCCTGACATTTATGAAAAAAATAAATTCCTTGTTTTTGTTCAAGGCTGTTATTTTTATGTGTTTTTATTGTATAAAGAGTAATTGAGCAGATTTACAATTTGTTCTGATATGATATGAAACTTTCAACCATTAATAGTTTGGACTTGATCTCCAATCATGTGTAATAATGCCTCTACTAATGTTTTACGCATACATTAGTTCTGCCCACTTTTCATAAATGAGAGCTATTTAATTGAATCCTAGCCATACTAACCCTACCCCCCAAACACTGGTTAGTTTTGGCTTCTGTCTATTCTTTGCCTGCTTTACCCCACATTCGGGGGGAATAAGCTAGTACTTTTATATATTTGCACTCTGTCTCACCCTTTTGGATTTACAAAGCAATTTGCTTCTCATGTTGCTTGGACCATTTGCCATTCAGAAGTGAGTCGACAAATATGAGCCATATTTTGTAATTGTTTCTGCCCCACTCTCCTCAAGGCACGATTGGTCATGTGGCCCACGGCAAGTCCACAGTGGTAAAGGCCATTTCAGGGGTTCACACTGTCCGGTTTAAGAACGAGTTGGAGAGGAACATTACCATCAAGTTAGGATATGCCAACGCAAAGGTAAGCCACCCACTGCCCCTGAACTGGCCTGTTGGTTTAGCTCATTACGAATGTGTCCAGTGACGGCAGGCTGGCCCAGACCCACCTTTGCATTAGTGGTCGTAAATGCCAGTCAGGTATCGTGCATCAGAATGCACAGGGCACAACTTGATCACTAAAGAGAAACAAAGTATGTTGCTCATGAGCATGACATCAAATAAGCAACACATGCACTTTTGACTGCTCTTTATGTTCTTTTTAAAAAGTTGCCTTTGACTTGTGCGCTTTTTGACACCATCAAATACAACAGTGAGGGAATCAATGTTTACTTGATTGACACCATTTCCATGATTACATTTCATCAATCATATGTGTGTCATTAAAAATGCTGTTTTGCGGGCAATGAAGTATACTGCTCCCATGCTTTGTTAAACCAGGTGTATAAGCTGGACGACCCCAGCTGTCCCCGGCCAGAGTGCTACAGGTCTTGCGGCAGCAGCACTCCAGATGAGTTTGCGACAGACATCTCAGGCACTAAGGGCAACTTCAAGCTGGTCAGGTAAGAAAGGTGGACTGACAAGAATAGATCCAGGCAAATATTTGCTTGTCTTCCCTTTTTTCATATATTTAGTGATTTTGAGCTCAAGTATTTCCCTTTTCATCAATTTTCTTCACTTGAAAGACTGACTCCCAAGCCTCAAATCACCTTTGTCTCTTTCTTTCCTTCAGACATGTGTCATTTGTGGACTGTCCCGGTCACGACATCTTGATGGCCACCATGTTGAACGGAGCCGCTGTCATGGACGCAGCCCTACTATTGATTGGTGAGTTTTTAAGATAATTAATCATGAACAGCCATGAAAAATGACTCAAGCCTACCTCTCTGCCCGATGAATGGTCTTGAAGGTTATTTACAATCCGTGTAATCTTGTTATTAGTATGTTTGTTTATTTCCTCTGCTCTGAGCTAGAATTTTTGACCTGCTTTGTTGGTTTGACAGAAAGTAATGAAGGTTTTTTCTGTGAATTTTATGTTCCCATTCTTTTAAAATTGCGGTGGCTCTCTAAAGCTTTATAAATATTTTTTTCCCACTTACAACTGGGTCCACAAGGAAATTTGTTACCCTGTATTTTATCATCCTGACACTGTTATGAAATATACACTTTGGAGCTGTGTTGCCTTGATAGAAATTTATACTCTGCTGACTACTTTCTGGCATCTTTATTTTTATTCATGTATTTTCTAGGGGTGCACAAATACCGATGACCAACTTCACATGACACAGTTGCATACGTTTCTGCTTCATGTTTTATTTTGGAAACTTTTTGACAATTCCACATCCATGAATCCATTACTGTAAATAATAAATGCACACAGTCTTCAAAATCAGTGATCTCACTATTATTGTACCTGTAAAATGTTATTTGTATCGAACCGGTACATCCCTATATTTTCAATTATCCTGTTTAATTGTCCTCTAAACAAATGTCCCCCGTTTAAAAAATAAATAAATAAATAAATAAAACAATTGCTGTAAGGATATGTCTTTGAAAAGAAAAAAATTGACATCACGGTGAGTGAATACCACACCAATGCTGTGTGACCTAACCAGTAGGCATGTGTTGTGGTCGTGTCCCTGTTCGTTCCAGCCGGGAACGAGTCGTGTCCCCAGCCGCAGACATCGGAGCATCTGGCTGCCATAGAGATCATGAAGCTGAAGCACATCCTGATCCTGCAGAACAAAATCGACCTGGTGAAGGAGAGCCAGGCCAAAGAGCAGTACGAGCAAATCCTGACCTTCGTACAGGGTGAGTGCAGAGCACACAACCTTTTACAATGCTGCTGTGTCCTGACCAGCTGGCTATGTGCAGGTTATTCCGTGTGTGTGTGTGTGTGTGTGTGTGTGTGTGTGTGTGTGTGTGTGTGTGTGTGTGTGTGTGTGTGTGTGTGTGTGTGTGTGTGTGTGTGTGTGTGTGTGTGTGTGTGTGTGTGTGTGAATTGGTGCCATAACCTGTCATTTTCTTTCAGGCACGGTGGCCGAGGGAGCCCCCATCATTCCTATCTCAGCCCAGCTCAAGTACAACATCGAGGTGGTGTGTGAGTACATTGTCAAAAAGATCCCTGTCCCCATCAGAGACTTCACCTCCGAGCCCAGACTCATCGGTAAGAACACAGACTTGATGCTTACACAGAATTTGCATTTAATTATCCATTGCAATTTCTCGGCAGCTTATCTTTTAGCTGGTCTTTAATCCTCTGTAACAGAGACCCTTACAGACATATTTATTTTAAAAATGTGTATAAACATTCGTACATTTGTGATAATGTGTGAATTCTTTTACTTTATCTTTAAAATTTTTTTGGCATATTAGTACAAATCATATTTTTGTTTTATTTAAAAGACATGAATGTGTTGTTTTTCTGCAGCTTGTTTCCACATTATGTGTACATTTACCTCGTAGACACACTGACTCTCTCTTGTGCTTCAGTCATCAGATCTTTTGATGTCAACAAGCCTGGCTGTGAAGTGGATGACCTGAAAGGTGGAGTTGCAGGAGGCAGCATCCTGAAGGGTGTGCTCAAGGTAAGACTAGTGTCCTCGTCATTGTTCCCAAATTCTTCTCATGACAAAATGCCTGGAGGGTAGGCAGAGATTTTGATGTACTACATGATGAATGCTGATTGTTCCTAAACTGTGTGTGTGTGTGTGTGTGTGTGTGTGTGTGTGTGTGTGTGTGTGTGTGTGTGTGTGTGTGTGTGTGTGTGTGTGTGTGTGTGTGTGTGTGTGTGTGTGTGTGTGTGTGTGTGTGGAACTCACGGTGAGAAGACTTATATATATAATATACCACTTAGAAACTTTTTGTCATCAAGAGGGGTTCATACAACTTTTTTGCTCTCGTTCTCAGGGGAACACTAGGAGTAAAATGAAATAATAATACTCAATACTATAATAATACATTCATGCTGCATGTTGACTGAAAGTAGAATTTATTTTTACAAATGTATATCATGTTACATCAGGGTAGACCAATGAGATGACAACAAAAATCACTGACATTCAATTTGATTCACTTTAGAATTTGTTCTGCAGCTGCAAAAATCTGGCAAACGATTCTTTCACCGCAGACAAATGTTTTAAATGATTCAGTCTGCATCCACAAAATAAACTATTTTGTCGGAATTAAATAATTCCTGTGAGAATGCCGTTCATAAATTGGAGTGACAGACTCTGGTTCACTTTTCACCGGAAGTCTTCCTTCGCTCACCACGCATTAAACCAACTGAATCAAACCGACCGACTCTTTTTACCAAGTGACACGTCAAGAACCGTCTCAAAAAAGAGTTGAACCTTTCATCACCAGCAGAACTCACGCACTACACAAAAGAACCAGAGCAGATGCTCCGCTGTAGTGAGAGCGACAGATAAGCAGTCCGCACAATTTGTCGAGTGTCAGGTGACAGGCATTTGCAATTGTTTTATTTTTAAGCAAATAAATGCCTTCTGGCCTCTTTCAAAACAATTTGATTTCAAGCATAGCAAAGAGCAAATTTGGATGAGAAAAAAAATATATATGAATGCCGCCATGTTGGTCCAAATGTTCTACACCGTGTTCAAAATTATTATGCAAATTGGATTTAAGTGTCAAACATAAAAAAAATGTTTTTCAATTAATCTCATGGATGGTATTGTGTCTCAGGGCTCTTTGGATCACTGAAATCAATCTCAGACACCTGTGATAAGTAGTTTGCCAGGTGAGCCCAATTAAAGGAAAACTACTAAAGAAGGTCGTTCCACATTATTAAGCAGGCCACAGCCACCAAGCAATATGGGAAAGAAAAAAGATCTCTCTGCTGCCGAAAAGCGTCAAATAGTGCAATGCCTTGGACAAGGTATGAAAACATTCGAAATTTCATGAAAACTTAAGCGTGATCATTGTACTGTGAAGAGATTTGTGGCTGATTCAGAGCACAGACGGGTTGGTGCAGGTAAAGGCAGAATGAGGAAGGTTTCTAGCAGACAAATTCAGCGGATTAAGAGAGCAGCTGCTAAAATGCCGTTACAAAGCAGCAAACAGGTATTTGAAGCTGCTGGTGCCTCTGGAGTCCCGCCAACCTCAAGGTGTAGGATCCTCCAGAGGCTTGCAGTTGTGCATAAACCTACTATTGGGCCACCACTAACCAATGCTCACAAGCAGAAACGGTTGTAGTGGGCCCAGAAATACATGAGGACTCATTTTCAAACAGTCTTGTTAACTGATGAGTGCCGTGCAACCCTGGATGGTGCAGATGGATGGAGTAGTGGATGGTTGGTGGACGGCCACCATGTCCCAACAAGGCTGCAAAGTCAGCAAGGAGGTGGCAGAGTCATGTTTTGGGCTGGAATCATGGGGAGAGAGCTGGAAGGCCCCTTTAGGGTCCCTGAAGGTGTGAAAATGACCTTGTCAAAGTATATAGAGTTCCTGACTGACCACTTTCTTCCATGGTACAAAAAGAAGAACCGTGGCTTCCGTAGCAAAATCATCTTCATGCCTGACAATGCTCCATCTCATGCTGCAAAGAATAGCTCTGTGTCATTGGCTGCTGTGGGCATAAAAGGAGAGAAACTCATGGTGTGGCCCCCATCCTCCCCTGACCTCAACCCTGTTGAAAACCTTTGGAGCATCCTCAAGCAAAAGTTCTATGAGGATGGGAGGCAGTTTTTTGCATCAAAACAGCAGCTGTGGGAGGCTATTCTGACATCCTGCAAAGAAATTAAGCAGAAACTCTCCAAAAACTCACAAGTTCAATGGATGCAAGAATTGTGAAGGTGATATCAAAGAAGGGTCCTATGTTGACATGTAACTTGGTCTGTTAAGATGTTTTTGATTAAAATAGCTTTTGATTTCAGTAAATATGACCTCCTAATGCTGCAAATTCAACAAATGACCATTTCAGTTCTTTACAACCTATAAAATGTTTTGAAACTCTGTTGTGCATAATAATTTGGAACAGTGCATTTTGAGTTTATTTTTGAAAAAAACACTTATCATTGGGAGGTTTGTTCAATAACATTCGAGTTATACCCTAACGGTTGATGACTTGAAAATAATGCTGACTGTCATTTGCATCGACTATTTATGAAAATTAGAGAAAAATATAATTTGCATAATAATTTGGAACGCGGTGTAAAGTAGAATCAAAGTGATCATATGCACATTCACAAAAAAGGGTCCCTGTTTCTGCCGCCTTTTCATTTCAGTGGATCACTGTAAGTAACACCCCGAAATAGGACAACTTTATCTTTATATCTATAAATAAATATATAAAATCCTGACATGGCCAAAATGTATGTACTGACCTTCATGTGACCTCTTGACAAGTCTCCCCTTTCTCGCCATCCTCAGGTGGGTCAGGAGTTAGAAGTGCGTCCAGGCATCGTGTCCAAAGACCAGGAAGGAAAGCTCATGTGCAAGCCCATCTTCTCCAAGATCGTCTCTCTGTTTGCCGAACACAACGACCTGCAGTATGCCGCTCCAGGAGGGCTTATCGGTACGTTTAGGCCTGCACAGGCTGGAGTTGGTGTCACTGCAGCTTTTTCCATGGCCTCTCCAAATGTAGAGACCTTTTTAAATGACAAACAACAGGTGTCTGATGTTTTTTCTGGTCTCCAATTCTTTTTTAATTCTTTCTTTTTTTCCCCCCTGGTGGAAATAGCTCAAAGTGTCATACATGAATGACAGCTGAGATGAATAGTACAGCATTTCACCAGTGTGGCAATGTGTATACGTAAAAATCTGAGAGGCCTGATATCAAATTTCACAAGCAGATATGTAAAGATGCAAAAACTAGCATATGCAACTGATCGAGCATATGCACTGGAAATATACTGAAGAGCTCTTAACAAAAAGAAATGTCTTTTTCTTTTCAGGAGTGGGCACCAAGATTGATCCCACACTTTGCCGAGCGGATCGTATGGTGGGCCAGGTGCTGGGTGCCGTGGGCGCCCTGCCAGAGATCTTCACTGAGCTGGAGATCTCCTACTTCCTCCTCAGGAGGCTGCTCGGGGTCCGCACAGAGGGAGACAAGAAGGCTGCTAAGGTGGGTCCTCAGTCATCTGCTCAGGTGGAGCAGTGAGTGCTGCTGGGCTGGGATGGAGTGTTTTATTATTATTTTTTATACTTTTTTCTTACTTACTCACTAATAGGGAATCATGGTTTCATTTTGGTACTCTTGATGGTTTCATGGTATATCAGTTGCTGAAACTGTTCAAAATCGGTACTCGCTATTATGTATCTGAAAATGTGCTTTAATTTGCTTCAATCTGCCATACTAGCAATTATGAAAGAGTGAGTACTTGTTCTATTAAATGGTATCAGCGCATCCTTAGTTGCGAAAGTAACTTAAAAAAATGTCGAGAACTATCTGTGGAGAAAGGAATCTGCCTTTTGGGTGGTGCATTATTATTTTCTTGAACTTTGAACCTGATCGCCTCAGAATATGCAAAAAAAAACGGCAAAATTTGCCGCGCCTACAGGCCATTACAGGAAACGCTGAACATACTGTGTGTGTGTGTCTCTGACTCCCTCAGGTCCAGAAGCTGTCCAAAAATGAGGTTCTGATGGTGAACATTGGGTCGCTATCGACTGGTGGCCGTGTGAGTGCCGTCAAGGCTGATTTGGCCAAGATCGTCCTGACCAACCCGGTGTGCACGGAGGTCGGGGAGAAGATTGCTCTGAGCCGTCGTGTGGAGAAACATTGGCGGTGAGTCCCCCAACCGCACCGACTCGGAAACTCAATTTATTGTATTGGGTGATAATCTTTATATATATATTTTTTTTATAATATTGATTAAATTTTTCATTTTAGGTAAATGCCTTACCTTTTCTTCAATAATTTGGTTGGACAGTTTGGAAAGAAATTTGAAAAATCCATTTAAACATTAAAGTTTTTTTGTTTACTTAATGACGTGACTTAAAAAAAAAAATCCTTTTCTCTTTTTCAAAATAAGTTCAACGTGTTTAGAGTTTTTGATCATTCATACATTATGAAACCGCAGGTTGACACATGTTCTGTGCGTATAAAAATGAACGCGGTCCCTTACTATGACTAGTGTCTCATTGGTTCTCTTCCTCCCCTCTCCAGTCTGATTGGCTGGGGCCAGATCAGGAGAGGCGTGACCATTACACCCACTGTGGACGACGACTGAGAGCGGCCAAGGGGGACGTTTTGCATTACGGAGGCGGTGCCCCCAGCGACTGGACAACACGACCATCAACACTCTTTTGAAATACAAGGACGGAGAGGGAAGGGAGGAAACCAGCATCTTAGTATCAAGTTGCCTCATCTGTGTGGAGACCATGCTGCCTCTACGCTGCCCTGTGCTTTAGTGCAGAGCAGGGGGTGGAGGCGGGCAGGGAAGGCTTCTTTAACCTAATAGTACAAACCTTAAAGGGGTGGGAATGGGCGGCGGGGGCATTAATCAAGGATAAATTGATATTAAAACAAATCACCGAATACAGACTCCCAGAAACTTGTCATGGGAAGACTGCCTATTTTAGGCGTCCCTTACTTTGTGGGCGTTGGGATGTTGCGGCCTTTAGAAAAGGACACTGGTCTAGTTTTCACATGCAACACTGCGGGAAGGGAGGGGGCAGTGCAAATCGGGGTGTGCCATCTTTTGGCGTTCAGTTGGCTCTAATAATAAAATACATTCTGAGAAAAATGTTTGCCGAATTAGTTTTTGTTTGAAAATGTTCAAAATCCATTCTATATTTGTTAGTTGGCAGTATTTTGTTTTACTGCTTGTAAGTTGTAGGCTATATTCTCATTGAACCCACTTTAAAAAAAGAAGAAACAGTCTTTATTCGTCACGCAACACACCACACTACAACACATGCTTGCACACACACACACATGCACATGGTTTGATGGTGGCCGGTGAAATGGTTCCTCTGCATTTGACCCATCCTGGCTTGTCCTTCCTCCGGGGGCACAGCCAGGAGCAGTGGGCAGCATACGTGGACGCGCCCGGGGACAAGGTGATGAGTGTCCATCGCTGGTCAGACGTTGACGGGTGCATGTTTTTGAGGGGGGTCCTTACTGACGTGAGGTGGAGGAAACCCCATGTGAGCACGGGGAGAACATGCAAACTCCACACAGAAAGGCTCCTATTTGGGAGATAACCCGCCCGGAGCACGGTGCCAACAGCGCCCCGGGCGGGAATCGAGATCTCATCTACTGAACGTTCGGAAGTAAATCCCATTTTGTTTGTGAGGATTATCTACGCTATGAGTGAACGGCGCGCGCCGCCCTGAGGCAACGTTTACCGAAGGGGTGTGCGCACTTCCGGGATGCGCTTCCGGGTCGAGCCACCTGAGCGGCACGCGCCCCCCCTACGTCACCACGGTGGAACTCAGGTGGAAGTTGGTCTCGACAGAGGAGCGTCCCCGGGCTCCAGTTTGAAGTGCAGTACGTTCACTTAAACTGATAGCACTGCGTCCGAACACGCCGGTGCTTAATCCTGCTGCTTGTGAACCCTTGTAATGGACTCTGAAGGTAGGACCGCGCCACGCTGATGATTTCATGTTTGGAACGCTGGCTGGGAAGGAACGCCTTTCGTTATTACGGTCATATTGGACCCACATGCTATTCAAGGAGGGACACGCGACTATACTGAACCAAAATAAACATTTGAACCGTTTCAAATAATGTCAAATAACAATAAATGGAAATCGGAAATCCAAAATAGACTCTCGTCTGGACGAACGGACCCCGAACATTTCGGGAGAGACCTCGTGACCACCTGCCACGAGAATGGAAACCGTTAATAATGTAAAACATGAAGCTCTTCAATAATCTCCACGTAACAAAATGTGTTAATATTACATAATTATGACCTTAGACGAGGGAAACCCGCAAGAACTGTAGGTCTGCGTTCACGATACGTGTGTGTGCGCATATTGTATGTTCTTAAAGAATATTAAAAAAAGTGTTTAAACACTTAACACTTGGAGATATTTACATGACAGACTAGTGACATGTTCCTGAGGAGCACCTGCCCCTACTCCCCACCCTAACATCCCCACCCTAACATCCCCCTGCCCCTACTCCCCACCCTAACCTCCCCCTGCCCCTACTCCCCACCCTAACATCCCCACCCTAACATCCCCCTGCCCATACTCACCACCCTAACATCCCCCTGCCCCTACTCCCCACCCTAACATCCCCACCCTAACATCCCCCTGCCCCTACTCCCCACCCTAACCTCCCCCTGCCCCTACTCCCCACCCTAACCTCCCCCTGCCCCTACTCCCCACCCTAACATCCCCACCCTAACATCCCCCTGCCCCTACTCCCCACCCTAACATCCCCACCCTAACATCCCCTTGCCCATACTCCCCACCCTAACATCCCCCTGCCCCTACTCCCCACCCTAACATCCCCACCCTAACATCCCCCTGCCCTTACTCCCCACCCTAACATCCCCTTGCCCATACTCCCCACCCTAACATCCCCCTGCCCCTACTCCCCACCCTAACATCCCCACCCTAACTTCCCCCTGCCCATACTCCCCACCCTAACATCCCCAACCTAACATCCCCCTGCCCATACTCTCCTCTCCAACCCTAACCCTGCCCCTACTCCCCTCCCTAACCTCCCCCTGCCCCTACCCCTAACCTGACTTGGCCCTGTCGTGAAGAACTGAAACTGCAGCCTCCTCCATTGCAGAACACCGTAAAGGGAACGACTGGTCGGTCTCACAGACACCATCTCACAGACACCATCTCCAAGACGCATCTTGTTAATACAAAATGTATAACAGTATCTCTCCTGTATAAGGCAATGTATTATCATGAATGACACAATTAATGAATTCCTATCATCCATAATAGCGTAATTAAGAATAATCGTGTGACTGCTGACGTTAGGATTGTATTCGTGCCCCTGCAATTCAATTCAAGATTTTTATTTGTCACATACATATACATACTTCCATACATATATGCAGTGAAATGTAATGTATGCAGTGAAATGTGAAATGAGGAGCACTATGCAGTTTCAGCGCTTCATGATGTCATCACTTTAACTCATGTCATGAGGCATGACTCCGATGATGCCATCGGATTAGGTCGGCCTGTCTACTGGGAAAAAAAAGTCCTGTGTCAGGGCTAGTATTTGATATACTTTGATTTTATATTCTTATTCTAAAAAAAACCATGTTTTTATCCTGTAACAGCAGTGTGACGTAATACAATTTTTACATTTTAATTGAACTTTTTGGCTTCTTGGTCAGGTCAGAGGCCCCGGGAGCAGAGCCAGAGGCGGAACCCCCTCGACCTCATCATGAACCAGATCCGCAGGAAACGCACGGCGGCAGACAGGAAGTCGCCAGGCCGCTCCCTGTCTCGCACCTTGGACAAAGACGGGATCGCAGAAGACAGAGAGACCGAGGAGGAGAAAGACCAAGTCGATCGTTCAGGTGAGCGGGGTGTTGAATCCCAGACTAAGGGAAACAAATCTGGAATTGAAATACTTTTCCCTTCACTTAACTGCTGTTGGGAAGCCCATGGGCAACGCACTGGACTTGTCGTCCTTTGTGCAGCGCCAACGTGTGAATCTATGCAGCAGGCTTTTTACCCAAAAAAGCTTTGGGAAGCGGCGCATTCGATGGTTCTTTCAAGATTTAATACTGCATTGGAATTTGTTAGTGTACTGGGAAAATACATGGATAACAAGGACATCAAGTCTACTCTAAAGTACGTTAAAACATGAGACAAAACATTGTGTAACGGTCACCTGATAACTTGGCACAGCCGACAAGAAACCACGTAAACACCCGACAAACTCACAAAGAGGCACATCATATCACCACACAACGGCGACACCTTTAGAGGTGTCATTACGATTTTTGTGGCTTCAAAGACATTTTAAAGGATAGAAAAACATCTTAAAGAATAAAGAGACCATGACCTGGCGCACACTCACAATTAGAACGTGGATAGGAAGTAGCTGTCGATGAATTCCATTCACAATTTGTTCTTGCCTGGCTGCCGACTGAATTTAAATATAAGCTGCCCCACCCAGGTTTTTGAAACAAAACAGTATTTGAGAGGTGGAAAACCTAAATGATACAAAATTTTAAATCATCAGACAGACATAAAGGAGAAAAACTTCTATAATAATAATAATTTCTATTATCTATTGCCAAGTGTGATGCAGTATTTCTGATGTTCTTAGGTGTTGAGCCTGCAGAGAGCGAGACAGACCTGGGCTGGGGCCGCCTGTGTGCGCTCCTGCAGAGACTGGGCAAGAAGGCCAACAGCCACACCCTGAACCTGGCTCACTGTGATCTTACTGCCACAGACCTGCTGGAGCTAGGTGAACACACACTACTTTGTGCATCTACTTGGTCTAATTTCTCTTCTGACTCTTACATTCCTCTCCCGCCTCTCATCAGCTACGTTGCTCCAATGCCTGCCTCAGCTGGAGGAGGTGGACTTGTCCTGGAACGAGCTGATTGGTGGCTCCCTCCAGGTGTTGACGTCTCACCTGCAGCACGTGGGCGGGATCAGAACCCTGAGGCTCTGCAGCTGCAGGCTGAACGCCGACGACATCACAACTCTGGGTGGGGCTGAGACAGCACCTGCACTTGAAACAAATACAAATTCATAGGAATTTCTGTTTGTTTGTGTTTGGTATGTATGAACACCAACTGTGGGGTTTTTTTTGTTTGTTTTTTTGTTTCCTTTAGGTGAGACCATGCTGTTTGTCCCTCTTTTGGAGATCTTGGACCTGTCCTGGAATGTTGGCATCGGTGGTGGAGCCTTGCACAGCCTGCTGGGTAAACTTCCACCGGGGCTGAGGGAGCTTCACCTGATGGCCTGCCAGCTAGCCGCTGCTGATGCTGCAGAACTAGGTAAGAGATTCAGGGATACACTTTTTTTTTTTTTTTGAACCACTCTCCCTGTTTGGTGTCTGTATGATGCAAGTCGCTCTTCTTTCCCCCCCACAGGAGCCATAGTGAGCATCCTCCCCAGGCTCTGTGTGCTGGATGTGTCCTTGAACCCCCTGCTGGCGGAGGAGTCAGAGGGGTTGGGCTCGGGTGGGTTTGGGGAACTGGCGACCTCCCTCTCGCACGCCACCTCGCTCTCCAGACTCGGACTGCAGGCCTGTGGACTGACGTCCCGCAGCCTTGATGCTCTTGGTATTCGATCTAAAACATCATTTAACGCAAGACAAACAATTTGATGCCAGTCATTAAACACTTAACGGAGAAGTTGAGTCGAGAAATTCAGTTGAAATGTGGTGCAAGAGTGTGCGCCGTGAGTGTCCAACTTAAAAATCCATGTCTGAATCTGCTCTCACGCGATCCCATTCTCCCCTACTCTAGTCTGTACTGCTGAAAGATGGTTGAAGTGGTAATCTGTGAGATTATTTTGTTAAAATAAATCCCATATCTGGTACTTAATTTCCTTGTCACTTTATAATAAACAATAAATGCATATGCATGTGCTCCCGTATATGCTGTTTCCATACCTTTCCTGTTAAGAATGCAAATTACATTCTTACATTCACAACACAAAAAAACAGCACGCTCAGATTAAAAAATATCCCCACCACCTCAAATGACCAAGCAAAACCCCTAAAAGAAATCCATTGACCAGAATTAGGAAACTTGTTTGTCACAGTGGACTGTCACTGACTGTTTGTCCGTGGGTTAATAAATGTCTGACCCCTTCTCCCCCGCGTTCCTGCAGGTGGTTCGCTCCGCTACCTCCCCTCCATGCGTGAGTTGGACCTGTCCTGTAATAAAGGAGTGTCTGGAGGCCTGTCGCAGCTGACCTTCCACCTGGCTCACCTCTCACACCTGGAGAGCCTTGACCTGCACCTCTGCTGCCTCACGGACACTGACCTGAAGTCCCTGAGTGAGTTTGCCGTGTGATTCAGTGTTGATTTGGTAAGAGTAGTACATGTACAATATAGTTTGTTTCTGACGCAGGGTTAAACAACGAATGTCATGCCCAATACCAACTTAATAGTGAAAGGGTGATGGATTTCCACACTTCAAGGTGTGGCAAGGAGTGAATTTAGTTGGTGTGCTGATGGTTTGGAATGAAAAGCTGCGTACTTTTCGCTTGGCTTTCCTCTTGAATATTGAATACCACAGAATATAAGTTATTGTTCCAAAATAAACTAACTACTGTAGAAGGCAACTTATGTACCAGTGCAGATTTCTAATTTATTAATAATATTTTGTTTTATTTGAATTGCAATGCACTAATTCTCAATCAATAAAATGTGACACTGATTTTGATGAAATAAGATGGGGGGGCTGTTTGTCAATACCAAGTAGTCAAATAATGGATGATTTTAAAAGTACATCCATACGGTTCATCCTTAGAAAGAATTACCTCAGTGAATTCTGTGACATTTTCATTCCTCCAGTGAACCAATGTAGTCTTCTTCTTTAGGCATCTGGACATTTAAGGCATTCCTCGCATCATCTAAACTTCAGTTTTGTATAGTCCAGTGCAGTACCCCAGTAGGTGTGGCTTTAAGGCAGCCTGAAGCCCATCAGTCCCTTTCTGTCTCCAGCCCAGGTTCTCCCGTCTCTCAGCGAGTTGACGGAGCTGGACCTGTCCTCCAATCAGGAAGTCGGGTGTGTGGTCCACGCCCTGGTCTCCGCCCTGCCGCTGTCACAGCTGAGACACATGCCGCTCAACAGCTGTAGCCTGAATGAAGAGTCCATCGCTGCGTTTGGTAACAACTCACTACCAATAATATTACTCGTAGGATTTATTCTAAATACGCTGCTGCAAATGCCTACGAGAGACTTCAATTACTTGTTATAATACTACAATACAACATGTATTTTATATGTACTCAGAAAAAGATCAAACGCATGCTATTTTTTCCAAACTTGGAAATCGTGGGTTGTTGTGTGTTGCTGTGCCAGCGCTGGCCATGCCCTCCCTCTGGAGTGTGGATGTTTCCTGGAGTAAGGCAGTCGGGGGTCGCCTGTCGCTGCTCCTGGACGCTCTACAGCCCTCCGTCATACAGGAGCTCCGCCTTAGCAGCTGTCAGCTCACCACCAATGATCTGAGTCACCTAGGTAACTGACCCAAACAAACACGTTCCTTTTGTTTCTGCATCAACAAACTGGCAGCGGCCGAAGATAATGGTTTCCCAGTTGCCCTGGGCAACCAGATTAGTCAAATGTCAACCACTTTTCATATGTATAAAATAGTGTGGTATACCTCGGTTTGGAAACGTATACCAAGGACAATAAGTTATCCTGGCACATTAATTTACTTTAAAGTGGTGAAACAGATGAATATACAAATATGGATTGTAATCATATAGGAAAATTCTCACACAATTATAAAATTATAAAAATTCGGCAACCGTTTTGTCGGTCAGAAATCAACAGTTGATGCATGGACACGACTTTTAAAAGTTGAGGTTGTGTCCTGGTCTGGTTTAGGTATTTATCGTATACAATAGGAAATTGTGGTTTTATTGACCCAGTGACCTTTCGAACGTTACGTTCGTGATTCCCTGACTAAAATAGAACTGCACCAAATTCCATCATGGTTTTTTTTCTCACACAACACGTGTTCACAAAGCTCCAAATTAACGGGGAGAAGGTGTATGAATGTCCCAGCATTAAAACTGTAACCAGTGTCAGCCATCATTTTTGGGTGTCTCATAACTGGTGATCTCATGCCAGTTATTCTAATGCGGATGTGCATTCAAGAACACTTAAACCTGCTTGCCAATGATAACCAGATGATCAATTAGCATGTGAACCTCAGTGACTGTTTGATTTGTCTTCAGGTGCCGTGTGTAAGCGAGGCTGCCTCTCCTCTCTTCGGGTGCTGGACTTGTCCTACAACAGCCGGGTCGGTGCGGAGGGCTGGGCCGCGTTCTTCGCAGCTCGAGGCCTCAGCTCTCTGGAGGACGTCGACATCAGCCTCCGACCTTCCACCTCTGCACCCTCCACCGTCTGGTTGCCGTCTTTGCTCTCTGCTCTTCCACGCTTACCAGCGCTGCGCCGCCTGGCTATTGAGCGATGGAGTGTAGACCGCCAAGCCAGGGAGCAGCTACACCACTCCGTCAGGAAGAGGAACATCCTGTTGGAGTGGGAACCTCCCAATGTACCGCGTGACCCAACCAATCGGAAGCCAGAGGAAATGAACAGCCAAGAGTAGGAATAAACACAATGAGATGAATCAGTTGAGCACCACTTTAGAGGTAAAGGGAACATTGCCTTTACTTAGTTGATGAACAAATATTTTCCCAGAAGACTTGAATATATTGTCATTTGATTCTGCAATCTGAGTTGACACCTGTCTGATACTGATTTTGAAGCCAAAGAAAGGCATAGGATCTGGATTCTCACTCAATCTCACACGTTTCCTCATCACACATTTCCTTTATTACTGCACAGAGGTTTCTAGACTAAAACTTTATTTGATCATGTCTGAATACCTTCATCTAACTTTAATCCAAATCCAGTGACTCTACAGTGTAATGTAGTTGTGTGGGAGATGAACGGGCTAGGTCTGGACTGGGGATGTTCTAGAGGCCTACAGGAGAGGGCTCTGGGCGGGGAACGGAGCTGTGCAAGGAGCCTCCAGGGGAAGGGACAGGGTCTGGGCTGGGGATGTGCGAGGCATCTGGGATGGGGATGTGCAAGGGCTCTGGGCACAGGACGAGGTCTTCGGCAGGAAGGGGAGAGGGGTCCGTGGGTTCGGTTGAGACGAGGTCCAAGGCAGCATTGGCAGCGGGACACATGTCCGGTCCTTGGCTGGGGCTCCAGTAGTAGTGTTTCCGCAGGCCGTGGAAGACCTCCGCCAGGCACACTTGTCCGTCCACCTCATACGCACTCACGTCCGTGTGATGTGGACACAAACGCCCGCTGACTATGAGCTCGCTGAAGGCCTGAAGAAATAAACAGTCACAACGGGAACAAATGCTTGTGTTTCTTTTCTACTTGTGTGCTGTTGTGCGTGTGTCTACCTGAGAGACGGGATCATGGAGGTGGTTCCCCCAGATGTAGATGTGGGTGAGAGCGCTGTTTACCTTCATGGCCTGAGCTATAGCGAGCACACCCACACTTCCTATATTATTACTGGTAATGGACAGCCTGTGAGCGGCAATGAGACAGAATGCAAATTGGGGAAAAAAAAAGACAAATCAGAATCCCTAGACTATTTACACTGCGTGATTAAATTTAACTGAGGAAATGGACATTAAGTAGTTGCCCTCAACTGTCATAAATATATGCGTCTGCTATGGAGGATGCTGTTGAATTCGAACATCGCACACACGCAGTAGTTTTTATATTTCACATTTCGTTTTTTATGAATTTAAAAGTGTACGGCTGCAGGATTGTGTGTGTGTCTGACTCACGCCCTGAGGCCACAGGTGGGCAGCCGGAGAGCCTCACTCAGGCTCACAGCGCCCTCGTCTTCAATCCGGTTGGATGCCAGATCCAGGATCTGCAGCGTGGTGTTCCATCTGAGAGCCTGGGCCAGGCTCTGCGCACCGTCACGAGTCACCCTGTTACTAAGAAGACACGGGAACCACTGAGCTGTTCTTGGACCCTTCCCCTCAGAGAAATGTCCTTCTTATTTGACACCATTCTACAGATGAGTCAGGGATTTGACTGGATTATTAAAGCACACTTCAACAGGGAATATGCACTATTTCATGGGGTTTAGCATGGAATGCTGTCAGTGGCAAGTTCATCAGTTCAGTTATCCAAGAATAATGTTCCTCATGTTTAAGTTATTCAAATGTATCCATCAAATCACAATTCTATACTGGACTAAAAAAAGTCACCAAAGCCGTCCAGCAGGGGGAGTCAACTTCAGTGGTCACCAACCCCATTTTAAAAGCCCCTTACCAGCTCAGGTCCAGGTAGCGCAGGCCGCGGTTGACACGCAGTCCCTCGGTCAATCTCTCAACCCCGGTGTCGGTCATGGCCATCATCCCCAGGTGGAGCTCCCTCAGCGTCTGGTTCACTGATAACAGCCCAGACAGGTGCACCACCGTCTCCTCCTGATGCAGAGGGGATAGAAAACATGAGATGGGATGGAAAACATGAGATGGCTTGGATGGTACTAAATTATCCCCGTTGGGAAATTGCAATTTTTTGCAGCAGCGAAAATATAAAGTACTCCCTACAGGCTTACTATTTAACAAAGATTGACACATTAAAAAAACACATAGAAAAGGGTGTAAAAATGAATCACCATGGTATTCATAAGATAAGTATGTGTACCTGGTGACTGAAGAGCAGGGGTCTGCTGATGTTGAGAGAGCGTAGACTTGTGTTTCTGTGCAACGCGATGGCAAACGCGATCAGACTCTGAGTGTCCTGCGGACACAGCAGGGGGCTCAGGACTGAAGTGCTCCTGGTTTTGGACCACAACGATCCACAAGAGTCAAACGTAGCGATGGACAGTCAGTGATGCATTCATTTTCTAGCATGGTTTTTTTTTAATATATAATATTTTCTGGATCTTAAAACTAAGGCAGCAGCAGATATTTTCTCGCTGATGTTTTGTGTCAAGTGTATGACTGAATGTGTGTCCATACAACTGCTTGAGACCGACTGGTTTGCATGTGCCTGTACATGTCTATGTGATATGAATGTGATACTTGTGTGTGTAATCGTACCAGATCGCAGTAAGCCAGATCCAGTTTCTGCAGCGTGTTGTTGGTCTGCAACATGCTGGCGAAGAACATACCTCCCCTGTTCCCGATCTTATTACCTGTCATTCTGATGGAGAGGAGGCCCTTGTTGTTCTAGAGAGAGGGAGAGAGGGTGGATGGAATGTGGAACCATGACAAACTGTGCTTATTTTGATGGTCTACTCATAGTGATGCAAGACTCTTTGGAATGACTCGGTTCTCACGAGCAAAAGAGTGGACGAACTGTTCTAATAGTTCTCACTCAGTGCAAAACTCGAGCCTGTTCTGATGAACACAGAGTTGGTATATTGGCTGGTATTGATGAATTAGCACAGCCTTGCAATTTTGATCTTCCTAAGTGAAATTTGAAACATTTTCACGGCACACTCGGTGAGCTCTCTCACAGCACATCATTTCCAACAGGGCGGGAAGTTCCACATTTAGCAAAAGCTTCTGTTGAAAGAAGATGCAGGATCTACATTATATAGAGCAGTTGGATGTGCGTATGTGATTACTAACGTGCAGACTCTTGGCGAGGCCTTCAGCTCCGTTAGTTTGTATGTTGTTACACATCAGGTCCAGAGAGCGCAGGGCTGAATTCTCCTCCTGTTCCAACAGAGTGGCTGAACCCATCAACAACACAAAGCAAACTGTATGCAATGCATGTCATACAACAGGGTCCTGCAATCACTTGTTATAAGAAATTAACAAGTGTTTTTAACAAGCAATTTGTAAGGTATTTTGGATTCTGCATTTCCCTCATCTAAATATTTCATTTGTCAAATAATTACCTCTTGGTCTTTCTGTTAATTTATAGTGGAAGCTACACAACATCCAGTCTATCTATGAAATCTATCTACCTACCTCTTAATGGTGTACACACGTCACCAACTATCACTACAGCCCTATCTGGAATTAAAGTCATTACACTAGTGTAAAAGTATAGTATTTATAGATACTGCCAGTGAAAGATACTATACAATGTGCGTTAAACTGTATGTAGAACAGCCTACATTTACTGATTGGATCCAAATGTACAAAACAAGGGATTATAACTGCTGGAAGTGACTTTAAGGAGACAAATACTAGGATGGGACCGGAAGAGCCGACAAATGACCTAGTGTCCTGGCGGTCGGTGCTCTAGCGGCATCGGCCCCAGGTGGAGGTGTCTTCTTACCTGCAGGAGGCGAGCGATGTGTCTGGCCCCTTCATCTGAGATCTCATTGTACCTGAGGTCGAGCCCTGTTGACAACACAAAGGAGTTAGTGCCAGTGAGTCTGCCTGCACGGCAGCACCCAACAAACTACATGCAGGTCACTGTCACACACATCATACGTCGTGAGGCGGTGTGAAATGATACAAGGGGAACGACCAAGGCCTTTACAAAACAAAGTAGGTCGAGAAATAATAACAAATAATAATATATTCTAAGGCAGCAACAAAAACAAGCCATGTAACCACCCTTTGACAGATCTTCTATGGTTGCATTGAACTATTGGCCAGATATGAAACCTTACTTTGTGATGACGGTGGTTAAAGATATGCGTGGAGACGGGGGACGGGTTATTGTTTGGTCGTTTGTGTGCGTCTGCGGGCAGCCTGTCTAGCCTCGAATAATCAAAGCAAAAGACAGAGAGTCCTTCAAAGTATCTGGATCCATGTCAAATTGTTGGAAAATCAAAATAACGTAGCAGAGCACAGCTGTACGAACTGTCTCTCACGCACACACACGAAGAGTTTTCACCACTGGCAACCACTCGGGGGCACTGTTTACTATATTTACAGAACTCGGCGTTTGGCTATGAGCAGAGGACATAAAGAGTGTGTATGTATATTAATGTGTGTGTGTAGAGTTTGACAGCGTCCCCAGTATTAACCCGTGAAGCCCCTCTCGTTCTCCAGACACGCGGCCACAGCGCGGATATCGTCGTCGTTGAGTTTCTGGACGCGTCGGAGGTAACTTCCGGTCATCTTCAGGGTGACGTCTCTGCCGCCGAACGACGCACGATACAATAACATAAAAAAAAAAAAAAAAATCAAAAAAGTCAAGCACTCAAATGAGAAATGCGGAAACAATAAAATGTCATAAAAGTCAAAATAAAAACGTCAAAACAAGTTAAAAAAAAAAAAAAACCCACCCAGACCCACCTCTCTTTCGTCTCCCGTAAGATGTCCAGCACGTCGGGGTTCAGTTTCAGCCCAAACCGCGCACAGACATCCGCGTAAACCTCCGAGACAGACATGTTGAAACCTGGAGCGGGCGCGGTCGCGTTTCCTTGGCAACACGATGCTAAAACAAAGCGGCAAAACCAAAACAAACAAGGGGGAGGAGGCTGGGATTTCGCTCGACGACGTCGTCTGCTCGCACACGACGTCATCGGAGACGTCTTACGTCGCGTCACAATGTGTGCCTCGGCCAACCCGCTAGCAGCCAGCGATCAAACCAGCAACCCTCCAATGACGTTACAATTTGATGTCGTTGGAGCGTTGCTGGTTGTAGTTGTAATATTACAATTTCGCAAGAAAGCCACGCCTGTCAACTTAACCAGCAAAGTGAAAACTCTTCTATGCGTTAATTGACGGCTCTAGATTCGAACACAAAGTTGTTGCCGTCGCACTGCACTGCGGAACACATTTAAAAAAAAGAGTGACAGGCCAAACATCCCAGGTCTGCGGACGTCTTGTGTGTCGTGACTTATTTTCCGACGTTTTAAAAGCCTGTGTATTCCGCGAGGTTCCTCATAAACACACACCATTTTCAAAAGCACGGCGTCACAATTCAACCGAGATTCGGCAGCAAGAATTAAGCCGAAAGGACTTCACACCAAACTAACAAATATAAGGATTTGCCCCTTTTGGTATGTATTTATTAACATCGCTAATTTACCCCCCCTCACACGAGTTAAACATTTACAGATTAAACGACAAAAACCTGTTATTGTACAAAAAAAAAAAACTAAGATCAACACTGCTCATCACTGCAAAGTCGGAAGCTGCTCCACTACTCACAAAGAAAAACTCATCAAATAAACATAAAACCTTTTTTTTGTACTTGAACTGAACACAACCCGTGAGGAGAAACACGTAACATGGCTCAGTCTTCTCAGCCCTCCACGGACAAACCTGCGATTCACAGTCTTGAAATATTTTCCCGCTCTTCCCGCCTCTCGAGGGAATATAAACAATTTCCGGAGAATTAAGACATTGAGTGAGAATTGCTATTTGACTGCTTCCATAAATGTTGAGCCCCGCATCGGAATGAACCGGACGCGATGATCAGTCAAAGGGAAGAGCTGGTTTCCCCCACGCTCCCTCAACGGGTGCTGCGCTGCTTTACAGTTTTGGAGGGAGCAAGGAGGTCGTCGACGGAACTTCCCGTTCTCTCCAACGCTACGACAGGACACGCGGCCGCGGGGGTCAGTCCCTGAATGCCCGCGGCCGCCCCCGACGTGCGGGCGTTCTGTCACGACAGCGGTGATTATTTTAGTTCCGCCGCGGAGTGGTCCGGGCTCACTGCTGCGGGGGACACGCCTCGGCTTCGTCCAGGGTCTGGATGATGACGATCTGCTGCATGCTCGGCGGCGGGGAGGTCGGGCGGAGCTGCTCCACCAGCGCGTGGAGGGTCTCGTTGCCGATGGTCGCCTCCGCCCCGGTTTCAAAGGCCGCCGGGCCGGGGTCGGTGATGACGGCTTCGGCGGGTTCCGTCTTCAAGCCCTGGCCGGCGACCGCGACGTGGGTGGGAACGGAGGGGTGGGCTTTGGCGGCGGGCGTGGTCGGCTCGGGGTTGTACGGCTCCGTTTTGGAGACCAGAGTTCTGCTCGCGTGGGGGAGCTTGCTCTGGACAATGGCCATCGGATGGGTGGAAGCCAGCAGGAACACTGCAAGGGCAGAGATGGAGGGGAACGGTCAGCGCGGAGCAACACCCACCCACCCACACCCGCACACACACACACACACACACACACACACACACACACACACACACACACACACACACACACACACACACACACACACACACTCACACACACACTCACCTGCTCGCGCTCTCTCCTTGTGGTGACGCACCTCGTCGGCGTGGGCTTTCTTCTGGTGCTTCATCATGTTCTTCACGCTGGCAAACCTGTTCCCGCACAGCAGGCACTGCACGCCCGGGTTCCCCTCTGTGGACACACTATGCTCAGCGCTGGCTTCCTCTACGCTGCAGATAAAACTACAGGACCTCATATTTGAGACGTGTCAGGACTATTCCCCCGTCCGGCAACTTTCACGCTCCACAGGCTTTGAATTTGGGACACCCGAGTTCGATGAGTCACACAAACTATCGGTGACTAACCACCCAAACCTGCTGTTCATGTTATTTTTTTCCTTTTGAGTATCTTCCAAGTTATACATGTGACTGAAATGCAGGTTTGTAATATTCAGTATGAAGTACAGGGTAAGTTCTTGGGGTTAATGCCTTTCTCTGTGAAACATCAGCACCTGCAACAGTTAAGTCAAATTCTAGATAACACCAAAAATGCATTCAAACGGTGTATATTTCTCTTTTGCCTTTTTTTGTGTAAAAGGTTTTAATGCACTTCAATAAAATAATGTTAAAAGCAGGAAAGGGGCAATTTAATACGACAAAAAAAAATCTGAATTTCAGACATTTTGAAAGCAATTTCAAGTATTATTTTTGGATAAAAAATTTAAAATAATAATAAAAAATTATATATATATATATATATATATAAAATAAAAAACACTGAGATGTGGAAACTCACCGGGATGGAGTCGCCGTGTGTGTTTCTTCAGCTCCGAAGAAGTAATAAAACTTGTCTCACAATATAAACACTTATATGGAGTCACACCTGCAACACAAACACAAGCCTCCGTATATGATAAAAAAAAAAAGAAGACAAGAAAAAAAAAACAGGCATACACTCAGATAAAACATTCATATATCATTTCTATATGTGTTAAAAGGTTTGTAGCAGGACCCAGACCGAAACTGGGCTGGTTAAGTTAATGATGGTGGCGAAACATCTAATGGGGCTGGGTTATGGAGCGTGAATGACACTTTGAGGACAAGCCACCCTAGTTTTGGAAAAGCGAAAGGATCTTTCTGATGAAAAATGTCCCAAATGAATTGGCAACACACATTGACAGAGAATGTAAAATAATTCATTAAAATATTACGTCTACTACACGGCCCACTTAGTTGTGTTTAATATTACATTATATTATTAATATTATATTATTTAAGAGTTTTTTTCCTGTGCTTTTGTTATCCAAAAATTCTGCAGACCGCTCGGCCCAAGAACCTCCACCACCTCTCGTGGCACTGGCTGTGGGAATGGTCAGTTATCCAAAAGCCGCCCCCACCCGTGTGTTTCCGCGTGTGTGTGATGAGGGAGGAGGACACGGAGAAGGACATGCCGCAGGTGTCGCACTGGTACGGCTTCTCCCCCGTGTGGCGCCGCTTGTGGTAGGTCAGCGTGCTGGACTGAGCGAAGGCCTGGCCACACACGTCGCACACGTAGGGCTTCTCCCCGCTGTGCAGCCTGGGGAGGGGGAGGGGAGGGGGGGAGACGGGGATCTTATCACGCACGAGGCCGACAGAAAGATGGGACAGCGTGCGAAACGGGTCGCCCGACGGCGGAGGGCGGCGGCGGCGCCGGGTCTTTACCTGGAGTGCATTTTGTAGTTGGAGGAGGTGGCGAACTTGAGACCGCAGCGCTCGCAGCCGAACGGCTTCTCCTCGCCGTGGTGCATGCGGCCGTGAGCCACCAGCTGACACTTCTGAGCGAAGCACTTATCGCACTGGGGGCAGGGGAAGGGCTTCTCTCCTGCCGCACCCAAAGAAGGAAGGAAGAAAGAAAGAAAGAAAGAAAGAAAGAAAGAAAGAAAGAAAGAAAGCTGAATGTGAATGATTTGATGCTGATGAACCACAGCCTTTTTAAACCACGAGTAGGTTTGAAAATCATCCTCATTTTCTATATAATCAGTTTGGCGCTTCCCCAACGCTCCATGAACAATACAAATAATAATACATGTACAAGACAGAAGGTGAACAGATAACCAACCTACAAATCCCAGAAGCGGGTTTGAAAGTACAGTAAGAAAGATTCAGATTTAGCCTCTGTTTGCTTATCAGCCCAATGTACATTTTAACACCTAAATTGCAACGTGTTGGTTTTAATGTATAAATGTTCTACTTTCCCTAATTATAGGTGCGGTTTGGTAACTGTACTGCCCAGGACAGGCGGGCCCTGCAGAGGGTGGTGCGTTCAGCTGAACGTACCACTGGAACTACCCTCCCCTCCCTGCAGGACTTCTACACCAGGAGGTGTAGTAGGAGAGCCCGCAGGATCATGAAGGATCCTCATCACCCCAACAACAAACTGTTTCAGCTGCTGCGGTCAGGCAAGCGCCTCCGCAGTCACACAGCGAGAACAGAGAGACTGAGACGGAGTTTTTTCCCGCACGCCATCAGAACTGTCAATGCTGACCTCACCAGGGGTCCTCACTGAGCCACACACATAGGCTCCACTACCTTCTGTACTGTATGTAGCATACTGTACCGCATACTGTGTCACTGTTCAGGGTTGTTCGGTGATGCCGTATTGCTGCACCGTACTGTTGTATACTGTGCTGTATTATCCCACAAACACTACCTCACACTATTCACATTCACATGCCACTTTAATGCACATATCTGTATATACATAATTGCCTATTCCATATACATGAGCATATTCCCTTTATCTATTTTATTTAATTCTATATATTTTTATTTTATTCTATAAGTATTATTCGACTTACTGTATTACGTTTTAGGAATCAGTTAGTTGGTCTATTAGAAAGAAATTCTTCCCTAGGACATATTGTGTGTTATCACCGGGTGCGTTGCATTACATTTCACTGCATATACGTATAAAAGTATGTATATGTATGTGACGAATAAACCTCTTGAATCTTGAATCTTCAATCTATTTTTAACTCCGAGTTAGTTGCTCAGGGTTATTGCATCTCGCCATTTTCTTTTTTGTATGGTTATTATTTTATTATTGCCTATTTTTATAGGCAATAATAAATAATCTTATGCAAGATCCTATGACCTTCAAATCTCCCCCCAGGGATCAATAAAGTATCCATCCATCCATCTATCAATCAATCCATCCCCCCCCCATTCATTCATCAACCCATCCATCCACCCACCCATTCATCCATCCATCAATCCACCCAACCACCCATCAACCCATCCATCCATCTATCAATCCATCCAGCCATCCACCCGCCCACCCACCCGTCCATACATATATAGTGAATCCTAAAGACGAGGGTCTCACCCGTGTGCACGCGCAGGTGTGTCTTCAGCTGCGTTCCCTGCCTGAACGTCTTGGAGCAGAAGATGCACTTGAAGGGTTTGAGTCCCCGGTGGATCTTCATGTGCCGGCGCAGGCTGCTGTTCTCGGTGAACACCCTGTCGCACTCGGTGCACTTCACCCTCTTGGACTTGCCCCAGGGGGCACCGCTCACACCGCCCCCCAGCCCCCCGGGAAGCCAGCCGCCGCCTGCGCCGCCCGGCCCCTCGCCGCCCGGCCCCTCGCCGTTCGCCCCTCCTGCCGCCGCCTCCGTCTCCTCGCCGCCTCCTCGTTCCTCCCCTCCCTCCTCCTGCTGCTCCTCCCCCCCTGCGCCGCTCGGAGGGCTTTCCAGCGTTTTACCTCCTCTACCTCTACCCCTGCCCCTCCCTCTGCCTCTCCCCCTCCTTCCCCCGTCCTCACCGCCACATGGAGCCGCCTTGACAGGGGGAATCAGGGAGGACGGGCTTCGCTCGGCTGAGTCGTCGTCACTGACCCTGGTGGGAGGCGCCTCGCTGTGACCCCCGCCTCTGCCCCGCCCCCTCCCTCTCCCCCTGCCTCTCCCCCTCGCCCTGTAGCTTTGGGCTAAGGGTTTTTCCTCAGGATCACTACTGAAGCGCTTGGGCTTTCTGATCCTCTTCCGGCCCAGGGACCTCTGAGCAAGCTGAGCGCTGGGAGGGGTGTAATCATCATCGTGTTTGTCCACCCCTTCTATCTCTCCGGCATCTTTCACGTCGTCGTCCTCCTCCTCCTGTTCCCCCTTTCCATTCCCACCGTCGCTCTTGCCACTCTTCCCCTTCCCCTCCTGTTGCCGCTCTTCTTCCTTCATCCCCCCCCCCGCGTCACCATCTCCCTCCTCCGCCGACACAGAGCGCGGCGGGAGTCCTGCGGCGTGGTCGGAGCCCGGTGGAGACGCGGGGCCGGCGGAGGATGGGGTGACGCCGGGAAGCGATTCCTTCACCGCCGCTGCCTGGGACTCTGCCCCGGGCTCCGTCCCCTTGGGGGTTTTCTCCAGGTACCGCGTGACCTCTGACATTCCCAGGAATACGGCGGCTCCGCGCACATCTGACAGTCTGTCACTGGAACCACACAGTTTGACACAAACCAGGAATTAAGCCGACACACTGTAGGGGAGTCAGTCAGTCTAGCATTTTAGATCAGTTGTCAATTTAGGCTCAGACGTGAGGACAATACTAGCGGCGTTGCTGCGGCTCAACATATAGAGTGAGGTTGTAATCCCTTTGTAGCTCAAGCTTAGTCTTAACACCTCTATACTCATTAGATTGCACATTTAGTGCAGGGGTTCCTATACTGCGGTACACGGCCCCCTGGAGGCCCTAAAAGCAATTGCAGGGGTTTGTAGCAAAATAATATACTATATGTATAATTAATTTTACAATTTTTTAAAATAATGTATGATAATATATGCTATATTCTCATTGAATAATATGAATTGATTTTCAGTCTCAATGATCGTGATTGTTTTTTGTCAAATTTGCACATTTTGATAGCAGGTAAATCTTAAAACCACAGTATAGATAATTTTTTAATCTTCCCCATAAAAAAGCTTGGGAACTTAATATATGTATGTGTATGTGTATATTAATATGTACGTACTCATGTTAACACAAAATAAATGTTACTGACAGGTGCTGTTGGTTACTGTGGAGAAATTTAAAGCTGTGACAAACAAATGACTTTTATGGGTGTATTACTGCTTGTAGCAGGGGAGCCCTCCACCCACATCTGTACCTATTGAGGCTCATGTGGCCCGTGTAGACAAACTCCAAAAGCTTCTCCAGCGCGTAGTGGCTGACATTTTCAGGGTCCAAGGTTGTGACTTCCTGATCCACACTCGTCTGGGAAGAGAAGTACTGGCTGAAGGCGGCCAGAATGTTACGGTGCGCCCGGAACTCCGTCTCACTCACCGCTACGGTGATGTCACACAGGAAATCCATCTCTCGCTGTCTCTGCAGACGCTGCAAGAGGAGCCTGCCGTGACTCGCCACGTGTGCCATCGTTGTTGCCTGGTTACATTGATAGGGGAAATGAGGAAAAAAAAAGATGGCTGTTAGACTTAATTGTTTCAGCAGGAGGTTGGGGGGACACCAATTCCCTGCATCTCTCACAGAGTAGTGGACAACACCAGGGTTATGGGGATCCCATATAAATATATAAGGCAAGTTTTTTTGAATAGCTCTTTCTAGATATGTAACATACTAGAATTGGTCAAATGCAGAGAACTTATTTCCCCCAGAAGGATTAATAAGGAGTGCAAAATATATATTTCATATACCAGGGCAACTCAAACTGATTCACTCGGCCTGCAGAGGGTGGTGCGTTCGGCCGAATGTACCAGTGGAACTACCGTCCCCTCCCTTCAGGAGTTATATACCAGCAGAGCCCGCAGGATCATGAAGGAACCTCACCACCCCAACAACGGACTGTTCCAGCTGCTGCGGTCGGGCAAGCGCCTCGCAGTGAGGACAGAGAGACTGAGATGGAGTTTCTTCCCGCAAGCCATAAGAACTGTCAACGCTGACCTCACCAGGGGTCCTAACAAAAAGCACTGAGTCACTCACACAGGCCCCACTGCCTTACTGTACTGTATGTACTTCACTTCAGATGATACAGAATGCGGCGGCGCGACTGGTGTTCAACCAGCCAAAGAGGGCACATGTCACTCCGCTGCTCATCGAGCTCCACTGGTTACCTGTAGCCGCCCGCATCAAGTTCAAGTCTCTGATGCTGGCCTACAGAGTGATTGCTGGGAATGCTCCCGCCTACTTAAATGCTCTTGTAAGAGCACATGTTGCCCCCCGGATGCTGCGCTCATCAAATGAGCGTCGCCTGGCTCTGCCGGCCATACAGCCACGGCAATCCAGGCTATTCTCATTTGTAGTTCCACGTTGGTGGAACGAGCTGCCAAAAATGACCAGAGCGGGGACCTCCCTCTCTGTCTTTAAGAAGCACTTGAAGACCCAGCTCTTCAGTGAGTACCTCCTGTCCTAACCTACAATTACTTAGCACCACCTTGCAGTATTTATTGTTACACGAATGTTGTTGATACACTAATCTCTGTCGCAATGTAGCTGAATGTTATTCTCCCTTGTAAGTCGCTTTGGATAGCGTCTGCTAAATGACTAAATGTAATGTAATGTAAATGTATGTAGCATACTGTACTGCATACTGTATCACTGTTCTGGGTTACTGCATACTGCACTGCATACTGTATCACTGTTCTGGGATACTGCATACTGTACTGTATCACTGTTATGGGTTACTGGATACTGCACTGCATACTGTATCACTGTTCTGGGTTACTGCATACTGTACTGTATCACTGTTATGGGTTACTGCATACTGCACTGCATACTGTATCACTGTTCTGGGTTACTGCATACTGTACTGTATCACTTTTATGGGTTACTGGATACTGCACTGCATACTGTATCACTGTTCTGGGTTACTGCATACTGTACTGTATCACTGTTATGGGTTACTGCATACTGCACTGCATACTGTATCACTGTTCTGGGTTACTGCATACTGTACTGTATCACTTTTATGGGTTACTGGATACTGCACTGCATACTGTATCACTGTTCTGGGTTACTGCATACTGTACTGTATCACTTTTATGGGTTACTGGATACTGCACTGCATACTGTATCACTTTTATGGGTTACTGGATACTGCACTGCATACTGTATCACTGTTCTGGGTTACTGCATAGTGCTTTGTATTGCTGTTCTGTTCAGTGTTACTGTATTGCTGTGTCGTACTGTTGTATACTGTACTGTATATCTCCATACTAACTTTATTCACATGCACTTTACTGCACACATCTGTATATACAAATAGCCTATCCCATATACATAACTCTATTCCCTTCTATTTTGTTCCCCCACTTTGTATTATCTTTTTGAGTCTTATTTTATTTTTATTTTATTTCTACTATTCTATTCACTAATAGCATTAAGTTTTAGGAATCAGTTAGTTTCAGTTAGTAAGCTAGGTAGGAATTAGGTTAGCTATTATGTTTGGTTCAGTAACCATTGTACACAATCTCCGGGGGCATTGCCAAGACATTTCACTGCATATATGAACATATGTACTGTATATGTATGTGACAAATAAACCTCTTGAATCTTAAAAGATAAAAGAAGCAGATAAGAATAAAAGTACTGAAATAATTATAATAATAATAATAAGCTTAAAAACATATCAAATCCCAGAGATAAATCAAAAACAGGCCTGCACACTTAAACATGGCAGGACCCAAAGCCAACTCACACACACACACACACACACACACACACACACACACACACAGACAAGTTTTCAGATTTGGATGTACGTTTTTATATTTAGATATAATACAGAAAAACATTAATACCTTTGGAATAAAAAAAAAAAAAAAAAAGGCTCAATTCAATTTTAAATGGAAATGGAGTCATGTGATGTAATTTGATTGCAAAAGAGTTGACATCCACAATAAAGGCTTGAAAGGAGGAAGAGGAAGAAAATAATTCAGTTATGATCACTGTTAAAAATATGTTCAAATAAAATGTTGAGACATGACCCTAAATCATATTTACTCAGACATTAATTTATTCCCATTACCAATAGTGCGGCGCTGTTCTAACAGTTGTTGATGCGGTCAAACCTGCTTTCGCCTTTCGAATAATCTTGAAATATAAAACGTGATAGAAGACCTAAGAAGGTGATCAACAGAAAATGATTTTAATCCAAATCAATATTTAAAAGTGAAAATAACTCAACTCCGCTGAGCAAACGACACACCGCGAATCTTGAGATTTTAAAAATAAAAGCTCCGGCAGGTCTAAAGGAAGGCCTCGGTGAGCCGGTCCCATGCTGCTGTCGTAGTGCCGTGCCGGGCCAATAACAACATGTTTGCGGATTTATTTATACATTAAAAAAAAAAAAAAAAATCTCGCGTACTTCTTGAAACGGCCGCTGTATTTGGGGGGGGGCCGCGGTTCTTTATGCACAAAACAGCCTGTAAACCTGCGTAATTTCCAAGTTGTGCAGAAAAGCGCGCATAACACCGTGCTCTTATTTCGAAGGCTCGACGAGATGTCGTACTAGCGGCGATGGCTTGACCGAAAGATGTTAAAGACGAGTCAAAACAAAAAAAAAAGGGAGAACGCGTTCTAATATGACGGAGATATCCGCTATGAATGTATGTTTTCAACATGTTTTAAGTAGAACAGTACCTTTTAATGTCCTCCTCAGTCAGCCATAGTCGTGTGACGTTAGCCCCCGGTATTCTCGCGATAGTTGGCGCAGAACTACACACATCAGACCCATAATGAGATTCTCCATCCATCTCATTTAAATAATAACAGATCTGTTAAAGAAGCATTTCTCTCAACACTTCTAAATGTAATAATGTAATAATTTTATAGGTGGCCAATTTAAAAAAAAATATATATTTTTTTATATTTCATTATCTAGACAAAATGAACGTGTTTTTTTTCCATTCACTAATTTTACATATGGAATAAAGACAATGACATAAAGTACAATTAACCTCTAGTTAGTGAGGGACTACTATAGTCTGTCGTTATTGCATGTCTTATACATATGAATAATACTATACAATTTAAATTTCAGAGATGCTCATGCTGTTGTGATAATAGATATATTATGGATATATTCTGTGTTGAGAAACAAATATTATTTAAAATAAAATGAACAATGTCAGGATAAGAAATTAGCACGGGTCACCCTCCACTTCCTTTTGTGCATAAAAGGAAGTGGAGGGCAGAAATCTACAACAGAAACCTTTTAAGATATAGCTGCAGACTACAGAAACTAAAGCAGCTCAATGTGGAGCTTTATCCCAATTTGCCAACAACAGATGACATAGTTGTCACTTGGCTTTTAATCAGTTTGTTCCTTGTTATGCAAGCACTGCAGAAAGCAGTGTACAGTACTAAAAGTGTCCAAGTACCATCCTAAAATGAGGACAATGCAGTGGTGAAAATAAAAATCTTCTAAATTAAAATCAAACAGTTCAGGAAGGATTTAAGCAACAGAGCATAGCTGGAAATATTCCTACAATCAATGTTCTACTTCTTTCTCTACCACTACTCAACACTCCACAGTAAATAATGAGCGTAATAGCATTTTTGTTTGATTTTGGAGTTACTGTTGATCAGAGTTTTGTGATGGTACAGGCCAATAACACTGTACACTAGCCCCATAGAACTTTGCAGCTGCAAAATTGCAAGATTTCCAGTCTGATCTAATGCGGTAGAATAGATGAAGATCTGCACGTATGCAAACTATATCGAAAGTACAAATGCATATGGTATTGACCAAAAAGTAAACTGTTCTGAATTTCTAAATTCTGAGGAATAAAGGTCAAAGAAAAACATTCACTTAACGGTGGAGGAAAGCCTCAGAAATTCCACTTCTTAAAGCGTTGACAAAGAACACAACAACCACATTGGTTTGATTCACACATTTCCTTAATATAATCTTTATTGCTTTTTCTTAACTGGGTTGGATACAGGACAGGGGTTTACATTTCCTGACATCGTGAAGCACTGTCATGTTTTGCTGAGTGACGTCCAGTATCTGTGTGTGTGTGTGTGTGTGTGTGTGTGTGTGTGTGTGTGTGTGTGTGTGTGTGTGCGTGCGTGTGTATGTGTGTGTGTGTGTAGCAGGGTTGAGTGTCTAGCTGAGCACATCGCACCGCCCCGCCCCTTGACGTCTGTAATAACACAGAACCAATGTCAGTATGGTCTTAAAAAGCGGCTCTAGAGCTGGTTCTTTCGAATAATCTGGAAGAAAAAACAGGGTCTTTCCGTCTGGGAGCAAGGTGGGATTGGGCCTGACCAATCAGGAGCCGGAAAAAATAAAAATGAACATTGAGAATGTGTCGAATAGAATGTAAGCGGGAGACTCGACGGCTCACTGCCCAAACCTCAGCTTCTTAAACAAAACAAAACAAAAAAAAAAACAGTTCCATTGTTGTTCTGACAATGCTGAGTTCACAGTCAAGTGCTCAATGTAGTGATTGACAGTTCTTGAATCATCATTTAAAAAATAGAACGAGAAAAAAAAAAAAAAAAAAGACAAAATAATCACAACTTGGAAAAAGACAACATCTGGCAACTCAGGAAACAAGGATGAAGAATTCTGAATAATAGATTTCATAAAGACCCTGAGAGCAAAAGATATATATTTTGACGAGAGAGAGGAGAGAGAAAATAAATCATCCATAATTAAACAAATTCGGTTACCATGCCAAATAAAACTAGCCTAAAACTCACCCTTTAACTGAATACAGTGAAGATTCACAGTATAATATGCATTTATATTTATATATAGAGATATACATCTGGATATACCTCTATATATATATATATCATATGAAGAAAAAAAAACAAAAAAAAAACAACCATTTCTCAACCAAAAAAAAACAAAAAACCATACACACTGTGTCATTAACTCATATACAGGAGATGTACATAAAGCTTTTTGGATTCAGAGAGATCATTATTGCTAGTTCCATTCCCCCTGGCCACCACACCCACACAGAGGCCAAATCATCTACAAATTAGAAATACACAAGCAAAAATCATCAGTTACTCAAAACACTTCTACACCATTAATGCTAGAACTTTAATACATGGCTTCTTCTCAAGTCATTGTAGAAACTAACCTGACACGCACGCGCACACAGACAGACACAAACACACACACACACACACACACACGGGCTTTGAATAAATACAATTTAAAAAAATGTCCATGTGCATTTTTGAATGAGACTCCAGTATTCCCATGCCAGTGTAGAGGCACGCAAGCAAACCAACACACAGGAGAGCGGGAAATAAAGCTAAACTACAAGAACGGAGAGAAGGAGTAGAGATGGCGGAGAGAACGAGAGAGATGGAGAGAGAGAAAGGCAGCCCCCCTGATGAACACGTGTTTTTTTGATTTTGAGAAACTCCGGAGGGGGGGCGAGGGGGGTTAATACATGGACCGAACGACTAAACGTCCCCAGCTCACCCGGTGGGACGGAGGCGGCCGCTGAGGGTTCCGACCGCTTCACACTGGGACCGGAGGTGGTATTTGATCTTGACCTTGGGTCACCAGTCTCTTAAAAAAAAAAAAAAAAAAAGGGGTGTCCGTTTCTCTCATTCACTGTGGAGAACCAGCAGCGACAAGAATTCCCCGACTTCACTTTGGTAACAACTGAAATAACTTGTCAATCAATAGAATTTGTGTCCTGTGTTGACACTTTTTTTTTTTAATGAAACCCAGACAAAATGCTTTGTCTGAGTGTGTTAGTAGTAGTAGTAGTATTATAGTAGTATAGTAGTAGTATCAGCAGCAACAGTAGTAGTAGTTTTGGATGTTGGTGCCAGTCTGTCTGGTCGTGATTGTCTTTCTGTCTGTCTGTCTAACAGGTGCTACCCTACGCTTCCATTATTCCTTGGTGAGGTTGGGTTTGTTTGATTATTGAGGTTCCTTTCTTTAGAACAGTAAAAAAAAAAAAAAAGAGAGAGAGAGAGGGTAAATGATTCTCTTAACAAGGGGGGGAAAAAGAAATGCCATGTCGGTCCCGCAGCTTTCCGAGGGCCCTTCGGACAATGCCGCCCGCCGCGCATTTACTGCCCTCATGATGTTTGAGGGTGAAGCCGCCACGAAAAAAAATCGACAGCAAGTCCGGGACAAAACCAACATAATAGTGTTCTATACGTCCATCCGACACTCAAGACGGGCAAAGCTCCAGTCTTCAACCTATTCCATAATCGCGTCTCGAGATCAGGGATTTAACGGTGAATCTACAGTGAGCGTCCTGTCAAAACGGGTCCTGTTTGGGAAGAGGAAGCCAGGGAGAATGTGCGCTTTCGTAAATATGTGCTGGTGTCGGTTCTCAGACGGCGCCGGATTAAAAGGACGGCGTAGCACCAGTTATGGCTTAGGAACAGATCTAAGAGCCAGCTCTGAGGGGCGTTCTACCCCAAGAAGATTGTCTACAAGACTGCGAGAAATGATGGGATAACTAGTCCGGCGGGGCGACAAGCAAATATCAACTATCTTTGTGTGGACTAGTCGTGAAAAAAACAACAAAAAAAACAAAAACATAACATAACATAAAAAGAGGAGCTCTCAGAAGCTCTGTTCAGCATCACTAGGATCAGCGGTTTGGAAGACGAATGACACCTCGGGCGGCCGACAGGGTAGATTGTCAACTCAAAAACACTGGACAGGGGTCAGCTCTCATCCGGGCGTCTTAATGCTTAGTTGGATCACATGTTGAGGTAAACTGGGCAAAGGTCAGATGTTAGTACTGATATGCGTCAGCGCACCAGAGGCCTTGTAGTGACGCCTCTTCAACACTAGCGGGCGACGATGAAACAAGAGGTGGGAGGGGCCACGTCACACACATGCACACACGCGCACATACACACAACCAACCCTATTACTCACACTGAAAATAGGTTTGTTCAGGGTTTCAAAAGACAAACAAAACAGGGGGGGGAAAAAAAAAAAAAAAACGTCCTCCACGAAACACATTCCCCTTGCCCTGACACTATAGCGCTTTTACAATCAAACACACAAATACTGTAGTATCTGACTCACACAAACCCTACATGGTCGACGCTCTGTACACATGGAATCAACTGAGAATGATTATGAATGAGAAATTATTAACACAAATCGACCCTCAGGATGGGGGTGGGGGAGGGGATGGGGGCAAATATTGCCCATATCAATCTATGGCAAGAGTTCGGAGCTTCTGAGGGACAAGGAGATCAATAGTGTGATGGGAAAACACACACAAAAACGCAAACAAATGAAACTGTATCCGCTGTTTTAAAGAGTTTTCACAGAGAAAGGTCTGCCACGGTGAAGCCTTTTTTTTTTGTGTGTGTTCTTGTTTCGTGTGTTGGGTCAATAAAAGGAGAGCGCCGGTCGTCCGTGCGTCTGCCGTGTCTTCCAGTTACAAAAGGACTCCGTCGCAGTGCGTGTTCAGCTGGGAAACTCCCGTCAAATAGCTCATTGCTCTGCACGATCCTAGGCGTCGACCCCGGGGACCACTGCGATTGGTTCGGTGGAGGTCACATGGCCAGGGGGCCCAGTCCCCCCTGGACCCAAGGCTGGTTCTGACCCAGAGGATTGTTCCGTGTCTGTCTGTCGGTCTGGAGCTTCACAGACATCCCACCTCGCTGCTCTGCGTCTCCTAAGTTGATCATTAATTCTCATACAAAATCTATAATGAAAGCAATCTCTGATTTAATCTTTTATTGCTGAAAAATAAGATTGCCCACTCAAAAAAATAGTTATTCAAATCATCGTTGTCGCCATCGTAAAAAGCTATAAAAAAAAAAAAAATAGATCCATTCCCCAATATATTGTAGATAAAGATATAGTAGGAAAAACATTTGATAGAAATAGAGCTAGTAGTAAGGCACTTCAAGAAAACGAGGTTTTGTCTCTTTCCAACATAATTGTTTTTTTTGTTGTCATTTTGTTAAGCATTATCGTCGAATCAAATCGTTTCTTTGCATCATATGGCACTCTGGTGATTTTAGTGTAGACGGTGTCCACCCGATGGTCTACGGAAGCAGGATGAAGAAATAAAGGAGGCATTGGGGTTTTCCCCTCACTCTGCCCCCACCAGAGGAGCTTCGCCACTGGGCAGAATGTGCTCCAGGGGCGGCTTGGCGTGGAGCTCCAGCAGTCCCTGCATGAAGCCTTCAGCGGGGGTGGCTGCCGGGTCTGAGGGGGTGGAGGATGAGGAGGAGGAGGAGGAGGAGGAGAGGGGGTCTTTGGAGGTCTCAGCTTCGGGTGAAGGTGTCGCTGCAGGAGCTGTGGATCCTGCAGAGTTGCTGGTGGTCATCTCTGCCTCGGTAGCTTGCGGGCTGGAAGGCGCTGGTTCAGTCGCTGGAGATGGAGCCTGTTCCTCAGAGGGTTCCGAAGCCCCCTGGGGGTTGGGCGAGCTGGGTGGTGGCTCTGCGGAGGTCGTGGTGCTCAGCTGAGGTTCTGGGTCGGTAGCTTCTCTGGCCGCTTCCAGTTCCGAGAGGGTTCCCTCAGCCGCGGGCTCCACATCCTTCTTTGTTCCCTCTAAAAGTAAACCGGCCGGCGCCGGCTCCTCCCCTCCTTCCTCCACCTCCTCTGTCTCCCGAGCCCCCGCAGTGCTGCTCGCCTCGCTTTCGTTTTCCGAGGGGGGGCAGGTGGAGCTGGGGGTGCAGGAGTCTCCGTCCTCGCTGGCGTCGTCGGGGCCGGCGGAGGAACCGGCCGTTGCCCCGGCGTCACAGGGCTCGGAGCCCTCGGCCCCACGGGGCTTCAGGTGGATCCTCTGGTGGCGGACCAGGCTGTGCTTCAGGGTAAACGTCCTCTCACACGTCTGACAGCTATACGGACGCTCACCTGCTGGGACGGAGAATGGAAACAGTCAGGGAGAGGACGGCGTGGAAGAAAATAACAGTCTTAGAAGCAGGAACATAGAAATAGCAGCTGTTGCTTTGACCGGCTGTGAAAAAGGAATTAGAACAAAATGCAAAACTAAATCCTACAACTCTCATGGCTAATGTTTTGCTACACATGCCCGACCATCCACATGATGTAAAAGAAAACATGATTCATCAGACCAGGCCACCTTCTTCCATTGCTCCAAGATACAATTCGCTCCCGTGTCCATTGGAGGCACTTTCTTTGTAGCTCTCTGTGAGATCGGACCAGACGGCTTAGCCTTTGCTCCCCACGCCAATGAGTCCATGGACATCCGTGCAGCAGATACCACCAGCTTTCTGAAGACGGTATTAATTTCACTCGTACTGCGTGGTGCTATTTAGCGCTGGTGTTTCTGAATTTCACCCTTTTTTTGAATGAGGGTAATTTTCATAGAAAGGGGCCAATTTTGCACGCAATGTATGCATATAACCCAATTTAAATACATGCAAATAGCACCAATGCGCCATTTGCATTTCACCATTTGGTGGCGCTTTGTGAATTACACGGTTGCTTTTTAAGTTATTTGCGCAGGTTTACCAACTGCAAAAGCTGCACAATCCTTTTGTGAATTCGCCGCTCAGTGTTTTCAACTGCGGCATGATTATTGGTGCCAGACGGGCTGGTTTGAGTATTTCTGTAACTGCGGATCTCCTGGATTTTCACGCACAACAGTCTCTAGATTTTACCCAGAATGGTGCGAAAAACAAAAAACATCCAGTGAGCAGCAGTTCTGCGGATGGAAACGCCTTTTTGACGAGAGAGTTAAACGGAGAATGGCCAGACTGGTTGGAAACTATATATATATACACACACACACACACACATATATATATATATATATATATATATATATATATATATATATATATATAAACAATATATGTTGGCATATCTTGCATCACTGCACGAATCCTTACGGAACAATACAATTAAATACATTTATGGCTACCTTACTCTGATGACTTGCACTGAATGGAGTCGGCCAGGGTTGCATAGTCCGGACAGTAGCTGCTGGTAGCCAGCCTCAAGCAGGCTTCCAAATGATCCTCAGTCACGGTGGAACGGTATTTGGACTTAATAATCTTCACGTGGGAAAAGGCTGACTCGCATAAACAAGTAGAGCCGAATAATGCAGTCAAGGAGGTTGCACATTTCCTCATGTTTGGGTGCTTTTCCTCTGTGAGTAAGTTCCAAAACTGTCCTTGAGCCCTCGACTTTAGCTGAATGTCAGCAGCTGTAGTGTCAACATCATCACTGCAGACGAGTTCAGGTGAAACAGTGTTGCAATTTTGCGAGTGAATCAACCTCAATATCTTCCCTAAATTGGAAGCACATAAATGTAGCGATTGGCTCGAGTAAAGCCAAGTCTTGAAACCGTTTGTCAAAGTCTGACAGACAATTTTCAATCTGCTCTGGGTAGCGCACACTGTCAGGTTGCGCACACGCCTTCCCTTGGGTCTCAAGCTCTGATGCGAGGTTTTGAAATCATGGCGCTGCAGCTTTGATGACAGAAGTTTCCTTTTTTCGTTTGAAAGCATTAACTGAACTGATCATGTTGACCATGGTTTTGTCTTTTCCGTGCAGCTCTAAATTAAGCTCATTCAACATGTTGGTCAGATCAGTTAAAAAAAAAATTATATGCAGTACATATATTTTTTTGAATGGCGTGCAATCTACCCGCACTACCTTTGCGATCGACGTATTGGACACCCCTGGTCTACAGTAACTCAGATAAACATTCTGTACAATTGTGGTGATCAGAAAATTATCTCAGGGGAGGAGGATGGACTACAACAGCAGAAATCACGTCGGGTTCCACTTCTGTCAGTCGAGAACAGAAAGCTGAGGCGGCAGAGGGCACAGGCTCACCAAAACTGAACAAGACTGCAAAAACTTAGCCTGGTCTGATGAATCTCCAATTCTGCTGAGGCACACAGATGGCCGGGTCAGAATTTGGCGGCAACAGCATGAATCCATGGACCCAACCTGCCCTGTGTCAACAGTCCAGGCTGGTGGCGGAGGTGTAATGGTGTGGGGATATTTTCTTGGCACACTTTGGGCCCGTTAATGCCACTTGCATGCCACAGTCTGTTTAAGTATTGTTGCTGACCATGTGCAGCCCTTCAAGGCCACAATTGACCCATCTTCTAACAGCTACTTCCAACATGATGATGCACCGTGGCACAAAGAAAAAGTCGCCTCATTCTGGTTTCATGAACATGACAAGGAGTTAGTTCAATGTTCTTCAGTTTCCTTCCCAGTCACTGGAGATTCGCAGCATCAATGTGCAGCTGACAAATCTGCTGGAATTGTGTGATGCAATCATAGCAACATGGACCAGTATCTCAAAGGAATGTTTGTGGAACAAATGCAAACAAGAATTGAGGCTGTTTTGAGAGGAAAGGGAGGGCCCACCCGGGAGGGCCCACCCAGTATTAGTACAGTGTTTCTAATCAAGTTCTCAGTGAGTGTGTATATATATTTCAGAGGTTTATTGTCTATTGTACATGTTTTCCTACAAGGATGAATATATGTGTGTTTGTCTGCCATGCACCTGACCTACCAGTGTGTGAGCGCATGTGCCGGGTCAGGTCCTGCAGGGACCAGAATCTCTTCCCGCACACATTGCAGATCTTCTTCCTCTTGTCAACTCGGACTCCTCTGAACGGATCGCCTTCCTCGCTGCTCTTTGGTTCTGCCGTACCGCTCTCCTCGTCGCTCCTCTCCTCCTTCTCCTTCTCTTCCTCCTCCGACTCCCCGCTTTCCCCTCCCTCGCTCTCGTTCTTTGGCCCCGCCTCTTCACCCTCCACCTCCTCCTCTTCCTCCCCACCCTTCTTCTGCTGATCCTCTTCTTTCTCGGCCTCAGTCACCTTGGCCGGCTCCCCTTCAGGAGCCTCCTCTTTCTCCAGGGTGGGCTCCTCTCCGGCCGGTGCTGCGGGAGTGGGCGTCGCTTCGCTCAGGTGCGCCCTCTCATGGCGGGCCAGGGTGGTGCCATAGCGGAAGCTCTTGCTACACACTCGGCACACATGCTTGTACTCCGCCTGCGTCCGGGTGGAAGGGCTAGGTGCGGGGGAGGCCACAGAACTCGCCTCCTTCTGCTCCTCTGAGCTCTTGGCTGTGGCATGGCTTGAGGAGGAGGAGGAGGAGGAGGAGGATGAGGATGAGGAGGAGGAAGAGGGGGAAGAGGTGGAGGTGGTGGCCTGGGACGACTGATCGCCCCCCCCTGAGCCCGAGGCAGAGGTGGAGGAGAACTTAAAGTCGATGAGCTTGCTGGCAAAATTTAGGTCCAGACTCTTGTTGCTATGGCAATCCTCATCATCCTCATTCTCCATCTAGAGGAACAGAATGGTGAGAGATAGTTGGTGCCGAAGTTAAAAAATATCTTTTCACACCGAAACAATATTTAAGCTGGACAGTGAGATGTGTTTTTTTTATTTTGAAATGTTTTACCTTGGTGTTGTTAGTGTTGTTCTCTAGTGGCTCTTGTCCCTGTGCTGGTATGTTCTGTAGCGCTTCCTGCTGGTCTGCCTGATCCATGGCTTCTTTCCCAGGGTCCTCTACAGTGCTGGGAGCTGGACTTTGGCCTGTAAGTACAGAAAAGGTGCTATGAGAAAGATGAATAAATGCCTACAAGAGTGAGCATTACATATATCTAACTGTAGTAAACACACCTCAATAAAATAATCAATTTACTTTACTGTATTTAACTAAAATTACAGGACGAAACTCTTGATTGACAGCGAGCCCCGTGTCGGTTACGCACATTTTAGTATTTTTTGAGCTTATTGTGCGTAATCACCGGGTGTCATGACATTTCACTGCATATATGTATGACCGTATGTACATGTACGTATGTGACAAATAACCTGTTGAATCTTGAATGTTGAATGTATCCACTGGCTTACCTTGGCTGGGTTTGGAGGCAGGTCTTGAAGCTCGCTGGCTAACTTGAACCGGCCTTGGCTGGTCTGAATACCCGGCTTTCTGATTCGGGGTGGAAGTGGAGCTGGACTGGGAGCTGCTGCTGAGGTCGACGGCCTCCGGCGTCTGCTCCGTCTCTGAGTGACTCTCTGCAAGAATTGAGGAAAGTCCATATTAACTAAAGTTGCACCAAAAGTGGACTGGGTTTACCCTAGATGCAGACTAGATTACGGGTGACGTTAACTAGATTTAGAGACCACATTCATCACCTGTGCCACTTGTACCTGCACTCTCATGGGAGCCCTCTTCACCGTCTTTCCTGGTCAGTGACCCGTTGCGTCTCAGAGTGCGGTTGGCTACGCCGTGTTTCCTCAGCAGGTGGCGCTCACAGTTTGACTTGGTGGAGAAAAAAGCATCACACTTTGGGCAGGGGAAAGGCTTCTGACCTGGGGAGGAAGGAGGTGGAGAGGAGGTGTTAGCATGGCTCACATGGTCTGGGGACATGACCATTGTTTGTATTAGGCTTGGGCAGATTGACAATTAAATAGTCAATCGGCGCTCAATGGACATTAATGACAGATGATTTATTTTTTAATCCGCCAACTGAGCAAGTGCAGGGGACAGCTTTATACTCATTAAATTATAAAAAAACGCGTAAAAAATATATATAATTAAAAAAAACACACGCAGTGTTCTGGAAGAGGCTCTGTCCGGACTCTACGGGTGTCCTGGGCTCTGCACAGCTCACCTCGACCCGGGACAGAGCATTGGGTCTCACTGGAGGGCAGTGTGGACGTTCGGTTAAAACAATTTGCTTAATTAAAAGTTTTTTGTTTGTTTTTTTAGTTTCCATTTTTTGGAGGCTGCTTTCTGAAATCGCACAACAAAGGATAAAGAGCGGAGCAGCAAAAACAAGATTGTGTAATCATCCCAGAGAAAGGAGCCATCCCACCCCCCAGTTGGGTCTCTGCTCCCCGGCGGAGGAGGAGGTAGAGGCCCTGGCTGCAGCTCCCCTGGGAGGAGGAGCCGCAGCCCCCACAGTTCCATCATGGAGGACCCTTTCCCAGTCAGGGGCCCCTGGGCACGAGCCCAGATTGCCCATATGGTAGATCCGGGCTTGACACTGACTTTGCCACATAAGATTATGTTCTATGCGTGCGCATCCCCCTGATCGAATCATCTAGGGGCGTGATTGGACAAATCAAATTTTGCATAATCACCCAAGGGACGTCAAGGGAAATAGGCCTTTGGGGGCTTTGTGCTATCCTGACTTTTCCTTCTATGTAAACACTCAATGCCATGACTGAACTGGTGTTTTTAAAATAATAATAAAAATCAATTAATCAATCAATCAAAACCTAGTTCGTATGTGTATGTACTTGTGGGGATGGGATGGGATTTTACCAGTGTGTGTGAGCATGTGTCTCTGCAGAGAACTGGCCCAGGGGAAGACCCGGGGACAGAACGGGCAGGTCATTTTCTGGACAGAGTTGGAGTAAGCATTCTTCTTGGCTTTGGACTGGGGGGTCGCCACTGCTGCCTTACTATCGTCCGCTGAGCCCTCCTCTCCTGCTGCTCCTCCCTGCCGCTCAGTGTCCGCTGTGGGGGAGGAGAGAGATTGTAGCGCTGACTCTTGTGTGTATAGACCATTAATGTGAACTTTTCGAACCCCCAGGATCAATTGTTAGTGTTCAGGTTTCATATTTTATTCCTTGCTGAAAACAAGGAACATCGATCAATTAATCAATCAATCAGATCAATCAATTAAATCAATCTGGGAGTGAAATCGTTCGATCTATCTCACCTTTCCTGCTGCTGCCGTCTCCTGCCCCGGTTTGTAGGTAGGTGCTGAACTTGTTGGTGTCCGTGGTCGCCAGCATCTTCTCCACGCTGGCAAACTCTCCACTGGACTCCAGGTCGATGCCCGAGCCCTGTCCACTGCCACCGCCAACCCCCCTCTCCTTGGCTAACACGGGAGCAGCCTTCTTCCGGGGCCGCTTCCTGTGGAACAAATGGAAAGGAGCGAAGGGGTTAGTTGGTGGTTAGGTACAATATGGATGGATACAGACTTTGGTTGGCATGTGTCCATACAAAAAGAACATACAAATGATCAAATGATGATTATTTTTACTTGAGAACAGAGCCTGGATACCTGGAAGTTCCCTCTGGCGTCTCTTCGTTCGGGGCCTCCACGTTAGCTGCGGAGATACCCGGGAGGCCTGCAGCTGAATCAGCCTGGGAGGAAGTGAGCCCTCCTTGGTGCTTGACCTCAAGAAGGGGGACTTCTCTCTTCAGCAGGTCTGGGGCTCCAGAAACTGAGTGGATGATCTGAGCAATAGAGGCAAGAGGAGGGAGGTTCTGCATGGCAGAGGATGGCTTGGGCAGCAGAGGTTTGAGTCGCAGAGCTCTGGTGGGGTTGCTGAGGATGGAGAGGGTGGTGGGGGGAGGTGTAGATCCCGGTGGGAGCTGGTAGCAGCCCGGTTGGGGGTGGGGGTGCAGAGGAGGCAGGGTACTCCCGAGATGGTCGTCCCCCTGTAGAGCCTTGGTCAGTGCCAGGGCCTGCTGCTGCTCCATAATACTTGTACCGCTCTGCTCTATTTTGATCTCCCTCATCTCTGCTACGCTGGCTGCCACCTCCCTCTTCTGCCTCTTGCTGGGGATAGACAGGTCGATGGGCTGGTCGATTGGCTGGTCCAGCATGGAGCAGTCCAGGTCTGGGGACAGACTCTCCAGTTTAATCCCAGGAGAACCTCCCTGGCTCCCGACTCCTGCACGCCCCGTTGCAGAGAAGTCCAGGGGCTGGTCCAGTTCGCCAGAGTCGGAGTAGAGCACAGTGCTCAACTCCTCCACCTTCACCACCTGCAAGGCTTGGACAGCCGGCTGAGTCAGACCATTCAGCGGCAGCTGGCCGGGCCGGACCGATGGGAGGGGCGTGGCAGCGGGCAGGAGTGTGGTGATGTGCTCCTCAATCTCCCTCTCCTGCACCTCGGGGTGCTGCTTCAGCACGTGGTGGATGCAGTTGCGTTTTGCTAGGAAAGCGGCACCGCAGCGGCGGCACTCGAACGGCTTCCTCTGGCAGCCGTTGTGGGTGCGCAGGTGGATCTGCAAGGCCCGGTAGGTCTTCAGGTCCTCGCAGCAGAAACGGCAGGTGGTCTCAGCGCAGGTGACTCCGCCGGTATCCAGCACATCCTGAGTGGTGGTGACCGAGCCGATGGACGCCGGGGCCGCGGAGCTCACATACTTGATATTCTTCTCTATGTCCTTCCGCGAGGTCTTGGCGTGCTTCTTCCTGAGATGGCGCTCGCAGTTGGCCTTGACAGTGAAGGGGTAGTGGCAGACCCTGCAGACGTAGGGACGCTCCCCACTGTGGGTCCGTAGGTGGCGGATCAGCGTGGCTTTGTCTGGGGCCACATAGTCACAGATGTTGCACTGGTGCGGCAGGATGCCCAGGTGAAACCGCATGTGGGCTTGCAAGACACCCGAAAAGGTGAATACCTGGTCACAGAAGCGACACGGGAAGGAGCCTTTAGCTGAGCCGTCATTCCCGTTGGTTCCTCCGTTGGTTCCTCCGTTGGTTCCTCCGTTGGTTCCTCCATTGCTTGCTTTGGTTCCTGGTTTTCTCATATTGAGCCCCGCCTCTTCTTGTACGGCCGTGGCAGCCACGGGAGGCGAATCAGAAGAGGGCGTGTGGGCATCACCCATGCAGTCTGCTTCCATCTGCCCACCGCTCCCAGCCGACGAGGAAGAGGAAGATGAGGAAGATGGTGTTTTGAAGAGACTGGGGGTGGGAGGGGGCAAGCTGGGGCTGATGCAGCCAAGTGAAGCCTGCTGGGAGCTCTGGAGAGGGGGAGGAGTGGAGGCAGTGAGGCTGGTTCGAGGGGTGTGAGGGGGTTTGGGCTTCAGAGGAGGCATGGCCTTCTGAGCTTGCACTTGACCTGGAAGACAAGAAAAACAGAGAGAACCCACAAAAATGTTAGGAACAATAATCAATAACAACTAACTTGTCTTTAATACTTTTGAATTCACACAGCATGTTTGACAATCAAAGCAAAGAAAAATCAAAGTAGAAATTTGGAGCACAACAGATCATCCTGCTAGACCCACCTTGTCCTCCCACGTATCCTGGAGCTTTAGCTAAGGGGGGCAGTGTCAGGCCCAGCTGGTTTGGCGCTGCGGTCGCCACCTTAAGAATCTGTTGGATATCGGCCAGCTCTATGATCCCGCTGCCTCCGGTCTCACTTGGTTTGACTCCTGAGGAGGCAGCGCTGGCTGCTGCAGCGCCCCCGTCAGGCTGCAGGAGGAAGCTGGCTGGGAAGGGCTGCAGGGAGAGCAGGCTAAGGGCGTCTCGCTGGGAAAGGCCCTGAAGAGATGAGCCTGCAGCTTCTAGCAGAGGTATACCCAGGCCAAAGCCTCCCAGAGCAGCCAGCCCCGCTACTCCCAGCCCCAGGCTCAGTCCCAAGCCTCCGCCCAGGTAAGAAGAGGCGGGCTCCTGGGGGAACGTGGAGAATGGGGGCTCCACATGGATCACCTTGATGCTGTCCAGATGGGCCTGGTGGATGTCGTCATCTGAGGGAGGAGCCTTTACCTGCAACATCATCAGGACATCAGAGAAGATTGAATTATTAAATCTGTTGAAGTAGCTGATGTAGTATAGAATGAATGGTCTGGTTTCTTAAAAATCTAAAAGATTCTCTTTCCCGTCTCAACAGGCACATGGCTACCTTAGACACATGCTGAAGACCCATCATTTCCAGGAAGTCAGCCTGCTTTGGGGGGGAGACTTTCTCTGCTACAGTTGGCCTGGTTTTCCCAGTCCCAACCTCTGTCTTCTGCTGAGCTTTGACCACAGCACACCCTGCTTGGGCGGTGCCGTTCTGGGCCTTGTCTGGGTGAATCGTGGTCTTGTGGAGGTCCAGAGCCGAGTGCAGGGGAAAGGCCTTGTCACAGCTCTCACAAACAAAGCGGTGGAACTTGCTGATGCAGCGACGCAAGTTGGTCTCACACCAGACCTGGAGAGTGAGCGAGGAATGTGAAATGAATACACAATGAAGAACACTCTCTGCCCGATGTCCTCTTTCCAGCTTCCTCACTTCCCCCGTCTGCTTTTGTGCACTTGAGCACGAAAATGAAGCACGGTACTCAGTTCAGAGCAATAAAGGACACAACCATCAGTGTTTGTATTGTAGTCCAGTACCTGCGCTATGTGGGGGAACTTCTTGCAGGAGAAGTCGATGAAGGCCAGGTCATTGAAGCCGGCGGGGATGGAGGGGTTGTTCTGGATGAATGGCCGTCCACTGGGGTCTTGGGGGAGGATGTTGTGCACAGCAGCGTTGTGACGCAGCAAACCGCGGTGCGTACGGAAAGACACGCAGCACAGGTCACATCTGGTGGCAGAGGAAAACCACAGGGGTTGCAGATGGTGACAACTGGATGTTGACCAACAAGGATGTGTGGAGAACAGGGACCTTCCGGTGATTATCTAAGGGTTATCCTGACAATCAAGGCGCAGACGCTATTTTTACTACAGTGATCAGGGGACAAAGCCATTGCTTTGCTTGAACACTAGGTGACACTGTTTCTCAAAGTAAGCGTGCATGTGTGTGTTTGCATGGTGTGTGTGCAGCCCTCATTGGCAGTGCTGGTCTTGTGTTCGTTAAGCGCTGGGAGAGACAGCTGCTCAATGTCTGCCACAGTCACACACTTATCGCCACACATCCTGTGTGTGTGTGTTTAAGCTGTGTGTAATCCCCTCAGACACCTTGTCAAAGGATTCTTGGGGGGCAGAAGAGGGGAGCGTGCACACACACACACACACACACACACACACACACACACACACACACACACACACACACACACACACACACACACACACACACACACACACACACACACACACACACACACACACACACACACACACGTTTGGGACCATGTGTGCTGGTACTTGTTAATCATCCACATCTTTTTACCACCCCTCCATCTCTCTTTTTCTCTCTCTCTACCGCCCCCCTCTCCATCCTCAACTCTTCCTATGCATCATCTAGGGCTAGAGTTAGGCGGAGGAAGGGCTTGTGTGTGCACACCCAGTCTCTCACACCAATCTGTGAGAGCAGCCTAATCCCACAGAGTTTGGCTATAGGCCAGAGAATTAGCCTGTGTGTGAGTGTGTGTGTGTGTGTGTGTGTGTATGTGTGTGTCTCTCGGCCCATAAGTTTTGTCAGCCTCTTAGCAACCCTAAGCATCTGACTAGTAAATGCCAGCCAGGCATTCACCAGCCAACCAACCAATTAGCGGCTATTAAGACATTTATACGCAGATATTTAAAAAAAATCCACTTTTCTTTTATACTTCAATACAACCCTCCTTCAATATGATAACTAACGAGCAACATACCTGTGGCTGTATATGTGTGTCCAGCCACTAAATACAAGACTCTTTCTTTTCATGAAACGGTTATGGTGGAAAAGCTGTTGTGAACTGTTTGACCCTACAGGTCCACTTCCTGTTTCCTCCTGACAACAAGTTGTAAACTCGTCGACTCATCAAATTCATCTCTCCATTCCATTCATTCTCACCATCCATGAGTTACCCTTCTCCCCATCTCTCTCTCTCTCTCTCGCTCTCCTTCTGGGACTGGCCTGATTAACAGGGATTAGCAGCTTAATATCAGCCAACTAGCCCATCCTTCATCTCTTTCTTCTTTTTCCTCCCTTATTTTTTTTTTTTTTTAAACACCGGACCCCCAACCCCCCCCCCCCCCCCCGTTAACTGTCTAGTTTTTCTTAAATTTTATCCCGTCTGCATTTCATTCTCCCTTTTCTTCCAACTTCATTCATCCCGTCTCCGTCGACTCCTACATGAATGAACAGCCATGTGAGTTACTGTGCAACAGGACACAAACACACACACCTAACTTCAGCGTTTGTTGTGTGTATTTTGTGTGTGTGTATTTTTGTGTGTGTGTGTGTGTGTGTGTGTGTGTGTGCGCGTGCATGTGCGTGTGCGTAGATGCCCATGTGTTTTTAAGGGTAGGGGGTTTAGTTGAAGGGGTTGCATCGCCATGGCTACAGAGTGTGTGGGATGGGGGCTGGTTTCCACGGCAGCAAGGCCCAGCAGAGCGCGCCCTCAAACCGCCGCAGCCCGGTGACTTATTAGGCCAAACTTTTACTTCACAGGGCGGGTTCCCTACACAGGAAATACTTCTCTGCACGAAATATGAAGAAAAATAAAGCCATATGATCAACACAGAAGAAAAGAACAGGTAGAAAGCGATACTCTTTATAAAAAAAAAAAAAAAAAAGAAGAGATAAAAGTGTAAGAGATGTGACAAATCCCTTTCCTTTCGGCAACTTCCGTTTCCTCCACTCATCCTCATCTTCTAGTCACCAGTTAACGACGACGCCTTCCGCCCCCCCTCACTACGGCTCCTAATTCCTACACAGCCTCCATTATTCTGAAGCCCCCACCACACAGACACACACACCCCACCCTAAGTAAGCATGGCCTGCTTAATTACACATAACTACTGCCCGAGGCTGAGCAGCAAATTGAGAGAAAGAGGAGACAGACAGACAAGGAGAGAAGATAAAGACGGTAGTACTTCTCTCAAACAGAGGTTGGATTGTAAGTCAGGCTGTGTATATAGAGCAATATGTGCTTATCTATGTGTGTGTGTGTGTGTGTGTACCTGAGTGTGGTGTCGGGGTGTGTGTCCATGTGCGAGTCCAGCTCGTGTCTGGATGTGCAGGTCTTGAAGCAGATGGGACAGGGGAGCAGCTCCTCTCCTCCCTTGGCCACGTTGGGCTCCTCCAGAACGCCCTCCTCCAGTATCTGCGCGCGCACACACACACACACACACACACACACACACACACACACACACACACACACACACACACACACACACACACACACACACACACACACACACACACACACACACACACACACACACACACACACAGTGCAAAAGGTGAGCCACATTTTTTTGTGGTAGAAACCACATAATCAAGTGCAAATGAGAGCAAGAACGTGCCAACTCCACACAGAAAGGACCTGTGACGGCCCGGATTCAACCTTCTTGCTGTGAGGCAACAGTGCTGACTAACCCCTAAGCCACCGTGTTTTACGTAAACAAACACTTTTCAATAAGCACATCAACAGAGGTGTTTCAACGGATCTCTAAACAAGATGTGGGCTCCTATCAATACGTAGTGATATAAAAAGGAGAAAACATTGACAACCGCCACACCACAGCGTGAAGACAGTTCCAATTCTCAAAAAAATTCCCTACGATACAACTCACTAGGGAATTAAATCAATATATACAGCAGTTCCCTACGTGGAGAGCAAAAGGGAATTATCTCCAGATCTTCCTGCTGGCTATGAAACTGCTTTTAGAGTAAACATTATTTGTTCAATACATCTGCAGGTGCATTTTGGGTCATTGGGAGCACATCCATTTTTCTCAATGAGATTTGGGTACAAGTTACAAAATGGTGGACAACCCAGTCCAGGATTCATTCTGGTTTTACAAAACGAAATTCAAGGATTTTCAAGTACTTTTCTAGGCATTATTTTTCCATTTTGAAGGACTATATGCGCGCACACACACACACACACACACACACACACACACACACACACACAGGCTGCCCACTGCTCCTTGCAAATATATATATATATATATATATATATATATATATATAAATATATATATATATATATATATATATACACACACACACACATATATATATATATATATATATATATATAAACCTGATTGTCATCTTGATCTGTCATCATAGGTGTCTAAGTATTTCCAACTATGCTATATATATTTATTTTATCCTGTCATAATCAATGTTGTTAAAGAAATTCTGGAAATTGTATATTATGTTACCATTTGAAGAACAAAACCCGGTTCAATATCACAGTTTCAATTATCAAGTTTTTCTTTCCCCCCCAATTACTTTTCAAGCACTTCAAGCACCTCAAGGACCCGGTAAGAACCCTGCCAGTTTAGACCACTACATAGTGAATAAGTGACCGCTTTGGAACCATTTCCTTCACACAACTCTATGTTTTCATGCTCCCGTACTTCGGTACAAACCAGAGGGAGGGTAATGCTCTCTATCTACCTTCTTGCTTGGCGGCTCCTCCAAGTTGTCGTCCTCCAGGCCAGGTCTCCGCTTGGCAGTGGGGCGGCGGCGCTTGGTGGGCGAGGGAGGGCTGATGGGGACCAGGCCACTCGCGGGGTCTTTCTCATGGATCTTCATATGTCTGGACAGAGAGAGAAAGAGAGGGGATAGAGTTAAAAAAAGGTCTCTTCTGGTAAAGGTTTTTGGAGGCTATTGTGGTGTATCTCCTATTTGTTTTTGTTTGTTTGTTATCAGAAAAATTGAATATATATGTTTTGAAATACACTGGCCTACCACAATGATTTGTACACCCAAACAGGAAGACACACACACACAAGCACACATACACACATCGCATGTAATGATGGTGTGTGTGTCTAATTATCCAGTCGGCGTAACAGTCTGACGCCCTTATATGGTCAGAGACGGAAGAAGAGGAAGTGGTGAGGTCACAAAGAAAATGTCATCGCCATCACCCTGATGTTGACGTCATAGCAGGGATTGTCCTGTCTTTTATGAGTAGGATCAAATAATTCAACTTATTTTATGATGTATTTTAGTCTATCTAACAAACTTACAAAAAATATATTTTAGTATTTTATTAGTATATTTAAGTATTTTATTTGTGGCCACTGGGAGCTGCCCAGTACCACAACAGTGTTGTCGGGACATTTTAACTTCCCCTCATCTTCAACTGGTTACTGATGGCTCAAATTGTCACATGTCGCTTCACTTCTGAGTGTGTGTGTGTCTCTTTCTTCAGAAATGAACCAAGAAAGATCACACACACAACAGGTGTGTGTGTGTGTGTGTTGTGCTCTAGTGTGTGAATGTATATAACGTCATGCGCATGTGAGTGATGGTGTGTGTGTGTGTTATGCATCAGTCCACTCTAGTGTATCCCTGTGTGTGTGCGTGTGTGTGTGAGGGGAGGCGGGGTGACGGTAGCTTAAGTGTCAATTTACACTGTGCACAGTGGCCAGAGAGAAGATGAGATAGAAGGGGGGGGGGGGGGGGGGGAGGGAGAGAGAGAGAGAGAGAGAGAGAGAGAGAGAGAGAGAGAGAGAGAGAGAGAGAGAGAGAGAGAGGAGGAGAGTAAATAAGAGGAGGATGATTTTACGTAGTGTCAACTATTAATAGCGCCAAACTGGCAACAGGACGGACGCCCTTAAGGGGTCCTGACTGTCCATCTGACCCAGTACCCCGGTGTTACCATGGTAGAGGTCACCCCGGGCTCCCTCCTACACACACACACACACACACGCACGCACGCACGCGCGCAAACGGGAAGTCTTTATTAAACTTCTCACTGAAAGTATTTGTTCTGTATTTATATTTGACCGCAGGAAGAGCAGGGATCGGTCTGAGAACCAAGACTGGCGAACAGCGAGCTCTGTGTCGGAGGACATCGGTCACAGTGTCTGACCTGCTTTCAGGACAGCCCTGCCCGCAGCACCCTTGTTCCGCCACGGGGGGCGCTGTCAAGTCACTCACTCAGTCATCCACTCAACAAGAATACACACAAAAAAAAATAAAAAATAAACTTGGCAAGGGAGCAAAGCGGAGAGTCACACCAAGGACAAACACAAAGTCAGCGTTGTATAGTTTGTGTAGTTTTATGCAGTCATCCGTCCGGATGTGCATTTATACACTGTGATTTTATGTATTTTTGCATTCAATTATGAGATGTAGCATCACACGGATCCCTGAAGGACACAGGAAAAGAAACAGTATGACCACCCCTCCTTCTCCCCCTTTCCATCCCATAATAAGCAGACACAAATGAAAGACGGCTGGAGAAACAACAGTGCGTCTACTTTCCTCCAACGGCTCAAGCAAGCAGCGTCCTCTAAGCCAATCATGGCCCGGGACTCGGCACCCAGCCCATAATAGGCTAATGGGATGCCTCGCCATGGCAACCCGGGCCAACTGCCCTCACAACAGAGCAGCCAGCAGGGCCCTGCTCATGTGATGCTGCTCTGGACATACTCGTTTCTCTGACTTTCTGTTTTGCTGTCTCTCCCTGCTTCTCTTCCTATCATTCGCTCTCTTTGTTCTTTTTGTGTGTTGTTTTGTTTTTAACTAAAAAAATCCCTCATTCTTGGAGGGAAGACTCCATTTCTGTCCCCAGTCATGGAGGTGAAGCGCATAGAAGCCTTGATAGAAAACTTGAAAAGCTAGTTTCCTGTTTTCGGGGGGCCCTCCTCTCCCTCTGAGTGGAGTTCCTCTTTAATGTTTCTTTTTGCATTTTTCAGTTTCTTTTTGTTCTCTACGCTCGCTTAGTATTAAAAGATGCTCTGGTGTACAAAAGGCAACTCTCCCTCCCTCAGCATCATCGCCTTTTTTCCCCCCCACGTGAGCAGAATTCACAGAACTGTACATAACAAAACTCAAGAGAGCACCGAAGGGATTTCCCGAAAATGAACAGAGGAGAGGAATAGAGACAAGGGGCAGAGAAAAAGAAAGCGATAGGAGTGGAAAATGTACTCATAACTAGACTTGAAGTCAAACATTAATAAAGAAAAAAATAAATAGCCTTAACGAAAACGGAGAACCTAACCGCCATAAATGTAACATTCTACTCAAGTATTATCGGTGATCATATGTACTCGCCACCAAATTTAAAAGTACATGTTCACCACCATGACCTCCTATTTCATTCCGCCCTTCATGTATTAACATGGTAAGCAACGCACTGACATATTGGTTAGTCTCAAAAGTGTTGATGGTCTTGGGTTTTGGTTCCCTGTTTTACTCTTATTCAGCTTATTCAACTTAAAAATGTATCCTTTTTTTTTTTTTTTCAACTGATTGCATTGCTCGTATGAAAAACTCCTTAAAAAGTAAGAATTAAGACGGCCATCGTGTCAATCTATGCACACGAAATGCAGAGTGCATTTCGTGTGCTGTGGAGGGACTTAAATCAGCTTCTCCCTGGTGTTTCCGAGAATGTTTTTCATTCGCTTCTCTAAGTAAGATGGACGACTACATTATATCCTGATATATAATCAGAGGGCTTGTTTTCGTGTGAAAATTAAAGGGCGCGGAAAAAAAAAAAAAGTAATTTATATTAATGCTTTTACTTCGAGCATCTCCGTCTCTCTCTCTCTGCTTCCCACGGCGGAGATGCCTACAGTCATTCCATCCTGCCTACACATCCTCATACCATTTCCCTCAAACAGAGAGAGAGAGAGAGAGAGAGAGAGAGAGAGAGAGAGAGAGAGAGCGAGAGAGAGCGAGAGGTGGGGGAGAAAGAGCGAGAGAGAGACACACTCCCCCTCTGTCTGATGGAGACTGAGATGGGGGGTGGGGTGGGGTGGGTGTGATGATAGGCCATCTTGTGTTCTATGGTCAAGCTGTTTAATAGGCCTCGCAGCATCACACATCTTATTAAAACACCAAAGAGAGATCGACACGACGGAGGGAGGGAGAAACATCCTCATTTTAGGCCTTTTGCTCGACGCCGTTGACTGTGCGTTTTCGTCGTTTCACTTATCACATCGAGTTACTGAACACACGCTCATTCGGTATCTCTCTCACACACACACACACACACACACACACACACACACACACACACACACACACACACACACACACACACACACACACACACACACACACACACACACACACACACACACACACACACAGACAATAAGTGTCTGTCTCTCTCTCTCTCTCTGGCACCTACTCTACCAACCCCCGTTACCTCAGGGAAAGGAAGTTAGTGTTTAACCCTGCCACCAGCCAAGCAGAGACATTAACTCTGTCTGTGTGTGTGTGTGTGTGTGTGTGTGTGTGTGTGTGTGTGTGTGTGTGTGTGTGTGTGTGTGTGTGTGTGTGTGTGTGTGTGTAGGGCATGTTAGGGTACTGGGGGGGTGGGGGCTAAAATCGTCTTTCTACTTCCTGAAACCATCTCACGAACATACTTACCCACACCCACCATGAGCAACGCCTAGCCATTTATCAGTGATGCCCAGACTGTGTGTGTGTGTGTGTGTGTGTGTGTGTGTGTGTGTGTGTGTGTGTGTGTGTGTGTACCGGTGCATGTTTCCGTTGGTGGTGAAGGTCTGTCCGCAGACTGAGCACTTGTAGGGTCTCTCTCCGCTGTGGACCAACATGTGTCGGTCCAGAGAGGACGCCGAGCTCAGTGACTTCCCGCAAATACTGCAGGAGTGGTCCGTTGCTCCCGTGTCCGCATTGTGCTGGAGGAGGGGAAGAGGGTAGAGATGGAGGGATGGACAGAGAAGGAGAGGCAGAGAGAGAGAGAGAGAGAGAGAGAGAGAGAGAGAAAGGGGGGGTAAAACGGAGATGAGAGGGGAGTGAAGGTTGTGGGGAGGATAAACAGAGGAATTGTAAGAAGAGGGAAAAGAGCAGTTAAGAGATAGAGTAGAGTGGATGATAGAAGAATGATAGAGAGAAAAGAGAGAAAGAGAGATTATTTAGTGCATCAGCTATAGTTCCAGATCAGTTGTTGCGGTTTCTAATATGTAAAAACTTTAAAGTTATAAACAAAAGGTATAAAATTTAGGAGGACCTAATGCAATAACAATGAAAGATATATATATATATATATATATATATATATATATATATATATATATATATATATATATATATATATATATAAACAAAATGAAAAAACACACGACATTAAATGGCTGAATAAATAAATAAGTGAGTAAAACAAAAGGAAAATGAACAAAAAACATGTCAGACAGGGAATGAAAGACAAAAACAAAACAAAAAAACAAAACCAAACCATTCCAAACGTTTTAGTGTTGCTTACAGTACCTGTCTGATGTGCATGGTGAGCTGGTGTTGTGTTAGACAGTTCTTGTCACACAGTGGGCAGATAAAGGCATTGTTGTCATCTTTGGTTTCCTAAAAAACAAGAAACACACAGATCAGGAAAAACGGCCTGTATCCAGAGCTAGTGTCTGTGTGTGTGTGTGTGTGTGTGTGTGACCCGTTAGTTCCAAGTTGATTTGGAAGACGTCTTACATTCTTTGTGACATATTCAATCATACTAAGTAGTCCTAAAAGATGCCAAAATACCGGGGCCACAAAACTCAAAATCATAACTTAAAAATGTAAAGAGCAAGTTGTGGTCAGGCGATATCCTGAGATGATGATGATGGTATCTGTGTGTGTGTGTGTGCAGCAGCTATACTGTCAGAATAAACCCTCTAACTGTTGACTCTGCATCTTAATATTAACATAAACACACACACTTATGCACTATAGATCAAATACAAACTAACACACACACACACACACACACACACACACACACACACACACACACACACACACACACACACACACACACACACACACACACACACACACACACACACACACACCTCTGAAAGTCGTAGGAAGCTGAACTTTCCTGTTAACACCAGAGGAAGGGATGATGCAGCGTGGAATGCAGCGCTGCAGAGCGAGAGATGGGACTCTCCGGCCGAAATTGTCAAAAGTGTGTTTACTAGTCACACTGCGTGGGGTCAGAGAATGAGCTTCATGTTTCACTACGTATTAACACAAGTCATACCAGAATGAAGTATATATAAAAAAAAAAAGAGGAGGGCGGAAGAAAGCAGCTAAGGGGACAATTCTATGGCTCTTAAGTCTGATGAGAGAGAGTTATAGAGACTTGAGTTGGAGATAGGGCTGGGTGATATCTTGTTATAATATCCATAGTGTGATATGACACTTGATAACATCTGGGATTTTGGTTATTGTAATATAATATAAAATAGTTAAAATTTTGATATATATAAAAAGTATATGAACACATTAAATATATATTTAAATACATATTTGATATGATATAAAAATGCTATGATAAATCTATGCCTTGGCTGAGACATAATACCCACATAACAAATAATTGTTTCTCGAATATTTTGTGTGTCTAAATATCTTGAAATTATGAAATCACCAATAGTCATGTGCTATTTGATTTTGATTTGAACTTGTGTCTACACTCACTGAGCACTTTATGAAGAACACTATACTAATACTGGGCAAGGCCTCCCTTTGCTCTCAAAACATCCTCAATTCCTCTTTGCATGGATTCCACAAGATGTTGGAAACATTATTTTGCGATTCTGGTCCATGTTGACATGATTGCATTACGTAATTCCTACATATTTGTCAGCTGTACACTGATGCTGCGAATCTCCCGTTCCATCACATCCCAAAGTTGTTCTATTGGATTCAGATCCAGTAACTGGGAAGGAAACTGAAGAACATTGAACTCCTTGTCACGTTCATGAAACCAGCCTGAGACCACTTTTGCTTTGTGACATAGTGCATCATCATGTTGGAAGTAGCTGTTAGAAGATGGGTCAGTTGTGGCTTTGGAGGGCTGCACATGGTCAGCGACAATACTGAAATAGACTGTGGAATTCAAGCCATGATTGATTGGTATCCCCACACCATTTACACCATCGCCACCAGCCTGGACTGTTGACACAGGGCAGGTTGGGTCCATGGATTCATGCTCTTGGCTCCAAATTCTGACCCTACCATCTGTGTGCCTCAGCAGAAATTGAGATTCATCAGACCAGGCTACGTTTTTCAAGTGTTGTCCAGTTTTGGTGAGCCTGTGCCCGCTGCAGCCTCAGCTTTCGGTTGTAGGCTGACAGAAGTGGAACCCGACGTGGTTTCTGCTGTTGTAGTCCATCTATCAGTGTGTGTGTGTGTGTGTGTGTGTGTGTGTGTGTGTGTGTGTGTGTGTGTGTGTGTGTGTGTGTGTGTGTGTGTGTGAGTGTGTGTGTGTGTGTGTGTGTGTGTGTGTGTGTGTACGTACCTGGCTTCGTCGTGCATTGCGGTTAGAGGCGGACGCTCTGGTGGGTGTGGTTATGTTGTTGGGGGAAGGGCTAAGAGAAAATAAAGGGGATGTGTCATAACAGGGGTTGTCATGACGACGAAAAATCAAAGACAAAAGCCTCCATTAGGTCAAGGACTAGCCAGGGTGCAAGCCATTTTGTAAAACGAAAAATGGATACAAACTTTTGTCGTGAAATCGTGAATATTTTCATACATTTCAACATACACATTTTTTGTATCAATTGTATCAATCAGTCAACTACAAATGACCCAAACCTTAGTGAATCTATAACGTTCACAATAAGGGTACACATATAAAGAGAGAATCCGCAAATATTCTGACATTATTATTCAGGCAAAATTATTGCGGTATTTGAGTTTAGCTCTAGATACGGGAACCATGAAATGATACCTGTGGGCGGGGCCAGAGGAGGGTGTGTGGGCGGGGTCAGCTTCCCCTCCTCCTCCACTGAGGCTTCCGGCCGCCGACATCACAGCAGACATCATGGCGTTGATGGAGGACAGGTCCCCTCCTCCGCCGCCCTCGCCGCCTCCTTCCCCTCCATTCTCCGTCGCCCTTTCACCTCCTCCTCTGTCTCCATTTTGGAGCAACTCCTCCCCTCTGCCATTCTCCATCTCCTGCACTCCTTCCATCACTCTGTTGCTTTCGCCTGAAGAGAGAGAGTCTCAACTTAAAATACTAGTATATACACACACATCAAAGTGAGAGAATTTGGAAATGTTGAACGGTGGGAAGTTCATTGGATGTTGTTTCTTTGGAAAATTGTACGACAAATCAATTTCACTTCCTAATTACTACCTTTGTTATCGTAATGTATGTGTGTGTGTGTGTGTGTGTGTGTGAGAGTGTCTGTGTGTGTCTTTATGACTGTGTGTGTACCTTTGAGGTTGCTGTGTGTGTTCTCCTCTGTAAGCTCCGCCTCTTCCTGGTTCATCTCACCGTTGGCTCCTCCCCCTTCTCGTCGCTCCTCTGTGGAGTTTTCCATCGCTACACACACACACACACACACACACACACACACACAGTTTTGAGTAACATGAATGGCAGATGGAAAGACAAGACTGGAGCTACAGAGCTAGAAACCGTCCTGAGCTCCTGTCTCCATCTTAACCTGTTCCCTGGATCCTAAACCACAAGCATCAAGCCTGCAGGACCGAGAAGGAGCAGGGACTCATTCCAAACACACACCTCATGGTTTACACACTTGGCATTCCTTCGACCAAACCCACCATTTCGTTCCAGGAAACGATTCTCAATCTCACGTTTGCTCAGTGTAAACATCAGTATGTTAAAAGGAAAACTTGAAGGTCATCTCCCTCAAATATCTGTTTATTGTGGTCCTTGACATGAGTTTTAAAATTGGGGATGAATTCAGCTGCGATGCCCTCGATTGGTCTATCCGCACCGACCCACAGTGGAGAACAACCACACACCTGGACGTAGTATTTGGTTGTAATGAACTACTGGATTTATTAATTACTTAAATTTAACTCAAATACCATGCTAATGGATGGTCTATTGATGGTCTCTATTAATTAACTAAGCTAGCAACTCATCAAATACTACACTATGCTACTACAGCCACTAATAGGACCATGAGTAACCTCTCAAATGACCAGAAAGAAGTAGGGTGCCATGTTGGTTAAAAAAAAAAAAAAACTGCATACAGGATCAGCTTTTGATCTGAAGTTTTTTTATGGAAGGAGACGCGGATGATAGTCTATTGTGTGTGTGTGTGTGTGTGTGTGTGTGTGTGTGTGTGTGTGTGTGTGCAAACTCCGTAAGCTTACACACTGCGTGTGTGTGTAGCACCGCGATGACCTTGGCTCCATAAGGGAAAAAGCAGAGTGAGCTTGGCCCAGCGCCTAGTGGACAAGAGGTGATGTATGTATGGTTCATAGTCCACACACACCTGTCTGTCCCCAGCACAGCAGGAGGACAGGGAGACCGAGATAGCAACAGGAGACAGAGAGGGATAGAGAGAGAGAGAAACAAAAAAGGGAATGGCCAACCTTGCTCTGGGATAGTTTAGTTGTTAATTAGAAAATGTATGATTTGCAAGAAACAAAAACAATTTTGTAGTGGAGGGGAGAGACAGGGAAATGTGAGCGGAGGAGAGGAGGAGAGGAGATGGACAGAGGAGGAGAGGAGATTTTTTTTGAGAGGAGAGAGGAGAACAGAGGTAATTACAGTTTCCTGTTTCGCATCCCCCACAGGAAGTCTCTCTCCAGAACTGGCCACTTCCTCCTTCTAGCTCTCTGTATGCCTGTATATGTGTGTGTGTGTGTGTGTGTGTGTGTGTGTGTGTGTGTGTGTGTGCGTGTGTGTGTGTGCGTGTGTGAACATTCCAGCTATGTTTAAAAAAAAAAAAATTAAAAAAAAGACTACGAAAAGAATTAGGGGAGATAGGAGAGTCCTGAACCACTGATGGAGAGAATAGAGGTCAAATCCCTGGCATGGGATGAAGGTCCGACACCAGGAAATAAATAAATAAATGAAATAAATCCCACATTGAGAGACTTGTTAAAAATCTTCTCCATGAAAACAAAAGTGACTTCAGTACAAATACTGTACAGTAAAAACAACAGCTCAGAATTATTAGTATTATTTTTTTATTTTTTATTAAGAAAATATAAATCAGATTCTGATGTTATATCAGGCAAAGAAATGCATCAAAGTGGAACCCTGTATTTAACTGGCCGATACTTAAAAGTTGGGAGTGCAAAAGATATATTGGCGCATCCCTTGCTGGTGCTGAGATGAGAGATCAAGTAAACAGGCAAAGTGCGGAGCTACAACACCCAACTGAACTCCCGAATTCAAAATTACGAGCTGGATAAATAATCCCCACAACGTTCCTCACTAAATTATCCAGATTATCCGGTCGGGCTGGGACGCGGTGATAGCGAGAAAAATAAAGATGAAGGAGAGGAGATGAGGGGAGGAAGAGGGACTACAGAAGAGGACAAGGAGAGGAGGCTTAGAGGAGAAGCGAAGCTGCTGTGACCTCAGAGGGAGTGATTGGTGACAACTGGCTCCGTGTGTGTGTGTGTGTGTGTGTCTTCAGTGACCCCGATGTACAGAGAAACTTTTAACACAGTAGTGGCAGGTGCATTCACACACACACACACACACACCTCAAGGGAAGAGAGACTACTACAGGTTCCAGGCTTAGCACAGATTGTTTTTTCATTAGCCCAGTATCACTTCTTCCACACACACACACACACACACACACACACACACACACACACACACACACACACACACACACACACACACACACACACACACACACACACACACACACACACACACACACACACACACACACAGTTGTGATTGGCTGCTCTGGTGCTTGGCTAGCACTTTTTACTGCCTGCTAAAACGAATGGCAACAGATGGCTAGAAGCAGAGTGGGGGGCGAGGGGGGTGAAGGAAGGAGAGAGGTGGAAGGAAGGAAAGGGGGGATGACAAGGAGAAAAATGGGTAAAAAGAACAGGGGATTAAAAGAGTTAAACGGGAGTGAGAAGACGTAGGAGGGATGTCACTATGTACGGGACCAGTTTGGGACCAAATTCCGTACTAGTTTGGGACTACGGTCAGGGCTAGTTTGGGACCGGTTTGGGACCAGGTTTGGGACTAGTTTGGGACCAAGTTTGGGACCAAGTTCAGGGCTAGTTTGGGACCAGGTTTGGGACAGGTTTGGGACCAAGTTCAGGGCTAGTTTGAGACGAGTTTGGGACTAGTTTGGCCAGCATGTCTGTCCCATACCCACCCCATAGAGCAGCAACAGGCAAAGTTAAAACTTTAGGAACCAACAGATAAGAACATTTCACCTCGCCAAAGGTTTCCACCGACACCAAGCACTCCACCTGTTTACACTGACTTTTCCAATGAGGACGAAAACAAAATGGCAGAAAACAGGAAAACCAAAAGAAAAAAGCTCTTACAAAGGGTCCAAATGAATAATCACCGCTGTACAGGCATAGGAACCAATGGCATCCCATTACCGAAACTCTTCAGAGTCAGACTGGGAAATTGGTGGTGTCACTATTGTTGTAACTGTGTGTTTATTATTTTCAATGATTTATTTGTTCAAACAAAAACAGAAACAACATGAAACTGTCAGCAAGTTACTAAAATAGAACACGATCTCACTTGGAGCCTCCACTGAGGTTTAAGGTATCGGAGCACTTTTATGAGTTTGTGTGCTTGAGCACAACTATACCAGATACCAGACCAGATACCACTTGTATGGTATCGATATAAACCCACGCTCTGATTTTATTTACCACCCCTCTCTCACACCATCATTTAAAGGGGTCACGGGAATGTTGTCATGACACTGTGGCTGCGACCTTTGACCTCCTCACTGTTGCTGCCTTGTCATATTGGTGCACAGGGAATCTGAGCAGTTTCTGCCGTTCCACCCACAGCAGCTACATCGTGTCTTCAAAGGATGTTTGTGTGCGTTTGTGGTTAGCAATGGGGCTTCATTTGGCCATCTTTAAAGAAATTCTTGTTTAATTACTATAAAAATACAAATAAGTGGTCAAATGAAAACAGGTTATTCAGAAGTTATTCAGTAAGATAGCCCAAGTCTCTTTAAGTTATATATTCGTCTTAAACAGAGGTTTTATTGTACAGCTCTGCACGGAATCAAAACACACACACACACAGACAAATATGCCTGTGTGTGTGTGTTTAAATGTATATAGCTGTGTGTGTATGTAAGTGCATGTTTCAGTGTGGTGGCTGATGTTACTACATCTGTTTCCAGCCATCATTCTCACTCCAGCACTGACACTCCCTGCTGACCAACACACACACGCACACGCACGCACTCACACATACTCCTAACATCCTGACGTTCTTACACATCCTTGTGAAGAAGCCACTGAGCCAGGAGTGGAGAGCGAGCGAGATGGAAAAGTTGTCTCCTTGTGCCAAAGTGCTGCAAACAAGGAATGCCGCCCCCCGCCTCTTTCCCTCGCTCTCTCTCCTCCATCTTGTGTGACTCCTCTCTCTCTCTCTCTCTCCCCCTCTCCCTCTCCCTCTCTCTCTCCCTCTCTCTCTCAAACATTTGCAGAGTTGCATGAATGAAAATACAGCATTTGTGAGGAGGAGTCGCACCAGTTGTGTCAGTCAGGCCTGCATCAGGACCCCCACCCCCCACAACCCCTCAAAATAAACCCCTTCATATCAATACAGCGACACAAGCGTCTAAGAGACCTGTTGACCCCATAGAACCCAGCCAGAAGCTCCTTACAGTCACAATAAACCTCAGATTGTTTACAAAAAAATATTAACAGTAAAGACTAAGTGATGGGCTTACAATCTCCAAAATACTAGAAGAGCCACTCAAAATACTCCCACTGCCTCTCGCACTCAGATGAACAAACACACAAAAGGTCAGTGCTGGCTGTGTGTGTGTGTCCATAACACCTGTGTGAAGACGTAACCTGGTGACAAGACGGTCATTAAAGAGGCAGATTGGGGGGCAGGGTGGCTAATGGATCAATAGACGGAACTTTAAAATTTAAAGCGCAGAACCAGTTTTCCTGCCTCCTGTCCTCACACACACACACACACACACACACACACACACACACACACACACACACACACACACACACACACACACACACACACACACACACACACACACACACACACACACAGGGTGGTAGCAGCCCAAATAACTGGTTCAAACACCATGAGGGTAATTCAAAGCTCTTGCAGCTAGTATCTAACTACCAGCGTTCGGTAGTATTAGTGGAAATGGTATGACAACTTTTCAGTTAAGGAAGAAAGTAGAAATTATGGATCGTTTTACACTTTGTTTACACTTGGACAAATCCAAATCCATGGCGGAGAACCAAGCTTCCAAAATCCCACACACATCACGTATGATACAGTCTCCATTTCTACCCATGTCCCCCATCTCCATCACCCAGACACAGAGGTGTGGGTGTACACTGGGTCAGTTAACACAGGGTGTGTGTGTGTGTGTGTGTGTGTGTGTGTGTGTGTGTGTGTGTGTGTGGTGGTGGCATAGGGATGGAGAGAATAAGAGTGGAGAGTGTGGGGGAGGACCAGCAGGATGAAGGGATCCGGTGACCATATGTTGGCTATTTATTACTTCCACCCCTAACTGTCACTCTTTCTTTCTGTCCATCTCTGTTACACACACACACACACACACACACACACACACACACACACACACACACACACACACACACACACACACACACACACACACACACACACACACACACACACACACACACACACACACACACACTCTCTCTCTCTACAGGTGACATTCCTTCAAAACTGTAGCTAAGCTTCAAAATGTGATATTACCGCTGATGTCTATTAACCCTGTGGGCACTCACCTGGAGTCACCTGAACAGTTAGAAGGTTTATTCATCCCTCCTGCCTTTTAAACTTTGAACACAACTTTCTACCTTCGGGATTGATTTAAAAATCCCTTCGGAGCAGATACACTTCAAAGTGACCATGTGACCTGTACCATCGATAAAAGAAGGAGTGATGCCGACATCTGGAGCAAATTAGGACAAGTTAACAGGAGTGTTATAGTGAAGCTGAGCCGGCCAAGTAACTATATTATAACATAGTTAAATTATCTGCCTATCTATGCACTTCTCTCTCTTACTGTATCGCTCTCTCACTAGATCCCGCTCCCTTCTCTAAATCGCAACAGGAAACGGACACTCGCTCCCGAGTCACAAGAGAACACTTTGCTGAGAGAGAGAGAGTTTTGTTTTTTCTTACTTTATTTAACACATGTGGAATCTACTCATTCCAGTGGCACAAGCTCAAAAAACTGGAAGACAAATCACCGAACAAAGCAATAAAGGAATAAGTTAAGAAATAAATAGAGAGCGAGAGATTAATGACCGTCTTTCTCTCGCTTTTCTGAGAAGACACCCTTCCCCCTCTCTCCTCTTCCTCTCATCCCTCCCTTCATCTAACACTCAGCTGCCAGTGCCCATCCTCCACTCGCCCCCTCCACTCGCTCTCTCTTGCTCTCTCTACCTCACTCCCCTGCAGTTGTAGTACTTTGCCCTAACTTGTTAAATACACACAAAAAACTGCACCCTACTCTGAACTAACACACACACAAACACACACCACACACACACACACACACACGCCCCCAACATCCCAGTGCAGCTAAAATTGGACGTTAAAAAACGTTAAAAAAATGTATTTACCAAATAATAATAAAAAAACACGTCAAGTTATTTCCCCTATTGATTTCTCGGCATGTATAGGAATATTATATTATGTGTAGATGTGTGGCAGGACAAGCGTGAGACCCTTTGTGCAAATTGGCAAATGATTGATTGATGAATGATAAACCCATCTCAAGTAGCACTTACTCACTACGTACTCAATTCTCATACCATTAAGTAAAAATACATTTTCACCCTTGGAAACCCATTTCATGTGCAGTTAGTTTACATGTATTGCTTTTTTGTAGACACACATTGTGTATTCATTCGATCGTTCTCTTGCTGACTCATACTATTTTTGAGACATGATGTGCAAACATTCAATCAATGTCTACATTCTGCAAAAAAGGAAGCTGGCGAGATATTAAACTCCTTTCCTCACAAAGTCAGTACCAATAATTTGCAGAAGTTCGCTGTGCGAAATGCCATTTCATGGGGTTTTCAAGGCATTACCATCCCCATACAACACACAATATACTACAGTCAGACTGAATACTATTATTTAACTCTCTGCTCTACAGCACATGATGGAGTTAAATGCATCGTTATGTTGTTTATAGTTAATCAACGTTGGAAAGCCGGAGGCCCATTTCCACTTCTGTGGGCGATAAAGTTCTTATTTGAAGTTGGGCAGAGGGACAAAAAGTCCCCGTTCTTCTTATCTTTCTCTTTATTACTTCCTTCGTCTTTGGTCCGTTCTCTCTCCTGTCTCTCTTCTCTGCCATTTCCCTCACAGTCTCTTGCATCATCTTCATCCATGATCGCCCTGTGTGTGTGTGTGTGTCCCCACCCATCGGGTTGAAGTGTCTTCGTTTAGTTCTACTCCGTTACAGATTGACCAATGTGCGTCTGATTGGATCAGTTCACAACAGGACACACACACACACACACACACACACACACACACACACACACACACACACACACACACACACACACACACACACAGACAGACTGGAGTTTAGACCCAGAGTAATAAAGTGTTGAGATAGCATCGGCAGTCCGACAGCGCTACTGTACAGCATACCAGAAGAAAGAGAAAGAGAGAGAGAGAGAGAGAGAGAGAGAGAGAGAGAGAGGGTGATCAACACAAAGAGAGAGAGAGAGAGAATGAAGGCAATAAAAATCTGGGGGGAGCTATATTTGTGTGAAGAAATAAGAGGAAAAATATTAGAATGTTTGAGGGAAGAGAAAAAAACCACTTGATTTTAAGCCGACAGAGGAGAGAAACAGAGAGAGAGAGAGAGAGAGAATGAGGAGAGGAGGAGAGGATGAGGGAGGGATGTGTCTCAGCCAACCACTGAACAGCCCGACTGTGGAAATGTCTGCCAGCCCTCAGCCAATCAGAACTGAGATTCCTTCTCTCTCTCTCTCTCTCTCTCACACACTCACCCAGATGAGATGGCATGCGTGCGAACAGACACACACACACGCACCCCTTTTATAAACTAATCTGCTCATTTTTATGTAATAGCCTCTATTTGACCTTTGAGTTATTGATTATTGATATCCGATACTAATGTGACTTTTCCCCACTCAAGTCAATCTAAAGCTTCTAAATTCTCTCTTTACTGAGAAGAAAACACACACACTTTAGATCTTCACACACACACACACACACACACACACACACACACACACACACACACACACACACACACACACACACACACACACACACACACACACACACACACACACTTTAATGCGTTTACATAGTATCTAATATATAAACATAAATTCATAGAGTATGCATTCAACACAGCGGTTTTCAGAGAGCATGCTGAGTGACATCCAGGACAGTTAGGCAGCAGTGTGGGGGGGGGGGGGGGATGGTGGTGGTGGTGGGGGTCCCCACCATTACATTTAATCAACTCCACCAAGCTCAACAGACCCGAGGAAGCGGCGGGGAGGGGGCGAGTAGATGATTAGAAGGACGGTTTCAAGACAAGGCTCCTCCAGGCGGATGCTCTGATCACATGACAAAGCGTTAAAGATGTTTCTCATCGCTGTCACACGGCGGGGAGGGAGGAGTGGAGGAAAACACTCAAGAATGAATAGAAGGAAGGCTGGAAGTGGGCGAAATGGATGGATGAGTGGGGGTGGGGGTGGGTGGTTTGAATGGCCATGCTGAACGAATCGGAGCCACGGAATAAGGATTCAAATGAAGGGGCGAGTAAGTGGAGTGAGGGGTGAAAAGAAAGAGCGATATGTAAGTGAGGTCAAAGAGTAAAAGCAATCGGAGGGAAGGGTCACTGCGAGAGAGAGAGAGAGAGAGAGAGAGAGAGAGAGAGAGAGAGAGAGAGAGAGAGAGAGAGAGAGATCCAGACTGAAAAAAGAAAGAGAGAAGTATATCACGGGAAAAAGGTCAAACGTTTCAAGACTTTTCAAACTTTTTCAAAATGCACAAAGAAAGAAATTAACAAGCTAGAGAGGCAAACGAAGGAAAGAACGGGCAGCAAGATGAAAAGCTGGGCTGACGAGTGGATGAATGGATGGATGGATGGGTGGGTGGAAAGACGGGCAAGAGCCGCGGCAGGCACAGCGATGTGATGTTGTTCGGGAGGCGATATTTACCCGCGTACTGCTGGGCTGGACCTGCGGGTGGGGGGGGGGGGTGTTCTTGGGATGGGGGAGCGGGGCTTAGCGCTGTGGCGGCCCCCCTGGCTGTGTGTGTGTCTGCAACCACTGCTCACACTGCAGGGGAGATCACAGAGATACAGGGCATCAGCAAAACACACACACACAAACACACACACGCACACACAGAACACACAGCACACAGGTCATGCTGGTTAAAATACATGTGCCTGCCGATCGTACAACTTAACTATAAACACAAAAAACCAACTCATACTCATCACTGCACACACCAAAGCAGGGGTTTTGGGAAATTCACAAACATGAATGACCCAATAACATACATGCGCTGCATTGCGGCCTCTGCTCGCTCGCAAATTTCTTCTGTGGATTCAGGTACGATTTTGTACGTATCAGCGGCTGACACTATATTTTAGGAGTGGTTGCCAAGTTGGCAACCATGTATCAGGTGTTGGTTGCAACATGACAAAATAGTTCCTGAATTTTTATCATTTCATCAATTGAGTCATAATGATCATGCAAAATCGTAATCCATATTCCAATATTCTTGAGAACCATATGGATGATGATGGATTTGATTAAATTTGACTTTGACAAACACATAGTGTATGCAAAGACCCACCATTGCCTCAGACAAAAAAAAAGTAACCAATTTATCATTCATTTGAATATGCAAGTGAGTGAGTTTTCAGTTGCGAGAGTGTGTGTGTGTGTTCTTGCAGTTGAGGGAGCCAGGCCAGAAGGTTCTGGCGCCTCTCCTTTCAGAACCAGAAACACAGGCCCACACTCGAGGACACCATGATGAAGAGCTGGTTCTGCCTGCGACACAGCCCACAAAGCCCATAATCTGCTACCACAAACTACTGCTCGACTGGCTTTACTAAAGGTGAGAGGAGAGGGAGAGGGGGAGAGGGAGAGGGAGAGGGAGAGGGAGAGGAGAGAGAGAGAGAGAGAGAGAGAGAGAGAGAGAGAGAGAGAGAGAGAGAGAGAGAGAGAGAGAGAGAGAGAGAGAGAGCATGAAAATATTTAACACAGAGAGAGACACAACAAAAGGCCACACAGGAATGGAAGGATGGATGACAGACAGACAAATAGAAGGTTAAATAAGAGGATGCGTAGATAAGTGGATGCAACAGGGTGCAAGGATGAAGGGATGGGGATGAGAGGGATGAAGAGAGGAGAGGAGAGGGGGAGGAGAGACAGAATAAGAGAGAGATTAAGAGATTAGAGGCAGGTCAGTCTAATTAGCAGTCAGTGGTGGATGGGCTGCAAGGAGAACAGATGAGTCGACTAGAAATAAACATAAAAATATAAAATAAATGAGTAAAAACACACACGGTAGGGGTGCAGATGGGATGCAGCTTAATTCGCCCCTGTTTCCCCCCCATAATCTTATCAACATGGTATGGGGATCACTGCTCTAACCCAGTCATGAGAACCTCGGGTTCTGCAGGGGAAGACCTGTGGATGACCGGGCCGAACAGAAACATGTCATCCATAGTTCCTCTACTCTACCTTCACTTTACTCTTTGCTTTAGTGCTAATGCTCCGCGGTGGAGTGACGTTGGACTTGGCATAACGAGCCGCGTTCCCAGGCCAAGGACAGTCAGAGTGCCAGAAATGCTCAGGTATTATTTCAGTGTCACTTCGGGGTCTCATTTTTAAGGTGTGTGACAAGTAGGGTGGTGGTGTAAAAAAAATTAAAACTCAACAAAACAAGAAGAAACAAGGATGCAAACTGTTGTTTTTCCCCCGAAATAAAACATATACATTATAACTAATATTATAATAATTTATTATTATTCTTATTATCATTCTTATTATTCTTTTGGCTGTTTATTATTAAATTACAGCTTGCAAGTTCCCACACCAGTCCAAAAGTTAACCAAACTGTCCCTCCTCAGAGAACAGACGATTAGTGTGGATTTGGACGTTTTAAGGGTCAAAGATGCTTCCAATTAATGGCTGCAGGCTCCTTCCATCATGGGTGTAAAACACTGCGCAGATTAAAAATAACTCAGCTAGAGAGGAGGAGAAGGAGGAGCTGGAGGAATGTGTGTACACAACTGCTGTGTGTGTGTGTGTGTGTGTGTATGTGTGTGTGTGCGTGTCTAAGAATGCTGCTCTGCTGTTGGTTGACAGGCACAGACAAGTGCAGGGGCCTGGAGGAGAGGGAAGGAAGGAGAACAGAAGCAAGTGGAGGAGAGGAGGAATCCCAAGTAACCCTTCTTCCATTTGATTTGCAGCTTCCTATGTCCCTCATTTCTGTGATTATCTAAGTCCCTCAACAGTAAACACGCATCGCTCGCTGGGGCCCTGGCGTGTCCAACCACCTCCGGGCCAAACCAGAAAGAACAACTGTCTCTTCTCACCACATGCACCAAACATGCGGAAAAAATCTACGGTAAGATGTAATTCGCACGGTGATACATCGGTTGACGAGAAGAAAAAGATGACGTGTAAAAGGGGAAGGATGAGACAGAGAGATGAGTGGAGGAGAGAAAAACAGATCCAGGGGGTGGAGAAACAAACTGAACCCTCCAAAAGAGGAAGTGAGCGATGGAAGAGAGGGACCAAAGGTGGGATGGTTTGGATCTGAGAGAGAGAAAGAGAGCGATAAGGGAAAAAGGGGAGGTAAAACAAACTGGAAAAAGAAGAGGTGGGGTGTAAGTCCAAGACGGCGTGAAGGAGACAGAGACGGAGGAGAATCTAGTTGGACCAGACTAGCCAGTTTGCCGTTGATCCTGGAGCCATCCAGTAAGCCCTGGCCTCATTGGCTGCAGACCCGCCCCATCGGTTGTACTACCCTGCGTCTGATTGGCCGCCCTGTTTCTGCCTCCAGGACAACAGGAGCTTGCTTGCTCGCTCTTGCACGCTCCCTTTCGCAACTCGAGCATCCTCTTTAAGATACGTCCATGGAAACTCAAAAACACACTGGCGGAGGTGATTCACTGGAATCAGACCTTCTAATTCACACAGATCAGGCACAGATTAGCAGTGCAGAGATGTTGCAACACCCGAGGAACAAGACTAAACAAAAAAAGGCAAACTGAAAAAACTGATATCCACCCAGAGCCTCAAACCTCATCTGAGAGCATCCTAACAGTATTTTTGGGACACAAAAGTTGCGATTAAGGGAACTTTCCTAACTAGAGTGTGAGAAGCCTCTTCGCCGCCAGTGTTTAGAGCCTCTATCGTATAGTGGGAAGAGAGTTAAAATTATGAACTCCCCATAAACCTTTGAGCAAGACATTGATGCCCACCAACCTGCCGAGTAAAACACGGAGTCATCGTTCATGAGAAACCACACATGATGACACAGCAAAAACAGAGTTCTTGGGTTGGTCCAATTTCTCGTATTTTACATCAGAACCTCAAACATACCAGACACGAGAAAATGACAATCATGCAAAAAGTCATCTGACATCCCTGTGGCTTTCTGTGTGTGTGTGTGTGTGTGTGTGTGTGTATTCAGTTGTATATTAACTTCCTCCTTTATCCTCTGCACCTTGTCCTCCCTTCTAAATTCCTCTCCCGCCGTCCATCTCTTGCTCTCTGTCTCTCACTCCCTCCCTCCACATCTCCTATCTGTTCATTCTTCACACACACACACACACACACACACACACACACACACACACACACACACACACACACACACACACACACACACACACACACACACACACACACACACACACACACACACACACACACACACACACACCCCTGCTCTCCAGAGATCTGCAGTAACAACAGAGAAGCTGTAAGTCAGAACAGGGAGCTCCTGACAACATGCTGAGCAGCTGTCACACACACACACACACACACACACACACACACACACACACACACCAAACAGGTGTCCAAGACAGCCAACGACTTCTGGCCTCCTCTCTTGTTCATTCACACCAAGCTAACAGATGCTAACCTGGCCTGCATACACTCACACTGTGCGTGTGTGTGTCTTTGACAGTCACTTGAGTTTCTCCCTCCATCAACCTTTATTCATGACCGAGTCACCAGATGCAAAACCTAGCCATGGAAAGACAGTGACAGCTATATATATATGTGTTGTGTGCGTGTGCGTGTGCGCGTGTAAGTGTGGTGAAACAGCAACCACCTGACGCTATCCTGTTCTCCTTCGGGACAGCTACACACACACACACACACACACACTACATCACACTGCAACAGCTTAAAAACCTGTGAGATCGGTGGGTGGTGTGCAGGGATGTCAGGCTGTGTGAGTTTTATAATATAATTATCATTATGGTAATTATTGTCAGAGGAAAATCATGGATTCATCGTTTTACTATTATTATTATTGGGTCATTTATTATGAGACAGTAATAATAAGCACTGATAATAACCATTAATCATAAATAATACGTCTCGAAAGGAGTTGAACACACAGCTGAATACCGTAGCTACACACTGTAGTTTCTAAAATTTCCAAAAACAGTTTGGAAAGTGTGAGGTCATTACAGTCGTGAAACCACAAAATTGCAGCATTCCTAGTTATTGCCGTTATTGTTAGATACTGGGTTTTTTTTTCCTGGGAGTCCTCCTTTGAGGGGGATGCCGCTGATTCCTCGGGAAGCTGCTGTGATTAAGGGCTGGATAAATAAACTTGACTTCGTAATCCTTTTCTTTTTCTTAATGTCCTCTTTTGTCGCCGCTCTCCCAGATTGTCGGTGAGTTTGTGCGTGATGGATTTTGTCCCGTTTAAAGAACTCAAGGCAAACATCCCGAGCACGTCACACATGGCGGCCAAAGGACAAACTCTCAGATAAAGATAAGATAGTTCGACAAGAAAGGATGAGGAGCTTCACACACACACGAACAAGATCTGTTCGGACAGCTGTGTGTTCAGCGTGCGTGCGTGTGTGTGTTTGAGAGCGATCAGTGTGTGTGCATGTGTGTTACTAGGCCTGCAGGCAAGGCCCGTTTTTTTCCCCGTTGAGAGAAAAACTCCCTGGCTAGAGTCACATGGGGCAGAATCCTGTCTGTCCATCTCTCCCTCGCTCCCCCCCCCACTCCCTCCCTCTCCCCCTCTCTCCCTCCCTCTTGCTGCATCTCCGTCTCCCCTCTGTTGATGCTTCACTCCTCCACTCCGTGGTGTTACAATACTAATCAAGACAGACAATAAAAGATCCTCGTCTGTGACTGTCGTCTCACAGAAAAAGAGAATTTAGGATCATCTTGACTTATGTTCTTATCCTCAAAAATAAAATCAATGACCTAGAGAATGACGTCCGTGTCTTGACACTCAGTGATCGCGCTATCATTGTAAATAAAAATGGCTTCCTTCTCTACCGCTGACGAGTACAAAAAGTCTGTTACGCTGTTCTTTAGGCTTTCTAACCCACATGTGGCTGTTCTTCCCATCTAATAGAAGTGCAGTTAGAGGTCATTTGTGGAATCCCTCTCATCCCCCTCCTCATGTGTCCGTCCATCCCTCCATCCATCGATCCATCCATCCCTCACTGAAGGACTTGCACTGCTCCCCTCCACGTCTCTCCATCCATCACTCCACAACGGATCTCTGAGTTATTTCTTCTAACAGTTGTCTGTACGTCCAATAAAAGACACATTCACACGTTGCACAGCAAAGTTACTGATACTCTATCCAGCCACACACACACACACACACACACACACACACACACACACACACACACACACACACACACACACACACACACACACACACACACACACACACACACACACAACAGCTGGCCCCTACACATGCATATTTCCAGACAGAGAACTGTGTATATGTGTGTGTGTGTGTGTGTCAAGAGTGAGAGTAAGTAAGAAGGGAGAAGACAAATGTGCACACACACACAACAGCTGGCACACACACACACACACAGCTGGCCACATCTCTAACATAGTGGCCATTGAGCGCCTGTGGTGCACTGATCCAGGTCTCATCTGTTTGCATGCAATCTAGTCAGGTGCTGCAGGCTTCCTCCAACTGCTGCACGCGCGCACACGCACACGCACACGCACACGCACACACACACACACACACACACACACACACACACACACACACACACAAATACGTCTTAACTTCATAGAGACATGGAGGTAATTTGCAGCCTTTACCCTGTGTAATCTAGTAGAGTTGTTCCAATATACCAATAATCAAATGGAAGGGCTGGGTATTGTTTAAAAAAAAAAAAAAATTCACGATACCAATACCAATGCTTTAAAGTGATACTGATACCAATAGAGTACTTCATTCGATACTTTTTTTCCACAGTATACCTATCATGTGAATAGAAGCATTCAGTTGCGTAAAATGCCACCACTCTTCAACATGCAAATATTTTTTACACTAATACACTTTGAGAGTGTTAATTGGAATATATAATATATATCATAATATAATTGTACATTATTCAAATTTGTATTTAAATAACTGTAAAAAAACGGAAAAAATGAAGTACAGTTGTGTCATTTTAAACAAACAAAAAAAAAAAAAACAGTACAGGAGGAATGATTACAGCAGGGAAAACCACTTTCACTGTTCATGTGGCCTGTTGATGTTGTTGTTGTTGTTTAAAGACAGACTTGAATAATTGTGAACCTGTCCTTTAACAGACTGTTGTAGCTGCTGCTGCGGCAGTGATCCAATCACACGTTGCATTAAATCGAACGACGCTTGCGGAGAGCAAGATCATACAAATAGTCATTTTTCTCTAGATCTGGGTAGAAAAAGGATCGAATGCAAGTATCATTTGGCTGGAGAACTTTCGATACTTCTTGGTATTGTGTTATTTCGGTCGACACCTTAAAAAGGTATTGAGTAACACCACCTCGCCTTATCAAATAGTGACAGAATATGCACAATTACAAAAATCCTTAAGAAAACATATCAGATATTACTAAAAAGTTTGATTATGTGACAGGGTGCTCTTATGAACCCAAAATCAGTCGATACAGGTTAGTAAAAGTAATGAACTGGATAGGTACTCAGAATTAGCAGATACTGAATTGGTATGACTAGGAATGTTGTAAGAGTGTTTAAGTAGTGAGAGCATGAGAAGATGGAGAAAGGAAAAGGAAGGATGGAGGCAAGGGAGAAAAAACAGGTTGATCAAAGCCCCTCCTTCTTCTTCTCCAGTGGTGGTTTCAAACAATAGAACAGGGTGTAACTCTCCTCCTTTCCCTCCTCTCCTCTCTAAACAAACCCTTGAGGTCTTTTACCACCTGAAATACAGGATGAGTGTGTGTGTAGGTTAAACCTTGAGACCTCGGAGCACGCTCACACACGCCAGAGCTAGTTTGAGCTCGGGCCCCACACACACACACACACACACACACAAGGAGTGCTGTTCACTGCCTGAAGTTCACCATTTCAATAAATAAGCTTCATTTTGCATGCACTGTTGCAGTCATTGCAGAACAATGACATTACTGAGACAACATCCAGCCAATCAGCCGACAGTAGAAATATGATTCACAAGAGACTCGCGTCTTCCTCTCCCTAAAGGTCAGAAGTCAGGGGCAGCGACATTTAGTTTACATTTTTCAAAATTGTTTTTAATCTTTATTTGAAAATGTATTATTTGTGAGGACCATGGTAATAATTGTGCAGTATAAACTGTCTTGCATTTTGCTCAGCCTTAACCACAATCGCTATAGAATATCAATGTTTATACACACACACACACACACACACACACACACACACACACACACACACACACACACACACACACACACACACACACACACACACACACACACACACACACACACACACACACACACACAGATGAACTACAGATGAGAAGGGGACGAGAAGAGAGGAGGATGAAGGAGGTAGGATGGGTTTTGACAATTATTTGTGATGCTACAGTCAGCTACATTTAGAACAATTAAGCGTGTGTGTGTGTGTGTGTGTGTGTGTGTGTGTGTGTGTGTGTGGGGAGGGGGACCCTTACAGTGCGCTAGAGAGAGTAGAGTATGAAAATACAAATCATAGGAGAGAGAGAGATGATGGAAACACAGAAAAGAGGCTAAAGAGGAAGAGAGAGAGAGAGACTCCCCCTCCATCCGCCATAATGGGTCTCTTTGTGCGTCAGAAGAATACAGCCTTCATGTGCACCAGCAAGCAGGCTCGTCCACACACACAGTTTGTAGCCGCTCAGGCCCGAAGTGAGGAAAGCAAGCATGTGTGAGTGTCTGTGAGCGCGTGTGTTTGCGAGAGAGAGCAAGAGAGAGAGAAAGAGAGCGAGAGTGAGAGCGAGAGATGATGCACAAGGATAGAGAAATATTTTTTCTTGCAACATACCCTCTCCATCTCTTATACAACACACACACCATATCTCCTAAAATTACTTTTAGATGAGGATTCTGATGGGACTGGAACCCCAACCTCCAAACACACACACCCTGTCACAACGCAAAGTACTGTGAGGTCTCTCTCTCTCTCTCTCTCTCCTCTCTCTCCTCACTCTCTCTCTCTCTCTCTCTCTCTCTCTCTCTCCTCTCTCTCTCTCTCTCTCTCTCTCTCTCTCTCTCTCTCTCTCTCTCTCTCTCTCTTCTCTCTCTCTCTCTCTCTCTCTCTCTCTCTCCTCTCTCTCTCACCCCCGCCCCTCTCTCTCCCCTCTCTCCCCTCCCTCTCCTCTCTCTCTAGGCTAAAGTACAAGGCTAAAAATTGAGCCAATCAGATTCCTGCGTGCCTCCAACACTCCCATCTGCACGCTTACAGGGCTCTGGCCCACAGTTGACAGCTGTGTGTGTGTAAGACAACCAAAGGCTGCAGAAGTCTGCAAAAGTTTGCATTTGCCATTAACACACACACACAACACACACACACACACACAAAGAAGGAGGAGCAAAGTTTTACCATGTCAATAAAGCCCACACATTGTGTTCTGCAGGTAAACACACTCACCTAAAGCATCCGATAATAGTCAAAACTCATCCTGCCTTCTAGGATATTCACCTCATCCCCCGTCACCTCTGCTCTCCTGCAGGGAATTAAGTCACTTCTGAGAGCTGTTCTGTGTGTGTGTGTGTGTGTGTGTGTGTGTGTGTGTGTGTGTGTGTGTGTGTGTGTGTGTGTGTGTGTCCAGCGGTCTCCAGGAGAACCAGGGCTCTCAGTGGTTCCATACCCCAGGACGGCTGCTCTGACAAGGGGAACATTCATCCTACAGAGGGGGTTGGGGGGTTTGCACCCCGGCTTCTCTTGCCCTCACGCACACACGTATGTGTGTGTGTGTGTATGTGTGTGTGTGTGTGTGTGTGTGTACACATGCACATACATACATATATATATATATATACATACATACACACACACACACACACACACACACACACACACACACACACACACACACACACACACACACACACACACACAGACACACACAGACACACACACCACTAATAACCACTAATATTGTGTAGGTCACCCTCGTGCCGCTAAAACAGCTCTGATCCGCCTAACAATGTTTAGGTAGGTAGTACGGGTCAAAGTAACATCCACATGAATGCCAGGAACTAAGGGTTCCCAGCAGGACATTGCCCAGAGCATCACACTGCCTCCGCCAGCTTGCCTTCTTCCCATAGTTGTACCAACTCTTCAAAGGTAAAGGACACACACGCAACCTGCCAGTCACATAATTTAAAAGAAAACGTGATTCATCAGACCAGGCTACCTTCTTCCATTGCTCAATGGTCCCGTTCGGCAGTGGACAGGGGTCAGTCAGTATGGACACTGACCGGTCCGAATCCCGTTTTCTTTTTCATAAGGAGAATGGCCGGGTTAAGGGTCCGATCCGATGGGGGGGGACACACACACACACACACACACACACACACATATATATATATATATATATCTCAATTCTCCATTTTTTTCTTCTCTTCATTTATGAACACATTTTTCCACTCCTGTGGCAGCATGATGCGCACACACACAAATCTCTTCATGAAAAACCAGACCGACATCCCTCAAGTACACAAATAACTAAACTGTCGCCACTCTCTCAACTATATCTTCCTTGCTGAAGGCTAGCGAGCTAGTCTAGCAACACATCATCTGAATAACACTATTAGCGTGGCCCTTTTCCTGACCGGCCCTTATCTTGTTCGCCCCGTTCTCCAGATGTTGTGGGTATATTTGCGTTGTAACAGCATCTTTTGCCGCTCTGCGCCATTCAGGGACCAAAGGCCTCTGTTCCGTTAGTGATACAGCAGTTAATGTGTTACTGAAAAGACAGGTTAACGTGTGTAGAGTGTACACACACACACACACACACACACACACACACACACACACACACACACACACACACACACACACACACACACACACACACACACACACACACACACACACACACCCCCCCCCCCCAGAAGTTTTAGTTC
>NC_137206.1:21301177-21318677 GCF_960531495.2 Zeus faber | reverse complement strand
GGATGTTTGTCATGTTGCTAAATTCTTCCAGTCAAGGTGTTACTAGTCGCAGTAGCCCTGGACTGTTGTGGTTTTCCTGCGAGTGGTCAAAATGGCCGACAGGTTGCGACAGGGTCACCGGGTCTGTCGCCAAGTATCGTTCCCCCAGGATGCTAATAGCATTAGTACCAGCAGCCAATCAGGCCACTTCCCCTCCCCTCCTCCATCCTGCCTCTGTGCAAGAGCATCTTTACCCAGAATGCACTCCACAGGTGGAATAATGCTGCGGGTGTCTTTATGTGCGAGCGTGGTCGGGGTATTAGAGGAGGTTTTCTCCATTACGTGCAATAGTGTCTGTCTCTTTACAGTCAGGCGTGTCCAGTGGCTGCAAAAAAGTACTGTAAGTTAGCCTCTCTTCTTAAAGGGAAGACGTGGAAAAAAAGAGACGAATAAAGAATTGGATACAGGATACAAGATGGAGGTTTATGACCACGGGCCGCTACCAGACACAGGCCGAACAAAAAGAGTACAGCCAGTCGGAAGCCAGCGCTGGCTTCCTCTCTAATCTGTCTGCCTGTGCTGTTAGTCAACACAGATTAGCCTGTATGCTGCTGCTGGCAGTGGTCTCAACTCTGAATTAAATGTCAAATTATTCACAAGGTGGTTTTCCTTGTCCTGCGCCTGTGATCGGCTCTCCTTTCGCTGGTTGAGGTGTTGGAAGGGCGGTCCTCTATCTGCCTGGGTGCCATGCCTCTTATGATGTTTGCTATGGAACAACAGAGTCTTACTCAACTGTTGCACTAATTTCAGGTAGCTATGGGATAGAGTTAGAGCTTAATGAATAAAATTAGTCTTTTGTCAAGGTTCTTCCTGTTTGGTGTCAGGATGCTGCATCTCCTAAATCGCGTCACGGTGATTTAGGAGACATCGAGTCCAACCATTCTTGTCCTGTTTCCGCCCTGGGAGGGTTGTGGGAGCTATATATCTTCAAGGGAAGCAGCCCAAACAAACACGCTTTGGGTTTACATCTCTATATGGCTCAACATCTGGCTTCCGAGCACCAAAACAACACGGCCAGCACGTTCCTTGACCGGTCATCGCATACAAGAGGGCTCAGAGGAGGAGTCAGATGGTCGGGTACGGGGTCCCAACTGTGACTGAAGTTGGGGTCACTAGGTACAGCAACTGCTCACCCTGACTCCACGTTGTGTCTGCCATTACTCGGGATCAGCAGATACCTCACGGCCGACTAAACTGCAAAGCCTTATCCACAGAGACACAGGAGCGACCGCGACGCCCGTCCCAGCATCGGTTTAACCACCGCACAGAACAGAGACATCTGCCTTTTATCTAACACTTGTTCACCCAAACCAGTCACTGCCTGTCTTAGTACAGTAAGCAAGTACTGAGAGTGTGCCCCACCACCACCCCAAACATCTCACACTCGCACACACACACACACACACACACACAGACACACAGACACACAGACACACACCCGAAAGGAGCAACGGCCAGCTGATGAAAAGTGTTTAGTCAGCAGGAAAGCAGCACAGGAGGGAGGGAGAAGGCTGGTTGAGGACTGAGATCGAGCGTTCAGGCAGCGCACAGGCAAATACCAGGAGGAGAGATTTGTGGATGACAGTTTATAGATGACAAGATGGAGGGGAAAAAGATATATGTATAGTTCGGCATACTGGCACACTGGATAGTACACTCGTGGGACATAATGTTGCCAAATGGTAATCTGTGCGGGTTACATTTTACAAATATCTGAAAGGCCTTACTACAGAAAAGAACGCCGTGAGTCTACAACAATAGATAAAAAAGGTCTGCTGAACGTGAAGAGAAAATACACAAATACAGCCTGAGGTCCTTTTGGCAATTCCTGCACAGGAATTGGGAAGAGATGGAAGAGCGAGAAACACATAAAGCTGTAATTCGCTTAAGTCAGAGATCACCCCCCAATTTGTGCGGACAAGGGGGGTTGAGGGTGGGGCGGTGGAACGTTCCATTGTCAAGGGAACACTACCTGTATTTAGATAGATACTTCCAAGATTTATTTAAAAATTGGAATAGAAAAAGTTGCACTAAGTGTAGCCGAACACACAACACAACAAAAGGGTTTTGTACACTGGAAAAGGAAACACCCCAGCAGCCACTTGGAAAAGTGATTCTTACACATACTTATTATATTTCTCTTATATCTTTAACACATTGAACAACTGTCAGCTTTGTGTCACGTTTAAAATCCTGGATAAAACATTTTTCCAAGTGTAGTTTTTAAAATGGTTAACAGCGTCTGGTCATGAAGACTCGTACTTTGTCTTCTTTACCTTCCCAAGACTTAGAGAGCTGCTGTGTGTTGAACAAGAGAAAGAAAAGAGGGAGAGAGAGTGGATGGTGGAAAATAAAGGATCGGGAAGAAAGACGTCGAAGGGACAGGTAGAATGAAAAAGAGATGTGCCTGAGCAAAACAAAAAAAAAAAAAAAAAAAAGAAAAGAACAGCAGGAGTGAGAGAGAGGGAGAGAGAGACAGAGAGACAGAGAGAGAGAGAGAGACCATTGTTTCTCCACTTCCTCCAGCTCACTCTCCTCTCCTACAGGAGGCCTCATCACTTCCTGCATCCCTCCCCTACTCTCCCTCCTCCATCCTCCTCTCCGTCCCCCCACCATCCTCCACCCTTCCTCCTCTCTCCTCCTCCTGCTTTTCACGAGAGGGGCTCAGGGAAACTCGCACCGTTCAAACCAAAAAAACTTGAGGGCGACTGAGTAAAAAATAAAATAAAATAAAATAAAGAAAGTCGTCATGCTCCTCCACACCACGCAGACACACCTCCCGCTTGTGGCATTCTTTCACAGTAGAGCTCGCTGAGGAGAGTTAGACTTTGGACTCACAGTAAATACCGGCTTTATTTGCTACAGGCTGCTTACAGGGTGAAGGTGGCTGAGAGAGAGGGTGGGGGAGAGAGAGAGAGAGAGAGAGATCATTTGAAGAGCAGAGGGATCAACACACGTACGCCTCTCTCTCTCTCTCTCTCTCTCTCTGTCTGTCAGCCATCACTCTTCCAAGCAGCAGTAGTTCCAAGCTGCTTATCAGAAAGACACTCTCACCACACCCACCCAAAGACACACACACACACCCACACCCACACACACACACACACACACACACACACACACACACACACACACACACACACACCAATTGGCATCCCATACAACAGGTCTGGCCTAGATCGAAGTCTGCATTTCTCGCTGCCTACAGCACAACCCGGCGCACAACATTCATTCCATTACCGGTGCATCAGCCTCTCGATCCTTTCCATCCATTTTTCAACGACTACTCATCTCATTTCCAACTATTTTCTAGTTTCGATTCACCCATCAAGAGAGTCTCAAAACCCTTATATTCCTAATATTCATTTTGCATCGAAATTTCATATGAAGCGTCACACTCTAGAACAAGCTGGCTGTACTTTCAAGCAAGATAAAACGGTTAGCAAGCACTTTTATTATCTAAATGTTGCATATTATGTCTTTTTTTTAATCTTCCACTAACTCCTGGTTTGTTGCCCGGGACAAAAGCCGGCTCGCCGTGGAAAAATGTGATGGTTTCAAATAATCCCATTCTGCTTGATATGCACTGTGTTTAAAATAAATAGAAACAAGAAGATGTAAAAAGAATACACAGAAAAAAAACAACTGAAAACTCATTTGAAAATCCAAGGACTGTTTTTTAGTTATGTGGATGAGAGGGGGGCAAGTGGCTCGCGATAAACACCCTCGACAAACATCCCAAAAGTTACAAATAATTTTGAGCAAAGATAACTGAAGAGGCCTTGTTTGAACAGTGGCCGAAGGAGGGGAGAATATAAAGTCTGAATGCAGGACATTTCAAAGCTGAGAAACTCAAGGAGTTCACAGCCGGGATTCATACAAACTCACTGATGCTGAGCGAGTCCACACATCACTAGAATATAATGTTTATTCTCCCCAACAGGTTATTTAAAGCATATTGGCTGCTAAATGCAGATGGTGTGTGTGTGTGTATGTGTGGGCGTGCATGTGTGTGTATGTGTATAAACGTGCCGTCTCTCCACACGAAGCCTAAAATTAAACACGCAGTCAGGAGACCACAGGGCAGCCGTGGTCGGCTGCGTGTGTATGTGTGTGTGTGTGTGTGTGTGAGAGAGAATCTGTGTGTATGCATAGGTTTGTGTTCATATATTTACTGGTGCATGTATTTGTGTGCAAGAGTGTGTTTGTATCGTGTATGCGTGTGTCCCACAAAAACACATGCAGGATGTCCATCAAACAAGACACACTGTGGTGTGTGTGTGTGTGTATATATGTGTATGTGTGTGTGTGTCCTACTTTAGCAACTTTTAGCCTGTCTCAAATTTCACTCATCCCTGCTACTCTGTGTCTTCCTGGTACATCTCGCTGCCTCCTCCTCTGAGCTTTGAAAGTCCTCAGGAGAATCAATGTTACAAAGTTCGCAAAGTTTTCATCGGAAACAAACGTGACGTCCGATTCCCTTCCTCCCCTGGACAGATTCAACTTGCCGTTGTTTCATGCATGAATGAATGAATGAACGAACTACTGTTTATTGTCATTACACTCATGTACAATGAAATGTTGCATGGTCTCTCCCAGTGTAAAAAGAAAGACGACAGAGAGGGCCGAGCCACTGCGTCTGTACGCGCCGCCATTGCAGATCACGTGACATCCCCCATGTAATGTGATAATGTAATGACCGTCTTTGTAATTACCAACACGGTTCCTTTGAAGAGATGTCCACTAATGCAGCTAACAGCAAAGTGCATCGCACGTAGCACATAGGCAATGGCACGGCAGTCGGCCATATTAACGTTCAAGGTGAAAAATTAACTCTGACTCTGTCACCAGAGCTCGGCAAACAAAGGTCAAGGTTCACAGTATCCTCCGAGGATCCCAAGTAGGAGATTCTGCTGCAGGGTGACGGCATTAAAACCAGCACAATCAGGAAATAAATATTTATCACACACACACACACACACACACACACACACACACACACACACACACACACACACACACACACACACACACACACACACACACACACACACACACACACACACACACTCCATCACAATAAATCATCCGTACTTTTCTACAGGTAAAAACTGTAAGGGAACAGGAGCTTCCCTCAATAGTTAAATTGCATTTTTGGGACGGAAGAATGTGAAACTGTGACAGAAGGTGACACTCAGCAGCTGTCCTGGCCAAGATGGAGGCCGAGGGGTTGTTGGGACAGTTGGGATTGCTTTTTGGATGACCTACTACACTCACAGATCGCTCTCTTTGTCCCCCTCTCTCTCTCGCTCTCCTTTTTTTTGGGGGGGGGGGGGGGTTAAAGAAGCTGTTAACATCAAACCCCGACTTTCCTCTCTTCATCTCAAAAACCCAGTTGCCGGGTAAAAAATGTCATTTGCATTAAAAGTCCCGAAATCACATCCAGCCCCCCGATAACTCCAACTTCATTACCGCTGCCTTGTAAAGTTTGGGTCAGCTATTTTCTTTGTCTTGTCTTGTTTGTTTTTTAATAGCTGCGGTGTTAGCTGGCTGTGGCCTTTTTTTTTTTTTTTTTTTTTTGGTGCCTCTGTAGCCGGCAAATTTAGGGAAGTTCCTGCTACTCAAGTGTCCCGGCTCCTATTGTACAAGAGGCGGGTGACAAGCCATTTGTCCCTAACGCTGACGCTACACCCAACACCACAGCAGTCCTCCACACCTTTCCGTCTACGCTCTCCCTGCCTGTTGAAAAGACCTTGGCCGGTGTCGTCTTGGTTCCCCCAACCTCCCCTCACATCCCCCAAAGCTCCCGGGGGAAAAGGTCCGTTTTTTTCAGACGGCACCAAGTTAAAATGACCCCGAGTGAGATACTTGTGGATTCTGTAAATCAGTCGTCAACTTGCAGGCGGGACTAGGAAGACGTTCAGTGGACTGTAAAGTTTAGCTCCTGAGGTCACCTGGATCGGTGGGGGTTGGGTGGGATGGGACAGGGGTGTTAACTCATCTGCACCCACCCCCACCAACCCACCCACCCTTAACTTCCTTCTTCTTTCTCGGTCGTCCCTAACTGTCGGCTCCCTGGCGGGGAGGGGCTCCTACTCTCATCTCCTCCTCCTCCTCCTCTCTCCCATATCATCTCTCTTTCCCTCCCCTCTGCCTCCCTTGCTCTATACCTTTTCTTAACTCTTTCTTTAATCCCCCTCCTTGCTCTCCCTCTCTTCTGCTCCTCCACCCCACCCCCCTCCTCCAAGTGGGGAGGTAGGGGGATGGAACATAATCTTATCTAAAAAAGGCGTGTCTATATATAGTGACAGAGGCTGGGACAGAGAGAGAAAAGAGAGTGGGGAGCAGTTACCACATCAGTTACCATGGGGGGGGGGGGGGGGGGGGTGTTGCCTAAACCCCAATGGACAATTAGAAAATGCACAAGATCAGATGGAGCGATCCCGGCGACTTTATCTCGAGGAGGTCTGGACGCACCCGGATGCAAGTGTTTTAATATGGATTTCATTTTAGGAGAGGTTTAGGGGGTTGATTAGTCTAACTGCGAGACTTTATTTTCCCGTTGCCAAGTTAAAGTGTGGTTAATTCATTTTGGCATCACTTCCAGTCAAGCCTCCATGAAGCCCGCTATAATGCTTTGAGATAAACTAACCCCAAACTAAATGAAGTCACCAACTCAACCGTTAGCTGATGGGGAAGGCCAACATGTGAGGTGATTCTACCGCTGTTGTTAAAATTGGGTTAAAATGAACGATAAATGATAACAGCAGGCCGCCGCAGGACGGCTGGGATAGGGCAAGGGCAACAAGGCTAATTAAATGCTGTGAACGAGTCCCGATGATTTCTCATTCTTGTAAAGCGTAACTGGATTCTTTTTTTGGGTTGCGATTATTAGCCACCACTTGAGCCTTTTAGGAAGCCAGGCCGACACAGAATGGTAAGAAAAACCACTGAAAGAGAGGTGATCATCTGTATTCTTACCTGCTTGACAACTAAGGCTCGTCGTGTTCGGGTGAGTGAAACCCGGGGAATCAATGGTAGAATGGAGGAGAGGGGGGCTAAAGAGGAGGCTAATGTGAACACAATGGTCTCAAAGGGAGGATAAGAGCTTTTAATTAGGCTGCTGCGTGGCTCTCCCTGTAGACAACACATGTCCCATTGCTCAGTTTCACAACACACATGGTAGTTCAATACATTGTTACTATACAACAGTGTCATAACGTTTTGGACTCGGCCCCTAAATAACCACCATGCAACGTTTCCTATATCCTATTAAAAACAACCACACATAATTAAGGTAGCACAGTCAATTAAAAAAGGAATGGTATGCATCTTAGCCTTTAGTACAGCAATCCTGAGTCCCACTGCTTTTAATTGTACTTAGCTGGTAAAAAACTTTTTTTATACAAGGCTCATCCCGAACTGGACAAAAACACAAAACTCCCAAATCACCCACAAGTTTTAAAACAAACTAACCAATCAAATGGCCCACTCTGATGTGTAATTTGAAGATGGAAAATATTATCCGACTATAGAATGGTGAAAGAGCCCGGTGGTGACAAAGAAAACCACATTTAACAATTAAAACAGATTCTTATCACTAGATCGTGTTTATTTTATTCACAATAACTTGAGAGCAGCCTAACAAATGGATTCCCGAGTTAATGCGTCAGGAAAATAAAAACAGTTAAACAAGGCTCATTCTTCGTAGTTTTGTCACCTGTAATAAAAAAGCTTTGGGAAACAAGCATCCTTCGTTTGTTTCCCTCTACTCTGTTCGTTCTGCATCATGTCCTTACTTGACTATAACTGCAGGCTGTCTGTGTCTGTGTCTGTATCTGTGTGTGTGTGTGTGTGTGTGTGTGTGGGTGTGTGCGTGCGTACGTGCATGTGTCCAACCGTAGTCATCAGAATTATCATCATTATCATCATACAGCATGGCTGTACACACTAAACAGATAACAAGCTGACTACCAAAAGATATGCCACAAAAAAAGTTGCGCAAGTCGGAAGGCAGCATCAATGAAACACACAGCAGTAACACCCCCCAACACACACACACACACACACACACACACACACACACACACACACACAGTACCTGAGCACACACAGACATCATTCGCTCCTGTTTCCATGATGGAAAATGCCAGTTCATGAACCCAATTTTGCTCAACACTCACATCCCTACTGGGATGACAGCTCGACACACGCATGATTGATCTCCACATGCAAAGACCAAGGCTCTCTTTTTATTTATATATATATATATATATATATATATATATATATATATATATATATATATTATAAAGTTGATGGGCAAGTACCATTTTCCCTCAGAAAAAGTGTGCGCGCACGTTGGGCGGGAGGGGGAGGGAGAGCGAGACAGAGAGAAAGAGAGAGAGACAGAGAGACAGAGAGAGAGAGAGAGAGAGAGAGAGAGCAGTGCCTGTCGCCGTGGGCCTGTAGTCCACAGTGTAGAATTTCGTAATGGAATGCTAACTGCTCATCCGGATCTCTCCTCCCTGCCTCCTCCGGAGAGAGGAGGGAGGAGAGGGAGGGAGGGAGGGAGGGGAGAGGTCCAAGGAGGCAAAGGAGAGGAGGGAGGAAACGAGCACACAAAGCGGACAACCCGAGGACATCCAAAGTTGTTGTTTTACCCCCACATGTTAAGCGCTCATCTGCCTTTTAAAAATGTCATACGAGTTTCAAAAGCAACAGGTTGCAGGCCCAGCATCCCCAAACTAGAAAAGTTCAGAGAGAGAGAGAGAGAGAGAGAGAGAGAGAGAGAGAGAGAGAGAATGCCTAGCAACCATTATCTAACCCACTCGGGCCGCGTTGCAGTTCCCCTGGAGACTGGAAATTCATCCACACTTCAGCCATCGCTCCCTTTCCGACTCAAAAACTTATTTCAGGCGTCGGCCGGCGTGCAAAAAGACAACCCGGCCCATCAATTATTGACCCGGATAAGCGATCGGCGAACAGCGTCCCCCCCTCGGCCTGGGCGGCGATACACAAAAGGCCGGCGGTGAAAAGTTCACAAAGGGTTGATTTGAGGCAGTGTTTTTCGCTTCAAAAACAACCAAATCGGGGAAAATCCGCTTTTGCGTTGCAAGATCAAAATGACAAGGCCTTATCAGTTGCTAGATTCCAGCAACAAGCACAAGTTTCACACTGACTGTGAGAACTATTAGTAGGCCATGACGATATTAATTATAGTTATAATAACAATAAGACATGTGTGACGTTAAGGTGGTCAACAGCAGTGGGATTATTTAATGTTTTGTGTCGTGGCAGAAAAGAAAAAAGGTTTGGAAAACACTGACTTGAGGAAATGGGTGACAGATGACAGATATGAAGCGCTGAACAAAACAAAAAAAATAAAAAATTTGGGTGATGTGGAAAGCGAGTGTGGAAGGGAGGGGAGGGAAGGAGGGAGGGAGGTGGATGCAACAGGCGTTATCCGTCGACGATGCGTTGAAAGCGGCCGAGATGAGAACTCCCCCCCCCCAACCCGGTTCTCCGAAAAGTCACCCGCAACACGCGGAAAGAAAACAAGTCTCGATCGACTCGATAGAGTCCATCGGTAAAGCACCTCCAAACCCCACCACCAACACCCCCAACCCCCAAGAAGTCCCCGGATGCTCGGCAAGGTCACACTAGCTTAGCACGACACCGGGGCTGTCGCGACACATGGCCGCTGGAAGCAGCGAGGGCTCCGGTCAAAGTGCACCGAGATACGGATGCTCGACTCCAGTTTGCCAGCTCACAGACTTTGAACCCCACCACCAGCAGCAGCACCACCACCACATCCCCCTCTCTTCCACCATTACCACCCTCATCACAGTCTACACCAAGCAAAATATTACTTAAAATAGTTCTGGGTGGTGGTGGTGGTGGTGGTGGAGGGGGGCGATTCGACTAAGTCGTCACAAACTCCGACGGACGAGCGTGTGTCTGTGTCGTGGTGCGTTCGAGTACCGCGAATGAGGAAGAGACATCGGGTCAAATTCCACCGCTTGAGACTCTGCGTGGAAGAGCATCAGCTTTAAAAAAAAAAAAAAAGTAGGAAGAAGCGAGAGAGGGGGAGAGACGGGAGAGAGGCGAGGGGGGGGGGGGAAACAAAAAAAACAACCTTCCGTCCAACCATCCCCACACGATAACTTTTTTTTTTTTTTTTTCTCCTCACCCCAACTCCGGTTAAAACTTTGTTCCGAGCCCCCGGTGGACGTCCCACGCCGAGTGCCTGCGGCGTTTAAGTGACAGGGAAAAAAAAAAATCCGAAAAGTGGACTTACGTTTGACTTTGTTGGGGTTGGGCTGCTTGCGCCGAGACATCGCCGTGATGATGATGATGATGATGATGATGGTGGTGGTGGTGGTGGTGGTGGTGATGACGACGATGATGATGATGGTGGCGGCGGCGGAGGAGGAGGAGGAGGTGACTGGTGATGAGGGACTGGAGGAAGACGAAGAAGAAGAAGGGGAAGAAGGAGAAGAGGAAGAAGAAGAAGAAGAAGAAAAAAGAAGCTGCAAAGTTGTTCCGGCGAGAGGAATCAAAATGGCGTTGGGAAGGATGTGCAAAGTTCGACAAAGTTTGTCGGCGTCTCTCCTCTCCTCTCCCTCGAACCCTCTTCCCCGAGGCGGGCGGAGAAAACCGGTAGAGTCGGGAGAGGGCTCCAAAACCCACTCCCTCTCCCCCACCCACCCCCCCCCCCAAAAAAAAAAAAACAAAAAAAAAAAAACCCGAAAAAAAAAAAAAACCCCGATGTTCGATCAATTTTTATTCGTTTTTTTTTTTTTTTCCTCCGCCGGACTCTCTCCCAGCGCGCTGCTACCCTCCCTCTCTCTCTCTCTCTCTCTCTCTCTCTCTCTCTCTCCCTCCCTCTCTCGCCCTCCCTCCTCCCCTCTCTCTCTCTCTCTCTCTCTCTCTCTCTCCCCTAAACCTGATAAGTAAAGCGCATCACGTGTTCCTCCAGTCTCCTAGGGGATGGTGGGAGGCTGCAGGGCTGGCTGGACGGGCCCGCCAGCATCTCTGTCTCCACTCCACGCATGAGGTGGGTGGGAGGGAGGGGAGGGGAGGGGAGGGTGGGGTGGGGGGCAGGACGTACAACCCCCCACCCCACCCCGTGTTTTTTTGGTGTGTGTGTGTGTGTGTGTCTTTTTTTCCCTTCTTAGTTTTGGGGGAGGAGGAGAGGATGGACATGCGTGCTGGTACCCTACATCTATACTGGAGGGGAGGGAGGGGGGGGGGGAGTTTTCACCGGGAAGTAAAAATGTGGTAAATTCCATCACTTGCTGGGATCAGGAGTTAATAAAAAGTAAACAATAATTATTTAAAAAAAAAAAAACAACGATAAATAATTAAAAATAATAATAATAATATGTAGATATATACGTGTGTACAACAATATGCGCAACAGATGCACCCGGGTGTACCGTGCAGTCGATACGGGGGTTACCCGCACCGTGTTTTTCGGGGATGCTTTCGACCTTTTCACGCGTTTCACCTTTTATCCGTGGGTTCTCAAACCCCCACGTCACGCGGCCGCGACTCGGACGCGGTCGATCCGAGGCCTGCGTTCGTTCGGCCGGGGAGCAGTGATGGTGGCGGGCGGGGGGGGGGGGGGGGCGGCGGACGTGGTGCGTTGCGGGATATAAATAACTCCACCGGCCGCATAACTTCCCGTGGAGGGGAGTTGCTCGCAAGTTTGGGGTGGAAACGGGTGCGCGCGCGCACACCGATTTTACACGCGGCGACGGAGCCGACGCCGAAACTATATTTAACCCCGGTTTCAATTGTTAAATTTAGTTTCGGGACGTGCGCGGTCCGCTCGCTCTGCTGGGCTGGCATATTCTCGCTCGCATTCCTCCGAGCCCTCATCTCGAGATACAGACCCCTCCCCGCCTCCTCTCATCAACCACTGGCGGAGGGGAGCGGGCCCCGCAGCTCCCCTCCCCATCCCCATCCCCTCCCCGCCGGGCTGCGGCCGAGCGGGAGTCCGCGGGAAGAGGGCTCCCTCACCGGCTGGCTCTGGCTGCTGCCGGGCCTACCAGGATGGAGCAGGAGAGGAGGAGGCGGAGGAGGAGGAGGAGGAGGAGGGATGGGTGGGTGGAGTGTGGGATGGCTGCAGGCGCACAGCTCAACAAGTACTTCCCACTGGAGAAGCCCATAGGCCGGGCCTGCTCGACTGGCTGTTCGAATGTGGCCCTTTGAGTGAGATAAGTCAGCCATAAACGAAAATACTACACCGCAGAGATGACTACATGTCCTCCAATAAAAAAAGGAGGCAGTTTTTCCTTGTTGTCCCGCCCATTGCCTTCTCAACCAATCACAATTTGCTTACATGATGCACTGTACATTTTTTAACAGGCTGGCACATTCTGCATGTGTTGTGGACCAAAGGTGAGTACATATATATACTCAGAAGTAGGCAAAGTGATGGAACGTTTCTTGTTCACAGTCATGATTGATTTGAGAAATACCTGCTGGTTGAAGGTCATTTCAAAAACAACAGTAACAAACATAATGGCTAGGCAGCAGCGGTATAAAGACAACACAACAGAGTAGGAATGTGATCAAAACTTTTATTGTTTGTGCCATTTCCCAATTTTAAGTTATTTCACACGTGTGGCCACACCGTTTAAACAACCAAACCCTGAATTCATGACAAGTCGAAAATGTGGGCCCCAACAGAATGTAGTGGGAGAGCCGTGTCACAGGCTTAGGGTTGTTGACGGCTACTCTGACAAAGCTACAGATTTTATAATGATAATGATAATGCATTACAACTCTTACAATTATTGAATTGTTATGCATTGACTCCTTCGGCTATTTCCCTTAAACTTAGCTTTGTGTTTGTACGTTTGTTGCCTTCACTTTGGCTCTACGCTGCAAAAAAATGATTATTGTCTAAGTTTAATATGTATGATAATAAGTTAAGTTAATTTGAAGTTAATATGTTTAAATAATATGCTTAATTCATACTACATACTAATTTTAGCTAATCTACTACAAATGTGATATTGTAAGTTTGGAAACGTGCAAATTTCGAGGCATAAAGATTACTTTTTTAAGTTTAAATGCCCTATTATTTGTGGGGCACTTAAACAAGTTTACATAACTCTATAAGGAACTGCTGTTTACTATCGGCTCTTGGCCATGTCAATAGCCTACTCAAGCTCTACTCAAGAGGCTGTTCAAACTGGCCATAGTTAACATTGTTAGTTAACATTGGTAACATTAACATAATACAAAGGCTGAAATATGACGTGCATTGTTTTTCTTTATGTGGACATTCTGAGGTCACAAAGATCGCACAACCAGAAGGCACTGTGGGGGACCGTTTAGTTCCTGATGGTGATGATTAAGGAACTTAATCTTATCGCACAGGCGTCTACATTGTAATTAGTTCAAGGTAGAAATGTCTGCTTAATACCCAACATGTGGAAAGTAAGGAAGAAAAAAGTTCAGAGATTGGGCCCAATTGTGCTGATAAGAAGCCACGGTTACAGCAGCCCCGACAAAGATTTAAAGACGATTATGGAAGTGGGGACTGCATGGCATCTCAACTCTTATTGTCACTTAGAATTATTTATATTCTAACATGATAAGTAATGACCAACAAACCTCATCAAGGTAAAAGTTACTTTTGGTGATTGTGGTTTCCTAAATCCAAAGATTTGATGTTGGTAATCCGATGAAGACCCTGTAGGAAAACACATTGTCGACAAATTATATAAAGGCGGAGAATGTGTGTGTATATGTGTCGGGTGGGGTAGGAAAGGGGAGGTGGGGTGGGGTGTTACCATGGGAGACAGCGACCAATCCCAAAACATCTAGCCTATAGATATACAACATCACAATGCTGCAAGGCTGCAACCTCCAATTTAATGCATTGGCCATGCATCACTTTTCTGTAGTTGAACAAGCATATAGACATGATTTGTAAACACACACACACACACACACACACACACACTGAGGCAAAGAGGGCTAAATGTAATGACATTATACCAACATTACTAATCCTATCAGCTCTTTCACCTCGACATGCTGCTTGTAAATTCAAATTAAACTATTTCAGCATAATGACCTCCCACTGGGAGCCTTTGACAGGATGGATGCGAGTGATTTGAGCGTGTTCTACAGGACTTCAGAACCACCGGGCTGCTGCAATGAAAACTGATCGGGGCCCACGCCTACCGAATTTGATTACCCGTTCATTTTGCATTAATTCTGTTAAAATCCAACATTAAAACCAACGGGACATCTCACCTCCAACTTGCTTCACCTCCCTGACAGAACAAGCCTATGTTGACAAATATGTTTGTTTGTTTATAAATAAAAATAGATTCAAATATATTGGAGAACTTGTTGTGTATTTTAAAACACATGACTATATATTTCATATTTTATATTTATATATGTTTTATCTTAATGCATGAAAAAAAAGCTAATGACTACTATTTAAAAATAAATACATTTGGTATGTATTTTTTTTTATTGTTCTAATGATGTAATAGTAAACAGAAACACAACCAAACCTCAATAAACACATGGATACAAGGATGCAAACACGGACGCGTTCCCATTCAAAAGAAAAAAAGTTGCCTGGCCTCTCAACTGATGCCCTTGAAAAGGGAGGAAAGTTGGGGAGTGTGTGATGTTATTTATTAGACTGTAACCATGGCCACCAACCGTTGCCGGGCAGCAAACTGTCGCCGCTCCGACGGCAACAAAAGGGCGGATTCATCCATTAGAGAAGAGGAAGGAGAGAGGCATCCCTCAGACCAAGATGGAGCTCGGCCGCCGGTGCGAAGCGGGACCGAGGCGAGGAGCCGGACACGGGTCGGCAAGGGCCGTCCGCCGGGCCCGTCGTCCCGTCGACTCCAGAAAGTTGACGCGGTTGTTGTTGTCGTTGTCGTCGTCGTCGTCGCCGTTGTTGGATGAACCATTTAAGGGACTCTTCCTCTTCCTCCTCATCCTCCTCCTCCTCCGCTTCCCACTAGTGGTGCAAGACTCGTGAGCGATTGGTTCGCGGCGAACGATTATTTCAAATGACTCGGCCGGATCGAGTCGCTCCACCGAAATAGTTCATCTCCGCCTCACGGACGGAAAATAATCCCCGTGGACTAAATCAAATTCCGAGGCCAACGACGACCGAGGAATTTGGCTTAATCCACGTCGAATGCGACGGATTTACACTTTCAAATTCCACCGAAAGAACTCACTCTGACGGAAGCACTTATTTTTGTGATCCACCCTTTGCATTTCTCTGCCCAAATAAGCGATCTTCGAGAGAAACGGGGTTGGATAACTTGTTACCCGCCTCCCCCCGTGCGTTAAAGCAACCGAATCACACGAAATATTCGTCGGGGGGAATCGCGCGAAGCTGTTTGCGTGCGCCTTCACCGGGGGACTCGTCGGGGAGCGAATCTCCAAACCGGAGCCGAACCTTCCCTGACTATCCTCCACCATTGGAGAGAGTTGTCCGGGCGGTGGAGTCACATGAAGCCCACACCTGTCGGCGGTGTGGGGGATGACAAGCACATGGTGCCCGGTCTTTAATTCCCAACCGGAGGAAAGAGCTTCCCACGTCACACAAACGTTGATATAATAATAAAAATAATAATAATACTACTAATAATAATTATTATTATCATTATTATTAGTATTAGTATTATTATTATTGTGACTATCATTATTTTATTTTTTTTATTGTTAATAATAATCATCATAATCATAACGATAATAGTAATCAAAACAACGATCCTGATAATAAATCATTTCTATGGGTCATAATATGGTTGGCGCTGCTTGGGGAGCAGATGTGGCTTAAGTCGACGCTCCGACACGTGTTGAGGAGATGGGGTTTGGGGTGATGGGGGGATGGGGTGGATGGATGGAAGGGAGGGGGGAGGGGGAGGAGGAGGAGGAGGAGAGAGGAGGGGGGGGGGCGAGAGGGGCTGAAAACCGGTTTCTAATGGTGACGGATGATTTGTAGCCGCGAACAGTTGTTTTGCCTCGCAGCCTGTCCCGTCCGCCCCAGTGTGCGCCGGGAAGTTGCGGGGGAAAAGTCAGAAAATACGGTTTTTACCGTGAGAGCGGACGACTCGAGCGGCTCCGATTGTTGTTACATAATCGCCCTGATAATCGCAATTACTTCAACTAATCGCGATGGTTTGGTAAAGTCGTTAGTTTCTATATTCATGTTTATAGCTGAATTTCAAGGAAATTTTGTGCGTTTCCACCAGTTGGGATGGAACTGGCTACCCACATTTTTACATTATATTTATATAAGTTAATATTATGATAGTAGTAATTATTTGACAATAATTTGATTTGTAAGACAATTGTCAACTAAAATGAAATACAATACCTGCAATGCAGACATACACATGCATATAACATTCTTAAAGCATGCAGCTGAAATATAAAGAATAGAAAGGGAGCTCAAAGTGAACACTTGCACCCCAGTACACTGTAATTTCATTGTACATTCACCCAGCGTAAAGTTGAGGAAGCGGCGTGTTTGTCCTCTGGTGCTTGTGTGAAGTAACTTTGCAGTACCAGTACACAAGAGCTGAGGTGTTGAGAACAGAGGAGAGAACGGGAGAGATAGAGAGGGAGGTACAATAGCCCACTATGGCTTAGTCATATGTACTGGAATGTCCATTCCAAGCTTTACAGTTGTTTGGGCCGGGCTCCAATACTGTTATGAACTTGATTTTCAGCTACACTACCTGTCTGCCTGTCACAACATTGCCTTTGTGCACCATTTGCATATGAAATAGGTGCCGTTCTCCATTCTTACAATTGAGTGTACCATAAAAATCATTTAAAAGCCGTTATTTTAAGGTAAAAAAAAAAAAAAGTTTTAGTTTTGCTTTAAGAGTCACTGTAAACATTTTCTCCTGTTTCAGGCTCCACGCTGCACCACAAACAGTTAAAACTCCAACGCATCAGCAGGTTTAACAGCCCTACCCTGAACTCTGACCCCTGGGGGCCATCGCAGCCACAACACCCCGTCCAATACCACCCTACCTGGAGGATGACACGCCACCTTTGAACCAATCAGAGGCTAGGGGGGAGGAACTGGGCCATTTTAGGAGGATGCTGTGTGTGTGTGTGTGTGTGTGTGTGTGTGTGTGTGTGTGTGTGTGTGTGTGTGCGTGCGCGGGTGTGCATGTGCGTGTGTGTGTGTGCATGCGTGTGTGCGTGAGAGAGAGAGAGAGAGAGAGAGCGAGAGAGAGAGAGAGACAGAATGGGAGAGAAACAGGTAAACAAAGAGACACACAAAAACAGAGATACAGAGATAGAGTTTAAGGAGAGGAGATGTAGACGGGACAGGAGGGACGGCTGCCGAGGTATGAAAGACGTGCACTTTGATCTATCATCCTGACTGCAGGAATATAATCGGAAACAGAGAGCGATGGGGAGAGACGGAGAAAGAAAT
>NC_137206.1:21283677-21296177 GCF_960531495.2 Zeus faber | reverse complement strand
CCAGAGCGTCCCCTGTCGGAGCGCCGTGACGTCACCGGGTTAGGACCGAGGCCGAGGGGGAGGCGGCGAGGCCGTTTCTGGGCTCCACCGCTGGGGGCGCCAGTGTTCATGATCTGCAAATCATCACGGTCAGGGTGATCGTGCGTGTGCGTGCGTGCGTGCGTCTGTTTTACGTAGGAGCTGCTCCTCGCTGCAGCCTGCGTCTCTTGTGCGTTTGCGTTTTCGCCCGGAGAGGCGGACCCCGCCACGCAACGACGGAACCCGTATATATGGAGGAGCACATGCGAACTGCAATAACTGACACGGACACTGCTGCTATTACCTCAGTTGCCAAGATATATATATATATATATATATATATATTTTTTTTTTTTTAATTTTTATTTTAACTAAAGCTCTATGTTGCTCCGGAGCAGTTTAAGTCAGAACGTAGAAGGGAAGGAATGTAATTCGCATCCTGCACTAAAAAAAAAAAAAAAAGGAGGCGGAGGACGAGAGGGAAGTGGTACTGAGAGCTGCTGGGCGCTCAGAAGGCTGCGGGGTCTCTCTAGCGGCGGTGTGAGGAAACTGCTCCCCCCCCCCCCCCCCCTTTTTTTTTTAAATTGAATTATTATTATTTGTAAAGCTTTACACTTTCTGATGTTGAAGTTAGTGTTCGGATCATCCTTGGAGTGCGACATGATCGGACGGTCAATGACTTTGACGCATTGGAATTGGGAGGAATTGGATCAGTGCAGCTGTTGTCTGGTACCGTGAAACAACTCCAAAATAATCATCAGGGTTTGTGTATTTTCAAAGTCTGAGCATGAATGGAACATTTAAGAAGCCCTCCTCTCTTCCCTGAGGGTCGATGCTTCACATGTGCTGCTTTCTCCATGACATGAGTCATTTATAACATTAAAAATGACACGTGGCAAAAAAACAAAAACATTGGTGCCTTTGAAAATGCTTTTATTGCTAATTGTTGGCAGTGCATAGATTAAATGTTAGAATCACAGTTATTGAAATATAAGAAAAGTTCGAGTGCTAAGAGGAATGATCAGTGCTGCACCCACTGGAGTTTGTTCCACAGTTGACATTATAAATGATTATGAATAAAAATGATTTCAATTAGGTAATTCAAACACAACTGATAAAATCAAGTATTTTTCAAATGAGAAGGGGTTTTGATTACTCAGCATTTGATAAAGAGCAGATAACAAAAAATAATACAAATATTTTAACGTGGAGATGACTGAATATAATAATGGTAAATTGTTCAATGAAGGTCTGGCTTATTGGGCTGAAAATGTTTTTGCATCACGTAAGTGTTTGAGCTGTTATCTCAAATGAAGGCTCGTGGGGGAATTGGGTAAATGTGAACGTGTCCTCCTTAAATTCAAAGTTGTATTTCATGATGTCAGAGTAGATTTGGCTCAAAACATTCTTTAAAAAGTAAAAGCAGCCAAAGAAGTGGATCAAAACCAACTGAATATATTTGTGATGACGGCGGTGATGGAGTCAAAGCACGCTGCAGGGAGGCTGGTCACAGCCGTGTGGACAGACCAGCTCAGTCTATGACGGTGACCTCCGTCTCTCCCTGAATCTGCACGGAAACACTTTGCATTAGGGAAAAAAACAAACAAACACAGAAATGCTCTTCTGTTTCAATCAGTGTAGCTCCACCTTTAAAAAGACTTTCACATTAACCCCGATGACATCTCATATTTTCCAATGTTTTTGGTTATTTTTTTTAAAAGTGGCAACATTTTTGGGTTTAGGGAAAACGTACAGTATGGTGAGAAATCAACCTTCAAACAATCCTGTCTACTGCTAATCCTGATAATACCTGGTCCTGTGGACAGCTACAGTAACGTATATTTTTGTCGAAGTACCTCATTTTGTTATATGTTAATTCCACATTACAGCAATGGCGCTTCCGCCTCCTCAAATTGTATTAATGATCCAAAATAATACAAAATATGGCAGATTTAAGTAACTTTGAAAATATTAAAGTGTTATTGTAGTATTCAGCAGTGAAAGTGTGTATTTAATGCTGACGGGGGGGGGGCGTTACCTCAGGCATGTTCTTGCACACCATGCAGGCGAGGATGAGCTTGATTCCGGCTCGGAAAGGTGTACAGGTCTCAGTCCAGGTGATGTTGCCCATGGAATGGAGCTGACTGGAACACACACACACACACACACACACACACACACACACACACACACACACACACACACACACACACACACACACACACACACACACACACACACACACACACCATCCTAAAATGGCCTAGTTCCTCCCCCATAGTCTCTGATTGGTCAGATCTGAGTCTGGTGTCTCACTGATCGGCCTTGTTCTTTGAGTGTGTGTGTGTGTGTGTGTGTGTGTGTGTGTGTGTGTGTGTGTGTACCTGTATTTCTTGACCCTCTGTTCCATAACCCCGCCCACCTCCATCCCCACGCTGATGTCCTTCAGTGTAAAGTCGAAGGAGTTGGTGAAGGACACAGTCACAAACATGTCACCGTTCACCTGGGCAACTTCACTCGCCTTGGAGGAAAGGGCGGGAAAACCAGATAACGCGGTTACAGTCCCATCATCCAGTAACGTGGGGGATAATAATCGTAATAATAATAATAATAATAATTATAATAACAACAACAAACAACAAACAACAATAAAAATAAATATAGCTGGACCTCTAATTATAATATAATGATATAATAAAAATATTTAATATTTAAGTGTAATATTATTATTAGGGGTCTGCAGGGCTAATAATAATAGTGTGTGTATGTGTGTGTGTGTGTGCGTGTGTGTGTGTGTGTCACCGTCACGATGAGAGGTGGGCATCGCAGGCTGAGGACTTTCATGGCGGACAGCGGTTGGCCGTTGCTATCTCCAGTCACAACAAACCGCAGCCCACTCTGGGAGCCCAGGTGAGACATGTACTCCTGTGGGCTTATCCTGACCGTCACAATCTCAGCTGAGCGACACACACACACACACACACACACACACACACACACACACACACACACACACAGGGGCACACACATTAGTTTGATGATTAGATGTCAGTTTAAACACAGCACTATCCCTTTTTTGAATCATGAGATTAAATCAGGGGATATATATATATATATATATATATATATATATATATATATATATATATATATATATATATATATATATAAAAACACATATTTTAAAATAATTTTAAAATATATATTTATTAATTAAAAAAAAAATCGATTTCTTTTCCTGACAATCCCGGTGTCCTATTAATGCTGGTGGAGATTCAGGTGTGTTTATTCGTGTTATTTTCAACCATATATGCAACGCCCGCCCACACACACTCACGCTGATCGGGCTGCACATTGATGTTTAATTCCTGCTGCTTGAAGGAGCTGGCCTGGACCCCTGTGTAGTAGACCACTGAGCAGGAGAGCAGAGCCTGCACCACCTGGGGCTCGTCAAACTGACTCTGGAAGTGGATCACCAGGGTCACGTCCTGACCAATCATGACCTGGAGAGAGAGAGAGAGAGATAGATAGACAGACAGACAGACAGACAGACAGACAGATAGACAGACAGACAGACAGACAGACAGACAGACAGACAGACAGACAGACAGACAGACAGACAGACAGACAGACAGACAGACAGACAGATAGATAGATAGATAGATAGATAGATAGATAGATAGATAGATAGATAGACCTGATCAGCGGTGATGGTAACAGTCATCCGGCCCTCTGGCAGATCAGGCTGGTCTCGTTCCATGCCGAAGCCCATAGCTGTCTCCATGGCCTGGTCATCTGCGGCAGAACCTGGGACACACACACGCACACACACACACACGCACGCACGCACGCACACACACACACACACGTCTGAGTGTCTACTGAAATGTGTGTCCGTGATTGCGTCTGCCTGTCTGCCTGCGGGCTCGTTACCTTCCCTGTTTTTGTAATTTAATGTGACGTCCTGTCTCGCGTTGGCGCCCACGGCCTTGGTGAGGATCAGCTGGCCGATGACGTCCGTTTGCACCTTGAAGGGCGTCAGGTTGCCATATTTGTCCGAAGTGAATGATACAACATCACTGTTCACCTAGGAGAGAAGCGGGGGGTGGGGACCATTTTCAAGGCTTGTCTCAGTTTGATGTTGGTGGTATGTGGTGTGGGGGTGGGGTGGTTTAAGCAGCCACACCTATCTTGGGTCTAGGCAATTGGGCCCGTGAGCAGGGTGGCTGTTGCTTGTTAGAGCAATCAACAAGCAACTGGTAAAACCCCCCATCCCTACGTGTGTGTGTGTGTGTGTGTGTGTCACAATTACTTTATAGTCGTTTTTGTTTTTTTTGTTTGAGTCTGTATGGATTTTCTTTCTTTCACAATTGACTCGAAAAATATATATGTCCCAGAAATATGCCCAAGTGTAAAGATTAAAGGACCCTTTGTTCCAACTCCCTTTGCGAGTATAAGGGGTTCCACTGGCTGTGCCGCTCTCGGAGCGGGGCATGCCACTGAGACTACCGGGCATCCATTCCCACTGGGTGAGTGCTGATGGAACTACAGGCTTCTGAAACATTATGGGAGTGGGATGAGCTTCTTTTTAAAGTTTGAAACACACTTTTCTGCTTTATTTAGTGACTCAGTGAGAATCTCTGCTAGTGAATCATCAGCAAACCCCTCCTGTTTGAGCAGCTTTGAAAAATCATACCAGCGAGAGCAACTGGACAAACGACGGAAATCCCTTCCCCAATGGCGGAGTGCATTTTCATTTCGAATCATTTGGATTTAATCCCCCTCAACTGTACCTCAGCAAAGACGAATTTGCCGTCGTACTGGTAACAGACCAAACCCTTCTTGACGGCGACAACCGATGTAGGGCCGCAGCGAAAGTGTCCTAAATGCAAAAACGGAATCAAAAACATGGTCATCCATCCATCCATCCATCCATCCATCCCTCCATCGATTCATCTATCTCTCTGTCTACCCACCATCGCTGGTCTCTTGGGGGGTTGCGTCCACCACTTGCCAGCCCCCCATGCCAGAAGGCAGATCGGTTCTGATCATATTCCCCTCATTCCAGCAGTGGTAGTTCCTACAGAAAGAGGTAGCGATATACCCTAAATTGACATTACATTGTACAAATATAACCCATCTAAACAAATTCATTTTGAATGAAATTGACAGAAAGGTGGATAAATAAACAGCAGAGGGTTCCCGAGGATCCTGGCAACAGAGATTGGTGACAAACTGCCCAGGACAACCCCGATGGAATGACCAACACGGTCTCGCACCTGGCTGGTGTGGCTGTCTGGCAACAGCCACACCAGCCACAACAGTCACAACAGAGCGAGTAGTGCCTGCCCCCTTTTAATCTGTTCACAAGAGTCATGTATTTGTTATTAAATATTTGTTTTCTATATGTATTTTATTATAATGTATTTATTTATATAATATTTATTCAAAGTGTTATGCTATATATGAAACATATTACTCATGAATAACCACACAATTAATAATGTATACCATATATATATATCCATACTAATTGTACCTTGTATATTCTGTATGTTTTCATATATTTGATTCGTGTATATTTGGCAATTTGAATTTTATTAGATTTTATCTTACCTTATTTTATCTATTCTTTTATTTGTAATTTATTCACACTGTTGATGGTAATTGTCTGAAAAGAAACGCACCAAACCTCACCGTGACAAATCCCTCGCACTGGTTTGTAAACTCTTGATTCTGATTCTGATTCTGAAACTTTAATACATCAGCGTCACTGGAGCCAAAGGGGAGAGGTGCCGATATGGGAGTCGCTTCGCTTGTGTCCCTGCAACGGAAATGATCGACAGGCGTGTGGACCAACCAGATGGAGTCCACGGTGTTGCGCTCGTCGGGGGTCTTGTCGGGTTTGAAGATGAGGTCGATCTTCAGGTTCCCAGTGTTGTCGTGAGCGGAGCAGAAGTTGGTGACCACCCTGGATGGGATGCCGAGGCACCGCAGGACTGTGTGTGTGTGTGTGTGTGTGTGTGTGTGTGTGTGTGTGTGTGTGTGTGTGTGTGTGTGTGTGTGTGTGTGTGCGTGTGTGTGTGTGTGTGTGTGTGTGTGTGGGGTATGATGAAACAGAGAAAGACTTCAAAAAAATTTGACTTTTGATGAAGTCTTAAGTTCACAATTGTATTTAACAATGGTAAAAGTATTATATATATATATACAGTATATTATATATACATAATGTACATATTTTCCTTTTTCTTTCATTATTCGCACGGTTTTGCTGCTGTAACACAGCCTCCCCCTTCAGGGATTAATAAAGTGTTATTTTATCTTATCTGACTCACAGGTGTTGAGGACCCCGGCGTACACCCAGCACTGGCCGAATGACACGGGCACCCCGGAGTTGTGGTACTGGTGCAGTATCTTCACGCTGCCCGTCCACAGCGTGGGCGACGTCCCCATGGAGAAGTCATCGCCCCAGTTCCCGACCAACACGCCGCTGTCGTCCTGGGAGTTTATCTGCGGCCGCAAAAGGTACAATTGAATCGCCCCCCCTCCCCAACCCGGAGAAAAGGGGCTGTGCTTCTTGTCTCCCAAATATTTTGTTTTATGAATACCAATTTCTCGAGGTTTCCCATACCATGGCAGACGCCATCCTGACCATTTTGACGACGTCGCCTCGGTCGGAGATGGGCATACCAGATTTATCCAGGATGAAGATGCAGGCCTCCAAAATGCCCTGGTCAAACTGGAGAGAGAGCGAGATTTGAATGCGTGCGTGCGTGCGTGTGTGCGTGTGTGCATGTGCGTGTGTGTGTGTGTGTGTGTGTGTGTGTGTGTGTGTGTGCGCTCACCTGGCCATACAGCCAGCTCCTCTGGGAAACAGAGGAGGCTTCTCCCTGGTAGATGATCCCATTCTGATTCAAGACATACTCACTTCTGGACGCCTCATCGCCGAGAAACACATGGTCGTCTGCACACACACACACACACACACGCGGCAGGTTAAAGACTGACGGACGGACAGACAGACAGACGGACTGACAGACAGACAGACAGACAGACAGACAGACAGACAGACAGGTTACTGTACAGACCAAGACACCAGGCGTTGAACAGCAGGTACAGGTCTGTTTCTGGCACTCTATTGGTGCGGGACCCTCCTTCACTGGCGGCATACACACGAAACTTCCCCACAATGGAGCTGGGGGGTGTTAAGATGGACACCAGCGCGGAGGACCCCTCCAGCTGCTCGATCTGGCCGGTCCACAGGCCCTCGGTCTCGCCCCCAAACGACACCACCAACTTGGTCCGATTAACCACTTTGGGGTGGGAGCCTGGAGGTGGGGGAGGGCATGCCCTTTATTATTTTTTTTAATTTTAAATGAAATTATTTACTCTTTCAATTCTATTTAATTATTATCCATCATTCTTTAATTATATTTAATTATTTTATTTGCGTTGTTTTCTTTCTTGTTATGTTTTCAAGGGTTTTAAACTCTGTGCAAAATCGTCTGTTCAATTTGAAATACATTTCAGGTGCCTTTTATCCACTTTGTGTACAATTATTTTCCATTTGCCTGTTTGTCTTGTGTCCTTTTTTAATGTGAAGCACTTACAGCTGCATTTTGTGTATGAAAGGTGCTATAACAATAAAATGCATTATTCTCTCAGAAATGACTTAATTGTTATAACTTTGAAGTTCAGCTTTAATCTCTAGAAATGGAAATTGTTTAAATGTGTGTGTGTGTGTGTGTGTGTGTGTGTGTGTGTGTGTGTGTGTTGAATAAAGTCCATGTGTGTTGTATGAAAGTGTGTGTATGTTCACTGGTATTTGTGTGTGTGTGTCTTTGTTTACATGTGCTGATCTAGAGCCATGGGCAGTGTGTTTTAATTAGCCACGACAACGACTGAGCGGCTGCTTAAGGAACTGACACTTTTCAAATTGCTCGTTGGTTAACTCTTAATGAGAAAATTTGTTTGTAGGAGTGTTACACTGTAGTGTTTGTGTGTGTGCGTGTGTGTGTGTGTGCGTTGGTGTGCGTGTTTTGTATTTGTTCATTCCATTCGAAAAGTGCCGTGACTTCCACATGGAATCAACAAATAAAAAGATACGTCTTAAAGCAGGTTTCTGACCATATCGAGTTTTGACATTTTTCCAAAACCCAGTCAGTTTGGTCCTTTAACAAAGCCCGCCAAACCACATTTATCCGGTCGAAGACGGCGGCGGTGGCTTTTGGAGCTGATCACTGCACTGACCGATCAAGAACTCGACATGGAAGACGTCTTGGTCTCTGTTCAGAGGGCGGTTGAAGTTGATGCGGAGGAAGAACGCCTGACCACGACGCACCACCAGCCGGTCGATCATGAAGAGCGAAGTGTGGTGCTCGCCCACGTTCAGATCTATGCACATGTCCACGCTGTCCACCACGAGGTTGTCTGAGTGGCGGAAGAGGGAAGGGAGGGAGGGAGAGAGAGATGGAGAGGAGAGAGAGAGAGAGAGAGAGAGAGAGAGAGAGAGAGAGAGAGAGAGAGAGAGAGAGGGAGAGCAAATAAGAGAGATGACGAAATGAACAAAAGGACAACAGATTATGGTTTAAGGTAATCGAGCAGGCAGACCCATCTCTCTCTCTCTCTCTCTCTCAGTTCAGTCTATCTCTCCCACACACACACACACACACACACACACACACACACACACACACACACAGACACACACACACACACACCGCCAGGTGGATTTCCTCGAGGCCTGGGTATCACGGGTTCATACTCTGGCAGGTCGTACTCCACCTCCTCCAAGTTGGAGGTGTCCACCTGGAGGACAACAGGAATAATAATAATAATAATAATAAGAAGAAGAAGAAGAAGAAGAAGAAGAAGAAGAAGAAGAAGAAGAAGAAGAAGAAGAAGAAGAAGAAGAAGAAGAAGAAGAAGAAGAAGAAGAAGAAGAAAAAGAAGAAGAAGAAGAAGAAGAAGAAGAAGAAGAAGAAATAATAATAATAATCATAATAATAACAACAATAATATAGGAGACACAAGAAAGCAAGTACCAGAGCATTGTAGCGGCCCTTGTACAGATGGGACTTGGATTGATGCGACATCTTTGGGTCAAAGGTTAAGGCTCAGAGGTCACTAAGTCTCTGACGAGAGAGAGATAGAGAGAGCAAGCGAGAGAGAGAGAGAGAGAGCGAGAGAGAGAGAGAGAGAGAGAGAGAGATTTTCACTCATGTTGCTTGTGTAACATTCATGCTTTGTCAATCAATGAGGTTAAATGTCAATCAGGTTGAATTTCACTGAGCTGACATTGAAATGAAACATGGGGACTCACACGCACACACACACACACACACACACACACACACACACACACACACACACACACACACACACACACACACTGGCACCTGTTGGACTGCACATCAAGGCTTCTCCACACTCCTGCAAACGTTCTCGCTCCCTCGACACCTCACACAATAGAAGCTCCAGCACAAAAAGGAAGCTCAATACCTCAGGAGCGAAAGACCCCCGCCCCCACCCCTCCGTCATCCATTTTCTTTTCACGCCACAAACAAGTTCCTCGGAGGCCACGCAATTTGCTTATGCTAATGTAATTTCTCCCAAACAGTCGCCCGTTGTTTCGGAGCGACGCTCCTCCGCGCGGTGACAATGGGCGGGATTCTCCGAGGAGCGCGATGGAGTCCCGTCGCAGGCGGCCACGTTTCCTCTGCGCGGCCTCCGGTCCGAAGCCTTTTTTACCCGCTTAGAAAATAGGCAAAGAGGCGGCGGGGGCGGCGGCGGCACACGACACACCGCTCGTGTTTCCGCCGCGGCGTTCGCGATCGGCATTTTCTTCTCCGCCGTCGTCGTCTGCCGTTCGCATGACTCCCCTCTCCAGGCCATCGCAGCCCTTCAAAACGCAGGCGCCGAACAATCGGTGGTGTCTCAGCGTGCGGTCCAGATGAAATGAAAGCCTCGTTTTCAAAACCGTAAAACTAATCTTGCGCGCTCGCCTCGTATACACCTTTCGCCTTTTTTTTTGTTTGTTTCGGAACGGAAACTGTAAGTCAACGTTTTGAACTTTTCCAGGGGCGACGCCCCGAACCCCCGAAAAACCTCTGTGAGAAAAAGGGCAGACACCTTTAACGGGACCTCATGCGACGCCTTTTTATCCCAAAAACAAGCCGATACGAGCCACGTCCCTTCGTCAGGCGACACTTTACGGGGCCGTTTTTGGTCAAGTCGGAAGCGATGAGGCGGAAGGCTCTCTCTCTCCCTGCGAAGCTCTGCGTGCACCACCGCTGTTATCAGAACGACAAAATCAACGCTTCATCGCGAGAAAATGAGAGCCGAGCGAAGGATAAATCAGAAAATCTTTTTCGGTGTTATGTAAGGATGCGTTTGGCCGAGACCGCTGTGACACCCTCTCCGCCCTCGGCACCAGCTCAGTCAGAGAAAATTCGTCCCGCATTCGCAAAACGTTTCTTGTTCTGTTTCCCTGAGCGGGGATACCTTGAATGGAAAGAAAGTGGTTGTTAAAAGTAACTTACCTTGGAAAGTGGAGGAAGAAGTTTGAATCTCTGGATGTAGAGAACAACGGTGCTGCACAGGAGCGCAGACCACTTTATATACACAACAAGGTTCCCCTTTTTAATCAGCACACACACAATGTCTCTCTCTCTCTCTCGAACACCCCCCCAACACGCACGCACACACACACACACAAACACACACACACACACACACACACACACACACACACACACACACACGCATAGATAGATACACTAACACACACTCTCTCCTTCTGTGTTCTGAAAAGAGAAGTGTGTGTGTGTGTGTGTGTGTGTGTGTGTACGTGTGCGTGTGCGTGCGTGTGTTTCGGTAATGTGCTGCGTCGGCATTTAAACACATCAGGGTGACCTTGACCCAAACGATATTGCCGTCAAATCATTATTTTATCAGTCGTCTTCAGAATTCCCCCGCGGCGCCGCTCTGCCTGCAGCTCCCACACCCAAACACTGTCCTTCAAGCCACGACGTGGAGATTCCAATCGTTTTGGGGGATTGTTCTTGCCGCCGGAATAGAAAATGAACATCGGGTTGAACGAAGCCTTTGTCAATCGTGTCCGTCTATGAACCAAATTCTACATGTTTCATCATCATCATCGTCATCATCATCATCATCATCACCATCGTCATCTGCTTCTTATTTTGTCAGATTTTGCTAATAGGTTGAGAAAAGATACTTATTGTGTGCATAAGGTGTGCAATCATAAATAAAGAATTATATGTACATATAGAGATCAAATTCAATTTGATGTCAGTTGATTGATTTTGATAATGTAATTTTGTGATTTGATAAACAAACAAACAGGAAAATACTGTAAACAACAATAATAATAATAATAATAATAACAACAATAATAATTATAGTATTATTATTATTATTATTATTAATAATAACAATAATAAAAAAAAAAATAATAATAATAATAATAATGATAATAAAAAAAAAAAAATAATAATAATAATATCATAAGAATATTTACAAACTAAACACAATGACTATCAAACGATGTAAATAAGAAATGATAACACAATAAAATAAAATAAGTACACTTTTTAAATGGGTAAAATAATAAATTGGTAAAATATGAGTCAGATCGTACATCTGGGGCTCTCACTACCAGAGCCTCTGGAACGTCTACTACTGCGTCAATAATAAGTGGCAAAATGGGAAAACCAATGCCACAATGAAAACGAAAGATTTGTTCTGTCAGGTAGTCAGCTGAGATTAAAAACCCTTGCCGATACCTCCTACATCTTTCTCCATCTTCTCCACTGGACTCTAATGACAAATTGCTTTCTCTGATCTAATTCGGAACAAAAGCAGTAAAGGCAGCTGCTGCTTTCAGGAACCCGAAAAAAAACACTCCTGTGACATTTTCTGCAGGATGCTCACCTGCGTTGATTATATATATATATATAAGGTTTGTTTTTAGAGCAAAGTGCAACTAAAAATAAATGACATTACATACAGTCAACTTAAATTTTGCAGAATGTTATGGTTTCTTTTTTATTTATTATTATGTGTATTATTTTTTACCGCGTTTTGCTTGTTATCGTAGTTTTTATTTTATTTAGCTTTTCCTCTTATTATGTAAAACAAACCGTTAGATTTATTATGGTATTGTTTATTATTTTATATTATCATTATTATGAAAAACTCAAAAAGCAATAAAGCAAAGGCGTCACTTTCCGACAAACGTATCGTGTCCCTAAATACATTAGGGGGAAAGTGAAAAGCGAGAGAATCAAAAACAGCCGGGTTTGGGCTTCCTGGAGGTTGTCATGACACCACGGCTGCTCCCGGACGACACGATTTCACTTCCCCTTCCTCCTTTCCTGACCTGGGCCCACTCCGGAACAACAAGGTCATGATGTCGGGATGTGGAATAGAAGAGAATAAAAGCAGATGACTGTGGATGT
>NC_137206.1:21261177-21278677 GCF_960531495.2 Zeus faber | reverse complement strand
AAAGAGAGAGAGAGAGAGAGAGAGAGGGGGGGGGTGTGCACGCAAGGTACCTGGGTGCAGATATAAAGAGGGTGGATGGTGGATAAAATAATCCAATCCGTGCCCAAAAAAGCAAATCGAACGAAAACGTGCGAAACAACGCAGGAATTGAATTGAATACGGAAGGAGTTGGTTAGATTGTGCGTCTTTGTGCGTCGTGTTGCGCCTTTAAACGCAGGACCTGCTGCAGGAGCGCAGTGCAGAAACGAACAATAAAAACAATGTAATAACGGGTATAATAATAATGGTGATAATAATAATGGTGATAATAATAATAATAATAATAATAATAATAATAATAATAATAATAATAATAATAATACAGCATTTAGTGTACTGTTGCAAAAACGAATGGAAGCATTCCTGAGGAGAAAATGCGCATAAAAATAATCGGTGGATCTCCACCCGTTCCACCGTTTTGTTTGCTTTTAAACCGACACGATGGGATGTCCGTCCGTCCGTGCGTCCGTGTCTTGTCTGTGAACGACGGGGTTTCTCCATTTTCAGCAGCAACGAAACATTGGTCGCGCGTTTTGTAGAAGGACGCAGTGGACGAGCTGGGGGGGGGGGGGGGGCTTCCATTCAAACTGGCTTCATTTAAACCGCTGTCTGCGTGTTTTCGATAGAAATCATATTTTTTTCATTTATTGTATTTTATTTCGACCGTAAATGTTTTACAAAAAATACAAGCATTAAAAATTTTCGGTTGACGTGCTGCGGCTCAAGACCGAGGCAGCTCGGTGACAAGGAGGTGGGTTGGCTTCATTCCGAGAGCATCGTCACCGTGAGATTGGTGCGGGGTTTTTTTTTTTTTTTTGTTTAACGCGGTCATTGCACCTGCGGAACGGGTCGAACCAGAGCGCGTGGGCGGGGGGGTTCTGGTTCAGTCAGGACGGTGTTGGACACTCCACCGTGGGTGTGCAGGGGTGTGTCTGCAAGCTTCCCACTGCAGGCAATGGGTATTGTGTATGTGAGAGAGGGAGAGAGAGAGAGAGAGAGAGAGGGGGGGGGGGGGGTGCGTGTGAGGTGCACGTGTACCGGACCCACGCCACTGTCTCTCTAAGGTCCTGTCCCGGTTTCACTCACATACAGAAATATCACTGCAGCCGGCGGGGGTGCAGAGATCTGTTGGAAGGAAAGTAACAAGAAAAGTGCACTGAAAATTCTGATATGATGCTTATTGTTATAATATTTATTTTTATATTTATTGTTATGATATTCATTGTTATAATATTTATTGTTATATTTACTGCTATTATATTTAGTGTTATATTTATTGCAATCCTATTTATTGTTATATTTGTTGTTGTTATTATATTTAGTGTGATATTATTTATTGTTGTCATATTCATTGTTGTCAAAGGCAGGTTTCTTTCATCCACTCAGGTGTGTCACAATCAGAAAGGGGTGGGAGGAGGGGGAGGTGTGGACGGGGTCGATGGTGGGGGGTGAGGTCGACGGGGTGCACGCGCACCATATATTTCGTGCACGCGGTGACCTTGTTGCGAGGAGGAGAAGCCTCGTGGTGGCTGTTTGAAGAAGTTTGCATGAAGCTATAGTGAGAGCTCACTATTATTCTACTGCAGGGGAATGGAGGGAGAGGAAGAGGGATAAGCGAGAGAGACAGACAGACCGAAACATATACATTATATACAGTCTAATATAGATAGATAGATAGACAGATAGACAGATAGATAGATAGATAGATAGATAGATAGACAGATAGACAGATAGATAGATAGATAGACAGATAGATAGATAGATAGATAGATAGATAGATAGATAGATAGATAGATAGATAGATAGATTGATAGACAGATGTAGAGAATGAATCATCTGCGTTTTCTCTTATTTCCCTCACACGCTCACCGCGATTATTTACCGAGCAAACAGATCAATCACCATTTAACCAGTCCCTCCCTCCCTCCCTCCCTCCCTCCCTCTCTCTCCCTCCCTCTAACAACCGTGCCGTGTCCTACACGTCACGCCGCGTTAGTCCACGGCCGATCGACCGGAACCGGCAGTAAAGTGCGCTCCTAAAACGCGGATCAATCCGCTGATTGTGTGCGTGACGCCCGCGACACGTTCCAGGGGGAGGAGGGTGTGTGTGTAGTACAGGGTGAAGTGTTTTTAAATCATTCATTAAAATGAATGAGGAGGGAGAGACCTCGTATTATTGTTGAATAAACACACACTGAATAATGGCATAATACTACCACTACTACTACTACTACTAGTAATAATGACAACAATACAGCAACAATATAATAATAATAACAATAATAATAATAATAATAATAATGATTATTATTATAATAGGAAGAAATACAGCAACAATTTAATAATAATAATTATTATTATTATAAAATAATAATAACAATAACAATAACAATAATAATAATAATAATAATAATAATAATAATAATAATATAGGATATAAAATAATATAATAAGGCCAAAAATGATTTGGTACTAACTCTAAAGGAACAAAACTATGATTTGTTGACACTACTATTTATTAAAATACATCGGTGTTTTCTTTCTCGTTCTCTCTCCACCGACGTGGACGCGGACTCGAAAAATGACAACGAACAGAGACACGCCCCCTTCTCTCCTCCGCGCGCATTACCTCATCCCTCCCTCCTTCCCTTTCTTTCTTTCTTTCTTTCTTTCTTTCTTTCTTTCTTTCTTTCTTTCTTTCTTTCTTTCTTTCTTTCTTTCTTTCTTCCGTTTTTGCGTTCTTCGTTTGTTTGTTTGTTTGTTTGTTTGTTTGTTTATTTCTTTCTTTGCGTGTATAGGCAAATATTAAAAAATCAAATGCACTTAGAAGTATCATTGGATCGGATGTATCCATATTGAACATATGAAATAAAGGAGCCCACGCGTGCAAATGTTTAACCAAGGAAGAAGCTGCAAAGCCACATTTTTTTGGAAGGATTATTAAACCGGATTTCACTCTTAAAATCCATTCTCGTCATGAAAGGGGCCTGTGATGAGTTGGGGCTAAGACACTCAATCGAGGAGGAAACTGAAGTGGGAGAAATGATCATCCATGAAGACGCATGTAGAGAGCCCAGTCTGAAAGCATTGCTTCAGCCTGTTGACCAGTGGTTCTCAACATGAGGTTCGTGGACCCTGCCCAGGGGTCCTTCAGAGGATCCACGGGGTCACCGTTATTTCATTTCATTTACAAGATGTACCACAATTATAGAATGTGCAATAATGACTGTTTTGATTGTAGTTTACTCTATTAGCTCGGGGCTCATTTATTCAAAAGGGCTGGTAACCAATGAGTCGTCTTGATGGTCGGTGTTGTTAAAATAAACTCAAGACTGACTGAAACATCTCATTGAAAACTATGATTGCTTACATGACTTTTCTTCCTTTTCTCTCTCATTCATCTCTCAAATCTACCCATCCATCCACCCATCTATCCACCCATCCACCCATCCATCCATCCCTCCATCCATCCATCCATCCATCAATCCACCCATCCAGTCTATCTGTTGCAGGTTGCGAGCTCCACGACGGGACAATGTGATACAGTATTTAAGGGGTTCTCCAATTGCCTGTTGGAGCTGGGAGAGAACATGGCCAACTACCCCCAGGAGCTGGACGAGAGGGAGAACCTACAGAAAATATGCACGTAGGTGTCGGGGCGCCACTGCACGTACACCCCTCCGACACGGGAGGAAGAGAGGGAGGATTTCTAAACCACAGCTCCATCTTTATTTGCTGTTATATAACACAGCATGAGTCCACCACGACACAGAACCACCGCACAGTAAAAGCAAAGGGGACGCTAGACCTGCAGTCTAATTTTGTTTCTTCTGAATCGTAAGGGAAATGAGAATGTCTTATCAGCAAATTAGCATTAGTTTTAATATGATTGTGCTCTGGAAATCAAACCATAATCCACTGCAGAACATAACACGCACACACACACACACACAAACACACACACACACACACACACACACACACGCACACACACACACACATACACACATACACACACACATGCACACACACACACATGATAAAAGGAGGTAATCTGTGTGACTTACACTCTGGGGAAGAGAAACTGAGGGTCGACGCTGCTGCTGCTGGTGGTGGTGGTGGTGGTGGAGGGGAGAGCACCAGATGGCTGACTGCAGCTAGGAACCCCCCCCCCCCCCCCCCCTTCCTGGACCCCAACAAACACACACACACGCACACACGGGCACACACACACACACACACACGCACACCAAGTGTTTTTTTAATTCAGCGACAGCTCCATCACAGCAGTCTTGAGGCGTGACAGGAGGTGCACATTAATACGCTTCGCACATGTCTCTCACACACACACACACATACACACACACACACACACACACACACACACACACACACACATACATACATACATACATTACACACATGCACACGCGCGCACGTGCACACACGTTAATTGCTCCGAGATATACCATCGACATGGCGCAGTTCATGAGGTCAACATCAATAAGACCAGATTGGATTAGATACGGTGTGTGTGTGTGTGTGTGAGAGTGCATGAGTGTGTGTGTGTTTGGGGGGGGTGGCAGGAGCATGTGCCAGTAAGCCGGCTGGTGTCGTCCCTACATTAACTGGGAGGAGAATTGGGGGGGGGGGGGGAGACTAGAGCTAAACAGGGACACAAGAAATGAAAAACAAAACTTAATGAGAGAAGCGAGAGAATGGAGAACAATAAAGAAAGGAGGAGAGTGTTGGGGGGAAGCAATCATGTAAAACCCATCTACTGGCACATGAAAAAAAGCCCATACATGATAATGAGCATTCAACAACGGAAGAGAGAAAGGGGGGAATCGGAGCACAAAGAAAAGGAAAGAGATTGAGAGAGAGAGAGAGAGAGAGAGAGAGATTGAGCAAGGGAGAGGGAGAAGGGGAGAACAGATGCAGTAAAACAAGCAGAGGAGGGCGAGGAGGCTTTCTTCAGCTTGAATAAAATATCAAAGCGGTGAGAGGAACGAGGGAGGTGTAGAAGCAAACGAGTCGGAGAGGGGGAAGGATGGATGAAAGACAAAAGAACGCTGTTGATGTCTGCTCCGTGGCCACTGCTGTTAGAATGGGGGGGGGGGGGGCAAAGGGTAGAGGAAAGAAAGAAGGGATGACGGGAAGAGGCAGGCGAAATGAGAGGAGTGAGAGAACTGGGGGAAGATGAAATTAAAAGAGAGACGCCTGCGGGTGTCAGAGTTCAGCATGGGGGGGATGGACGGATGGATGAATGGATGGATGGATGGATGGATGATGAGAATGTGTAAACTGGAGATGACTCCGGTGCGAGAATGGTGCAAGACGGAGTGTGAAATGGAGAGATGGAGCAGGCGGTGGGGGTGGCGGCGTGTGTGTGTGTGGGGGGGGGGTGAGAGAACAGGGGGAGAGGAACGAACAGGAGGGGACAGGAGAGGGGAGGGACGGGGGTGTGATGGGAATCAGATGCTGCGTGAGAGCATCTCTCCTGGGGACTGGGGAGGGAAGCCAAGACTCTCTGCATGTGATCAGCCAGCACCAGAGAGGAGGGGGGGAGGGGGGGGGCGAGAGAGAGAGAGAGAGAGAGAGAGAGAGAGAGAGAGAGAGAGAGAGGGAGAGAAAATAATTAATTAAAAATCATGCAGGGAAATCCTCTAATTGGCCAAGCGGAGCTATTATTTTCATCCATCCATTCTTCCGTCCGTCTGTCTGTCCGTCTGTCTGTCTATCTATCCTTCCATATATCTATCTATGCATCTATCTGTCTATCTATTTATCTATCTATCCATCCATCCATCCATCCATCTTTCTATCCATCTATCCATCTATCTATTTCTCATTCCAGTCTTTTTCTCTTGCCAGTTATTGGGATGACTTTCACTCCTGCGCCACCACTGCACTGGCCGACTGCCAAGAAGGAGCCACGGACCTCTGGGAGAAGCTGAAAAAGGAATCCCGGAACCTGGATTTCCGTGGGAGCCTTTTTGAACTGTGCGCAGGCGGCAACGGAGCCCCCAAACCCGGGCTCCCCGGGGGCCTCACCCTGCTCCTAACGGCGTGCTCCGCCCTAGTGACTTGGCTGGCGTTTTAACACGAGGAAGGAACCTGGAAAGAAACAACAACAACAACAACAACAACAACATAATAATGATGATGATAATAATAATAATGAAAACAGTGAAGATAAAGAAGGTGGAAAACCCCCCGATAAAAATAGAAAAAAAACAAATGACTGCTACAGTTATTCTTCGACTCAAGAAAATATCACTGCAAGACAAGGACAAATATGTTTGAAACCATCGAGAGAGAGACGCTCAAAGTGGATTTGTCGGACAGCGGCCCGCTTGTGACGTCACTCCCTTAGAGGACTGCTTCCGGGAGCGCTCATCCAATCACATGTTTGGCTGACCCGGTCAGCCATAAGTTTGAATTATTAATTAACATGCTGTTCGGTTGAAACAATGATGATGATGAAATTTTGATGGATTCGTTCCCACTTACAACCCCGGAATCACACAGTATTAAAGTCATCTATTAATAAATGATGATCTGTAGGCGAGGCCAAGGGTTCCCAAACGTCGTCACCAGTCTGCCCGAGGACACCCCCCAACTAAAAAAAATGCTAATAAATAAAAGATTAGATATTAATTATCTACCTGTATTTTAAATGTCGTGTAGCTCGTGCAAACAATTAGGCCTCACTATAAGATCTATCTTAAACCTCGCCGACCAAATGGGCAAACCTCACAAGGGAAATGCAATCTAACTGCATCGGCGAGGGCGAGTTTATGTATATCTTGTCGAAAAATATATATTAAATAAAAAAATATTTACGACAACAAAAACATACGAATACTTCTGCCGCGGAGCCCCCTGCAATTTCTTCACCGACCCCTAAGGGGCCGCGGACCTCGGTTTGGGAACCCCTGGACCCCCCTCGACCTCGCCGGTCGAGACTAAACGGTATTGGGTGGTATGATAAACACATATACAGGTTATTGTAACGCGGTGCAGCAGCTCGACCAACAGAAACAAGACAAAAAAAAGGTAGCTGCTGGTTAGGGCCCTGGCCTCGGCCTGTTGTAGACGGGCCTTTCATTTTACATCATTGTTTTACCATTTTTTTATTGCGCCAAATTTACCATTGAGCCAAGTAGGTTTCATGAATACGGAATGCTAGATAGTGATCTAATATTTGTACTTTCATAGATTTATTTGTTATGTTTGTGTAAGGAGGCTGGCCCCGGTGTAAACTCGCTCCCGCATTGAAATAGCCCGTCCCATTAGAGTAAGGTGTGCGTGGAGGCTGTTTAAAGAGAGTGAACACAGCCATTGGCAGGAGTTTAGTTGAATGTCTTTTTATCAAACGACGGCAATACGACCAACTGGTCTGGAGACAGCCTTCAGCAAGTGTAGCTGTACTGAAAAATATTGATAAATAAATAAATAAACAAACAAACAAATAAGTAAGTAAATAAATAAATACATATACAAATAAAATATATGAATAAATGAATATAAATGAATATATATATATATATATATATATATATATATATTAAAAAAAGGCCTATATATTAGATTGGAGACGTTGGTCCCACTTGAAAAAATATTGCTTTAATTTGTTAGACCTATATATTTTCTCAACTTAAAATATACTCTTAATTTCTCAATAGTTTAGGTGGGAAAACCTGAATAAAATGAATCAGGTTTTACAAAATGGAAATACTTTTGAAAAGGAGGAACCATCGACCGTTGTTTCTCTTCTTTCCCCGGTATGTGAGGACGGAGGAGCCGTGGCTGCAGAGTGAATATGACTGTTGCCACTTTTGGGCCTCCCACATGGGAGACGGCGCCCGTCTCCTTCCCCCAAATGTCAGTGAAGTTACGTCAGATCCAAGGCCTAAAACAGCCTCCATCTGCAGAAAGCGACGCGCTCTTGGTTTGTTATTTTGTTTTTTATTTTATTTTGTGGGGTGGGAGCTTTATTAGACGTTGCCAACGCACAGACCACGTTTCCACTGCGTTTCCACTGCCTTCCGACCGACCGTGTGCGGGCCTACTTCTGTTCGTTCGTCCGTTTAGTCCGTTAAGTCCGTTTGTTCGTTTGTTCGTTTGTTTATGGGGATGTTGCATAACGTAAAGATTAAAAAAAACAAAAAAAAAAAAAACAACTACAGAATTATTCCAAAATCATCTACGTAAACAAGAGAATATGTATATTAAATGATTTTGAGACATAGATACTCTATCTCAGACCGTTTTAAAGCAGATCGATACTTTACAGAATATTATATATAGTTCTATTGAGGATTAAAAAAAATCAGATTGCTAAAATGGTGACGAAAATCAAATAAAACTGCTAATGTTTGAAAATAACCGTGTGGCTTTTACTGTTAATAACAGTATTATTATTATCATCTTTTTTTTTTTTTCCCCCACCGTGTCTCGTCCAATTAGTGGGCGTGTCCTGGGACGCGGTTTGTTTCATTCAAGATGCGCTCTCTCTCTCTTTCTCTCTGTCTCTCTGTCTCTCTCTCTCTCTGTCTGTCTGTCTGCCTCTCTCTCTCTCTGTCTGTCTCTCTGTCTCTCTCTCTCTCTGTCTGTCTGTCTGTCTCTCTCTCTCTCTGTCTGTCTCTCTGTCTCTCTCTCTCTCGTGCACGCACGCACAGTGTGACGTTGGAGGCCGTACGACTGCAGCCGCGCTTCAATTCATTATTTATGAGAAGGAACTCCCTTCGTATTGATCACGAGGGGGAGGAGGGGGGAGAAAGGGAGAGAGAGAGAGAGAGATGAAGGATGAATTGGGTGGGAGTGAAGCAGAGGGAGGAGAGGGAAAAAATAAGATGAAGAAGAAGAAGAAGAAGAAGGGAGTAGAGAATGTAAAAAAAATACATCTATGAATATATTATTATAAATTATAACATATCATCGTTATAATACAGAATAATATATCTCATTATAATATATAATAGTATATCCTTATAATACATACAAATATATCCTCATTATAATATCTAATAATATATCCTCATTATAATATATAATAATATTAATTGTAAGTCGCTTTGGATAAAAGCGTCTGCTTAATGTAATGTAATGTAATATATCCTCATTATTATATATCCTTATTATAATATATCATAGTATATCCTTATTAACATATATAATAACATATCCTCATTATAATATCTATTTCTTTCATCACCTTGATATTAAACGCGGACTTGACATCGTGGATTTCCGTGGGCTGCTATAGAACTGGCTGCATGCTTCTTTATAAAGCCTCATATATTATTTAGGGCGGTTCTCCAGAGACCAACACAAGCAATAACCCAGCGCACCGCAAACCTGCTCTCCAAAAATATTAGCCTACACTTTGCCTATAAAAATATTTATGCCCCATAACACAGAATGGTTATTGAGCCTAGATTATAAAATCATTTAATAATCAGCCATAAAAAAAAAAAATCACAATCCAATTTCCCGATTAATGGTGTTACCAAATGAATTTGCTGCTGAATTTTAAAAATGATTTTGAAGTGATTTATCCATATCACCTAGACGTTAGATCAGACGCAAAAGGCTCCTTAAAGTCATGTATGAGCAGAGAGATGCCACATGACGGTGAAGGGGTCAGAGAGGCTGTTTGAGGAACCATCAGCCTTTCAGGAAATGGAGGAAGAGTGAAGCTGAATGAGAAAGATTTTGGTGAAGGCATCGCCTCCAACGGTGCTGGTGGCGGGTTGTCCTTCCCACGGGGAATCCGCATTTCATTTTCCAGGCCTGGTTCTCCTGTTTAATATGCATGAAGAATGTGGCTGCGGTGTCTACTCCTCAAAAATGGAATTGATTGCAAGCAATCATTCATTTTTCTATAACTATAAAATAATATTTTTGGGCCCTTAATACTGACACATCAATAAATGCAGATATTGTAATATTTTTTTAATCTATATTATAATATTATCTATATTATTATATTATTATACATATAACAGTTAAAACGTTTTTTTTTTCTCTCAGACAAATTGCTGTCTTTATTTAATTTTTAAAATATATTGGCTAAAGATAATTGTCAAAATGTCTATGACAACTGTGAGCCAAAAAAAATAAATGAAATAATAATAATAATTTGGCAGAACCATCATAATAACTCAATGCAGGAGAAAAATCTCTGTATAATTATACAATATCGATATTTTACCAAAATGAACGACCTCAAGCGTTAAACATTTTAATCGGATCAACGAAGAAAAACTTTTAAATCATTTATCACGCTGTCCTATAGTGGAAAACACAGACAGACAGACAGACAGACAGACAGACAGACAGACAGACAGATAGACAGATAGACAGAGAGATGGATAGATACAGTAGATAGACGGATAAACAGATAGACAGACAGACATACAGACAGACAGATAGACAGACAGACTGACAGATAGACGGATAGATGGACAGACAGATTAACAGACAGTCAGACAGATAGACAGATAGACAGATAGATAGACAGAGCAGTAAATAATACATTTGCTCATTCATTTGATATCATAATGACACCATAATTACATAAGAATCCTCAAAAGCCCAGAGACTTATATTTTTAATAAATGCTGCATCATAAATCAAACATCCAAACCTGGAGTACTTCAAGTTCATAGTCTGTAACCAGGTTCAAGTAAAATGAGCCCTAGTCATTTGGAGCAGAATATCCAGAGTTATGGGTAATTCAAGGACTAAAGAGAGTCCAGTCCTGAAAGGTTGTTGGCTGGTTCTAGTGCGGTGTCCTCCGTCAGGGCGGAGCCGAGCAGAGTGTCGTCGCGACGTGAAGATCCCCCCCATCGCCAGCTTCACGCTCTTCTGAGCCCCTATCTAAGATAGCTATTCTGAGCGGGAAGTGTCAATTACAACACCACCCAATTTAGACCAGGAGGCAGTCAGACGAGGCACCGAGACGAGGCACCGAGCTACTTTTAAGCAGAAGCGCAAATTTGGGTGTTTAAACAGATTTAGCTGAAGTCAACTTTTAATTCTTCTGTCAAAGGCGTTCTGAAAAGTGTATGTGTTGGTGTTTTAATGTGTATGGACTAAGTGTTGTATCAATGTGCGTCTGTGTGTGTGTGTGTGTGTGTGTGTGTGTGTGTGTGTGTGTGTGACTCACAATGAGATAGAAAGAAGAATATCGGAGCGTCCACGTGGCAGGTTAGTGATCTGTACCCTGATGTACAACCTCCGCTGTTCAGCCGAGCTACTCCCGCTTCCCCCGCCTCCAGCCGGGAACCGCCGCCCCGCCGCCCTCAGAGGGATTGATCCAATCTGATTTCCCAATTCTCTCTCATAAAGAGGCCAGCGGAAGCGGTTCCCGAGCCCCTGTTGTTGGAGGCTCAGGAGTTCATCACGTCGGATTGGAGAGGCTAATGTGGGCTGTTTAAAAGTGGCCCGCAGCCCTTCCAGAATGAACATCGATGCGTCTCCCCTCCAGACGAGGGGTAGTCTGTGCTGGAAATGCGACGTATTTGGGATGTAACTTTGTCAGCAGCGCCGTTTGACTGGACTGTTTGAGATTCTAGGATAGCTTTGAAACTAAAAGTTCCGGGTTATGGAGTTGCCAGCAACAGGCTACGGGGGACAGGAGGAGGCTGCCGCCTGGGTTTGATGCCTGATGTGGCAAACAGGCCGCGCAGTGTTTCAGAACGCTGCCTACATTCCAGTCAGGCTGGGTGTGCAGAGCATTCCAATTAGAGGTACATTCAACACTTTCCAGGAGCTTTTCTGGTTCTCAACATCGGGTTTTCACACCTGGTAAACCCAGTGCTCGGAATGAATTATTAAAATGGTTGCGGTTCAAATTAAATTCCATCTGGTTAAGTTACGTTCAACGGGTCATATCTCTACAGCTGGGTTAGGGGAATCCCAAAACGAGCGGGGAAGCGGTGGGAGGATCGGCTTCGCTCAACGCTTAGCGAGGATTACTCATCTTCAAAAGAAACTCCAGCTGCCGCCAGGGTTGAACCTGTGAGCTTTGGGCTACAGCAACCATCTCCATCTCCGCCTCCCATGACATCGTTTTAGGCCGGGATCCTAAACAGTCCGAAACCTTCGACAGCATCTGTATCAAACTAATGAGGGGAGAAAAAAAACCAAAAAAAAATCAAATACGCGTCAAATATTTATTTGAACAGGGAGAGTCCCGTGGCTTTTTAGGAAGACAAACGAGGCACAACAGCGGGGACGTAAACAGTTTGTCCACAAACCGCGACAGCTGGCTATTCCCTCCACCCAAAAGATGCCGTTTCTACCTGCCAAGTAGACTTCGAATGCACATTGGGACTGGAGAACGAGGCCGGGTTACCTTCCGGGGAGCGCTGAATCCAATTTGCCAGGCACGGGGAGAATTGACCGGCGTTCAGCTGTTTGGCTGATGGTGATTTCCCAGCTGGAATGGCACCATCAGCAGCAGGATCCATCAAACTCCAACGGGAGGGGGTCGCCGGCCGACTCCTGAGCCCCTTCTAAGGACTTTCGGCGAGGAAATTAGACGCCGCCACGCAGGAAAACTATATGTCCTACGGAGGGAAAATAATTGATCGCGCAGCACTGAACCCGACTGGGGCCTTGGGTTTCTTCCCACACTAAGAGGCACGCATATTAAGTACATCGCCGTTGCTCATGAGCAAGGCACTGGCTTCAGATCAATAAAGTATGACTTAACTCGACGTTTAGCTTCGAGTTGTGGGATAATTGGTGTTTTCGTCTTTTCAGCAGCGGGGCCGCAGTGGAAGCGGTGATTCCCATCGGGATACTGAGCAGGAGCGGGTTCTGTGGGGATAATTCTTGGAGAAGTCATTTTGTATCCCTGCCAGGGGCCTCTGCAGGGAGACTGCAACTCGACGGATTTGGCAGCCTCCGTGTCACACTACTGCGCAACAGAATTATGACAACATAATTTCGACAACAGAAATTATGATGTAAAAAAAAAAACCCAGACGAGTCCTAGCATTCTGGACTGTTTTGCAGGAAATAAAAGAGATGCGAGAGGTTTGTTGTCGGGGCCGGAACATTATGGGGGAAACTGCGGCGGAGTGACGCCTCTTGATTCTCCTCCAGTTCCTTCATACCGGCCACATTTTCCCAGTCACATGATTTTCTATTGATAGCGCGGCCGAGAAAACGCTGCCGTTCTTGGCACGGCCACAGACGCAAAGCCCGGATCCAAAGCAGTCGGCGGGACGCGGAGCCGGAGCGATGCCCAGCTTGGCCCCGGAGTTGCACAGGAAACAGGGGAAGCTGTCGCCTCGATTCCCAGGAGCCGACGGATCCAGAAATCCAGGGTCCCCCCAAAAAAACTGTACAGTGGTACCTCGACGTACGACTGTAATTCGTTCTATAAGAACAGTCGTATGTTAAAACAGTCGTATGTCGAAGCAATTTTTCTCATATGCACCACGCTCACATTTTTCTATGATTTCCTTCTTAGTTTCAATGGGAGTCATTGGCTTTTTCTTTTTCCCATCATCCTTCTTCTTAGGACTCATCATGAAGGGTGAAAATAAACAAAATACACAGCACAAACACAGTAAATATGAAAAAAATATCGATAAGCCACGAACTACGTGCACACATGATGTAGGTCGCCCGCTGACTGACTGCTGACTGACTGTTGACTGACTGCTGACTGGCCGCCGACGCGCCAACTGCAAATTTCCACGCTCGTATCTTGGAGCAGTCGGTCGCAAGTCGATACCAATTGCAGTCGTAAGCCGAGGTACCACTGTATTTGAAATTAATTTGGAAAGGATTAATGCTCTGCGGTGGAAGCAAAAAAACAGGGGAGGATGTGCGCCGGAAAGCAACAAGCAGGATTCAAACCCAGGGTTTTATTGTGGCTGTCAGAGCGCGGGTAACAATCGCTGAAACACAGCCGGGGTCTTTATTTATCATGTTGGGAAACTCTGGCCGAGATATCTTAAGTTTATCAGACACCGCGGAGAGCGGCCGCGGCGTGTTTGTGCTGTTTTCCTTTAGTCGACCGGGAAGAGGAGACAGGTAATGCCGAGCGGGTGCCACGCCCGTGGCTTATTTAAAAGCTTACTGTGCAGCCGTCGCCGCGTTTGTTTTGTTCTGTGCTCGCTTCAAAATGAACTCCATCCCTCGAAAAACATGCCGGCGGCGCACTACCTCTCACCCCCCCCCTCTTGAAGCTGTTGCCAGCGGAAGCCAAGCCAAGCCCGGATTCATTCTCACTCCGGCCTCGTCGTGCTTCCGTTTCGTCTTACACTCACCCGTCGCCGGTGCGGCTCGTCGTGGACGTTCGTTTCCACCGCGCCGTTGAAATCGTGAAACTGGCCGTGAATGCCGCGCAGAATGCCCAACTGTTTCATATTCTTCATTCATTCAATCATTTGCACATCAATCTGTCCATCCGCTCATACGGTCACCGACGGTTTCCTGCGGCGCCTTATTGTTTCCCTCCTGATCCCCATCGCCAAATCTTAGATTCTGAAACCTGTGGTTGCCAGGAAAACAATGGATGCCGGATAATCACAACCATCTGTCGGAGGAGTCCAGGATGTGCACACTCGCTCGCAAACATGCACACAAAGGGAAGGGCAGACCGCAAAGAACATGAGAAACAGATGCACGGTTTGAAGGAGGCTCATTCCGACACAGAACGGGTTGTTGTTTTGAGTAAAGCTGCGCCGCACCGGATAATGTCTAGAAGACTCTTCACACCGACTCAACACAGCTGCACCGACAACATGGCGTTCTGCGGCAGTGGTTCTTTTTTCAAATGGAAATGGCACAAAATATCATGCTTATCAAGCAGTGATTAATTATGGGGAAACGACATCTTAAGATGATAAGAGAGAGAGGGGGGGGGGCAGACAGACTGAGCGATATTGCAGGTTGTAATAACCCTTTTCCTCTGCAGAGCAAGCTGACCTACTCACCATCAATTCGTCCCCCCCCCACACACACACACACACACACACACACGCACGCACACGCACACACACACACACACACACGCATGCACACACAGGCACAGCCAGCTTGCCTACCTACTAGGGAGTGTGTTAATGAGTTTATTACATTCAGACCTCAGACAATAAATGAAGCCATCAATCACAGAGGGAACATCTGTGGAACAGCATCTTAATCACAGCCCAGCTTCATCAGCACTTTACCTCGAGGAGGCGGAGGAGAGGAGCAAAAAGGGAGGAGTGACATCCCCGGATTACCTGATCAACGCCGTGATAAGAGGAGCAGAAATGGAGGCGTGGAGGAGGGGAGGGGAGGGGAAGAGGAGATGCGCTAAATACACACATCTTGTCATTAACACCTTCCACGACTAAGAGAGGAGTGAAAGAGAGAGAGAGAGAGAGAGAGAGAGAGAGAGAGAGAGAGAGGGGAGGCGAGGAGGAGAGAGGGGAGAGCAGCGCACAGGGGTGGGGTGGGGTGGGGGAGTATGAACAGGAGCAGCAGATGAAGAGAGAAGGAGGAAGAGGAGCAAGTTTTCACTCAAGGAAGGGGATATATTATGGACACACATAGCACCAACACTCCCAAAAATCAATTACCATTATCTATTATTTCACTGCTACACACTGAGCTGTATTGTGACCTTTGCTAATGTGAGTAGAGCTCTTGTCACAAGTATATGCATTATACATAACTACATAGTGTAAAGTAGTAATATATATTAATAGTACTAGTAGGAAGTGTTATGTCATGTCTGTAGGTTTATATAATAGTATAATATATGTATAGCAGTACAGTAAAATATGGTATACAGTATAGTATGGAGTGATAATGATGGTATTATCACAATAACAGTCATAATAGTGTAGCGCAGTAGTGGTAAAAACAAAATAATAGCAATGGTGTCACTATAACAATAGCAGTAGTAGTAATAAAATAAATAAAATACTAGATAAAATACTATAACAATAAAGCCAATCGACCTGAAATGAAAATGAATTTTCCCGAAGGTTTTGTACTGTCTGCACGAAGGCCACCTCCAGAGGAGCAATCTCACTGCATGAAGGTGTTATTTATCGACGAGGCGCCGCCTTGCCGTGCAGTATGTACCTGTAATCAAAACGACAATCCAGCATTCGGCCCCGGTGAGCCCTCCGACACAAACGACATCGCCCGACGGTCAGTCGCACGGCACAACACCCGGACTCCGTTCTCATCTCGCTGTATTCGGTTAGAGCGGCGCTAACTCGGTTAGGGGCCGTCTTCAAGGTGCGCATCCCTCCTACGCCGCCCGAAACGGCCGAGCGAAGGCCCACATCCCTGTAAGTCGTTAGTGTGGCGGGAAACTCTGCTGAGAGATTTTTATTTAATGCCATGTTAGAGCGTGGCTCTCGCAGTCTGCGGGAGTCTATTTTTGTCCTCCATGCATGAGCGAGGTGTCAATTAGCTTAGGGAGCGTCTATATGTTGCCCACCCCTCGAGGGAGGCGATGATTACAGAGCTGTTGGGATATGATTCAGATGTCTTACCAGATGCCGGAGCCTTCTTGTCAGGCGAGCTTTTTGAAATTTCGCTGGCAAAGCGTGACGGGGTTGAGGGATTCTGTCTTGCTCCCACCAGTTTCATTACTTCTGCCACGCAGCGCTCATGTTTTCCTCCGCCCGTTTTCTGTCTGTTTGCGAAAAACGAAATCACCTTGAAAAGTTGAGGACAGATTTCCATGAAATTTCTCGAACAGCTTCCGGGCGTCTGTTGTCGTTTTTTTTTTGTTTGTTTGTTTTTTTTTTCTCTCAAAACTCAATCTTTGAAGTGAGCTGTTTTGAACAGTGCTGACAGGTCGGTAAATGAGACTAGTCCACACCGGGATGGGAGAAGGGCAAGGATCCGTCACACCCCGGTGACTTCCTCCTGCTCTGGGAGTCGAAACCTTGCCGACTCAGGATCCAATGTGGGAGTGATCAGGACTTAATATCCGCAGCATTTTGCAGGCGTTTGCTGCAGAGATGCCACCTTCTGCGTTTCTTTTACCACGCCAGAGGATTTGACAGTCAGTAGAATGAAATTAGACAACATCATCTCCATCTGTAACAAACACTTTCCGGATTTTAGGTTCCTGCAGACCGGCGTGGAAACACTGTTTCCTGATATTTCAGACGATTAAAGATTTATAACGTCATTTGCGGTGTTGGTTTTGAAAGTGGATCCTCTCGAAGTGGGGCCGTTTTCGTGCGTTACAGTTACGGATCCAAGTATTACTGGATGTTCAGACGGCGGTTTCCTGATTTATCTATTTTTTTAACGTCGATGTCATGTTTACAGATCAAAACGTGACACATTGTTTCTGGCAGGGTTTAAATAAAGCACACGCATCGATTTAGGAAAAGGGTTTTCAGGTGTATTCATCCATGGTTCAGTTAGTCACACATCTCAGCCTCCCCAATGACCGCTGGAGGACCGCTGGAGG
>NC_137206.1:21173677-21256177 GCF_960531495.2 Zeus faber | reverse complement strand
TTTATGTCACAGTTTGTTTAAGTTGCCGTCGTCCTCCTTTTTTTTTTTTTCCACATGACACGGCCCTTTTCTGGCGTGTTTGTGACGTTGAATATGGACACACCAGGAAAAAAAAGAAGGCACTTCTCCTGGCAATGGGAAAGGCGTCCATTATCTATTTGGGTTTACCCCCGTTTAAAAAAACTGGGTATACCTGCTAATTTTGGTGTAAAAACGTATATCTCTACATTCCTCCATCTCAACCTCTATTCTATTCCCTCTAGGCTACCCCTACATCCCGTTACCTCTGTAGCATACACAGAGGGTCTGTCTACATCAGACCCTCTTCTCTTCAGAGATGGTAACCCTAACCCCTGATGAGATCACAGGATCTGTAATCTCAAACAATATAGGGCATCAATTGGGACACTCCCCAGACAGGGACGTGGACCTTCACCCCAGGAGACCAAACAAAGAAAGACATCAGGGGAGCGAAATGCTTTTGTTTTGCTGTCTCGGCCAAGGCTGTCAACGAATGGCTCCCCCTTTTCCTGTCTTCCCATACCTAACCCGCATAATTACCTTTTTGATCACAAAAACCCCAAAACGAGGACCTTGTTTTTGACTAAATCCTGACAGACGGACAATCATACCCGATGACTAAATAAATAAGAGGAGGCAAAACCACTGAAGGACCCAAGAGGGTCAGTGAACACAACAATGAGTCACTTTTTCTTTCCTTCCTTCCTTCCTCATGGGGGATCTGCCTTGATCAAAGTTCCCCTTTGATCAAGGCAGATCCGCCATGAAGAGCCTGTCAACAAAACCCGTCTGGAAGGAGAAAACCCAACCTGAAGGTGGAGGTACATGCTGAAACAAGTAGACGTTTTTGACCCAAAAGACGTCTTCATAACAAGATAAGAACAAAGTGACGCAGTGATCAGTGTTCTCGCGGTGTTCTCTTCTCAAGCCCCGGAGGCAAACTTGGTCTTTCGCCTTTCTCTCGTTCTGAGGGCTCCCCTTCTTGCGATTGGTTCAAATGCCCTTGCGTCACGGCAGGGGGCGGACTTCAACCTCCCTTTCCGGATCACTTGACCTCCTCCTTTTCCCCGGGTCAACAAGCTAGTTATTTTTCCCCCTAGGAGCCGCAACATTCGGAGCATCTTTTATAGATACCGCATTTCCAAAAATATAAACCGGTACTCAAATAAAAACCTGTAAACAAGGCTGAATCTGAGTCAGTGTGTGTTGTACTCCTCCAGGGCTGCGCCACGCGCCAAGTGTTCCGTGCATCCCGTGCCGTTCCTGTGTTCCGGTTTTACTGTGTTTTTATTTTTAGAGCTATATGTTTTTGTTCGTTTCTATTTGTATGATACGAACATTTTAAATCAAGGGACGTTCCGCCTTGGAGAGAGAGTGATTTCAGGTCCACCGTGCCTCCGGACAAAAAAAGAACGCCGGTGTTTATGTGCGTTTATGTTCGCTGGGGGTTCGTATATCTTTTGTTCTCGTGTCTTTTTTAGTTGACGCCCCCCTTGTGTCCCTCCTCTGTTAAGAAGTCAGAATGAATATTAACTTATGTCAGTCAGTAATTGAAGAATGATTATTTCTGCAGATGTTTTTATGAAAACTGACCCAACTCCCATCACTGTATTAAGAAAATTGGCGAAGTTGCCAAAAATACTGTTAATATTGTTAACATCAACCTTCATGTTGTCATCTAATGGCCAGCGGGTAGAAACCGCGATAACCACCACGAACACACTGCCCATACTGTGTAATATAATCACATTAAAGATGACGATTGTATGCCATTAATTAGGAGTGTTGAAATTATGTTTTGATAGTTAGTAATAAAAAAAAAAATTCTAAATAGTTAATTAGTCACAAATGTTAGGTTACTGAGAAAATGCTTGGAAAAATTGCACTGATGTTTGAATCATTTATTTTCATTCTATTTGATGTTTGTATGTAAAACACTACCACAGGAGTTCGTTTTGAAATCATTCATTGAAGATGTGTGACCTTTGCGTGCAAGGAGTTACATTCCCCAGTTAGAAATGATCAACAGACAAGGAGGCAAACAAAAGTGCCGCCTCCTCCGCCATTATGAGCAGAGAGAGATACGCTAACTCCTCAGTGGAAGTGTTTGAAAGAAGCCTTTGACCGGGTATTGAACAAGCTGGCCCTCCTCGAGTTAAGAACTTTCCTTTTTTATTTTTATTTTGAAATTTTCATTTATTTTCTTCAAGTCTTTGTTTTCAATAAAGTTTGCGCACAACTACACATTTACGAAACAAGCCTGCTCCCGCCACCCCCGTCGGCGAACGACATTTTCTTATTTTCTTTCGTTTATTGCATCGCCAAACTTTGCGGTTCTTGCAACGTTACACTATTTTTCCTTTTTGTTTTTTTCCACCGAGCCACGAAAGGTTCAAGCCCACCCGATTAAGTGAGTGAGCTCTGTGAGGGTGAAATCACAGGCCCCGAAGCGCGCCTCCTCGGAGCGTTCCCAGAGAACTTCCCAAGGAACTTTGGGACTTTTCCCGCCGTGCCCTCCAAACCGCCGACCGCCGACTCCCACGCGATGTAGCCGAGGATCGCTGGCGGACGAGACGAGCCCACGTAAGCTGATCCATAAGGCAAAAGGCTTCAAATTATGCTTCACGATGATGGGTTGGCGTCAAAATGAATGAATAATATTTTTTAGAGAACTACCCGTAGCGCGTGCCTCGTTTATCATTTTGATGAAAGAGTTGCATAGCTTCCGACCTCGCTAGTATCGCTGAGTTAAAGTTTGTCACCGTTCTAAAATCCTGCATTCATTTGTTTTTTTCTTTATCATTTCTTTTCTTTACCATTTTACCTTGGTGTTCCTTAAGAGGTGAATACAGTGGTAAAGGTATTAGACAAAAGCTCCAATCGTTCTGAGAGGGATCAAGTATAGTTAATTTGGTTTAAATTGTATTAAACGATATTTGTCATTGTATTAAATAACAAATATCATTTAATATGATAATTTAATAATTAATACACCATATATCGCTACACAAATTGATCCCCTTTTTAACCAGTGCAATTTGAATTCTTAATGTGGACATAAAGCTACACCTCCACCTCTGCTTCACTCTACCTCTACTCCTACACCTTCCTCCGACTCTACTCCACCCCCCTCACTCCACTTCTACCTCTTCTACGGCTTGGCTAGCACTTGGCTAGCCTGTTAGCCTAGCATATTGCTAACTATGCCAGCATCGATGCCTACCTCCACGGATTGTGGGAACTATTTGCGCCTGGTCGACAGACTCAGCGCTCTAGAGAAGTCGGTCTTCAAAGACATCCAAAGTCTGCGTGAGGACGTGAAGAAGAAGGATGAACTGTTTGTGCGTCTGACCTCCATCGCTAGCGCTCAGGCTAAGCACATCTCCTGCTCCATATCCTCCGCTGTGATTGGACCGGACTTAGACTCCACTCTCCCATGGCCCCGATCCATTCTGACTGCGGGTGAGTCGGATCCATCTGACGCCCCGCCAGACCATGGCGGTGAGCCGTGGCCGGCGTTGCGTGCGCTCCTTGCGCCGCTCTATGCCGGAGACTCTTCGGCTGGAGAACAGATTGATGCCAGAGATATGCGGGAGTTCCCTCCTTTGGTGGGGGCTCACAGTCCACCGTGGCACCGGGGGCACCAAGACGGTCTCTACCGCCGCCGGCCTCGTTCCCACTGCCGCCAGACTATCCATCGCCTGTCCGGGCCTCCGCTCCTGAGCCAGTTGGTGGCTCCTCCGCCGCCGCGGGCCCCGCTGTTTTCGCCACCGCAGAGCGCCTCCTCGGCTCCCGCAGCACGATCTCCGCCCGTCGGGGGCCGCCCTGCAGCGCCTGACTTGGGCCGCCTGCCTGCGACGCTTCCCGGAGGACGGTGCTCTCCTGGCTCGGCTGCTGCTGTCCCTCGGAACTCCTCTGCTGCCGGACCTCCATCCATGCTCATTGTCGGCTCCTCCATGGTTCGGCACATCACCCTGCCTGCGGCTAAAACCATCTGCTACTGAGGTGCTTTTGTCCGGGATATAGACTCCAGAATCCCACAGCTGCTGGATCAAAACCCGTTTGCCTCCACTGTTCCCATCCACGTCGGAACCAGCGTTCTCAGGAACAAACAATCGGAGACACTTAAAGAAGACTTGACGAAGCTTATTGACAGTCTTCTACAATCATACCGCCAGTTTGTCGTCTCTGGCCCGCTTCCGTGTCCCAGCTAAAATTCACGTGTGTCCTTCAGCTGCACACATGGCTCAAGGGATACTCTGTAGGGAACATATGAGGGAATCCACCATGTTATTCAATATCTTTGGAATTAAAATACATGACAGTGACAAAAGTCATGGATTCCCTCAGCAATTTGGATGTGATTAGATTGTTAAATGTAAACATAAAGACATAATGCGAGATGTTTTATTGAGATATAAAATTTGATGTTATTTGACGTTTATCTGTCCGTCTCATGTGTAACGTGGAGGATTGCAGCAGCCTGTGAACATGTCAAGGTGGTTTTGTTTGTTTCTCTATCAGTAGTTGCGCTACTGCTGAAAAGCGAATAGTTGAAGTGGTGATAATATTCATGGACTCACCCAAATTCACACACACACACACACACACACTGAGACACAGGCTGATTTAGCTTCAGATATTTTGCCTTGGCATTTTCAATATGCTGTCACACACAATACCATTAATCACACTCTCCCTGTATGTGTGTGTGTGTGTGTGCGTGTGTGCACGTGCGTCCATTACAGTTATGGGCAGGTAGGCAGTATGCAGATCAATTCTGGCTGAAACCCCAGAGAGAGGGAGAGGGAGAGAGATGGAGACGAAAGGGCGTGATGGAAATCAGAGAGGGCTTTCAGATGGAGGTAGAGAACAAAACAATCAACACAGTTTGATTACCATGGCGACCGCTCCTCGTCCACTATGATGCCGGTGAAACGCGGGGCACCATTTTCCAGAATTCCCCTCTGCTCAAGGGGGTCGGGGGGATGGAGGGAGAGAAATCACACACACACACACACACACACACACACACACACACACACACACACACACACACACACACACACACACACACACACACACACACACACACACACAATTGTATCCAATCATCTGATGCGTGTCTTACTGTACATTAAGTCAACATTTCTTAACTTTAAATTAAAATGTTTTTGTGAGAAAATGTTGTTGCATTCCAATTTGTCCTGGCTTTATTTTTGTTCACAAAGTAATCAGAAAGTAGCTTAACACATTACTGATTACATTTTTAAACAGTAATCAGTAAACTGTAATTGATGAATTGCCAGTAGCTCCCATTAGCCAGACAGGACTGGCTGCTGTTGTGCTCTCACTGAAGACATTGAGAGGCTGTGGAGACAGATGAATGTTTTTCACCCTTTGACACAGACACACACACACACACACACACACACACACACACACACACACACACACACACACACACACACACACACACACACACACACACACACACACACACACACACACAAACAATCACACACAGGCTCAGTCAGTAATCCAAAAGTGAAAATTACTGCGATTAGTCATTTCCGGTTTCCTCATTGATTACGGGAATTCAAAATATTGCCATGTAGTTTGTGGTGAATGAATACATAAACACAGTAGGGTAACACATTTGAGTTACAAAACACACTTTCACCAAAGAATACATGTAAAGCCAAAGAAGAAGAGGGACAAAAAAGAAAACAGAAGAGAATATAAAAGAAGAGGGAAAAGAGATACTCCTGACGTGACATGAGAGCCTGAGGAAACAGTGAGAACGTGGTCGCCAGATATCGTCTGTCATATGGGGGAATGGAACGGGAACACGTTGTGGTGACACCGCTGCGGAGAGAGCAGCACAAAGCTACTTCTCTCCCTGCTCCGTCTCTTGCTCCAGCTTACTCTCTCTCTTACAAGGCAGTGGTCGTCATAGGAATAGACCAGGTGCAAACTAAACTTTAAGAGATGGTATCACACTGTTTTATTTATAACTATGAGGTGTGTGTGTGTGTGTGTGTGTGTGTGTGTGTGTGTGTGTGTGTGTGTGTGTGTGTGTACGTGCATGCATGCGGGGAGGTGTTACAGACAATCAACAATAAAGTGTTTAAAATGTCAGCACTAGTTTGGAGGAGGTGAGGACCTAAATTAATATGCAAGTGAGAATGTTTAAATTACAAAAAGGACTTTTCTCCAACCACACTAATGTTGGGGATAAACTGTCCTTCCGTCCATCCATCCGTCTGTCCATCCATCCACCCATCTATCCATCCACCTGTCCTTCTATCCACCCATCCATCCATTCATCCACCTGTCAATCCACCCAACTGTCCATCCATCCACCCATTCATCCATCTGCCCGTCCATCCATCCATCCATCTATCCACCCGTCCATTCATCCATCCGCCCGTTCATCCATCCATCCATCCTTCCATCCATCCATCCGTCCATCCAACCATCCATCCATCCAGAGCAGCCCAGACATCTATTTTCCCAGCCACTTCTCCAGCCAGGAGATATTATCCCTCCAGGACACCTCGAGGCTGCTTGGTAGTCGCCCATCCAGTTGGCCGTGCCTGGTACAACTCCAAAGGGAGGCGCCCACGTGGGGACCCTTACCAGATGCCCAAACCACCTCAACTTGGCCTCTCCATGTGGAGGAGCTGCGTTTCTAATCGGAGGTCCTCCAGGATCACCGAGGACTTCACTCCATCGTGAAGAGCGAACACCAGCCACCATGCGGTGAAAAATAATTCTGCTTGCCTGAATCTATGATGTCATTCTTTTGGTGACTCCCCAAAGCTCATGCTTATAAGTGAAGAACGGGGCTGAGACCCCAAGAAACCCCAAATCCACCACTCGGGGCGACCGACTTTTGCAATGTCTTGTTATCCAACTGTGAATATTGCTCTATAATAATCTCACAGTCCCAGTATCCTGTACTCTCACAGCACCAACAAGAACCCTACTGGGAACACAGAAGAAGAACAACAACAATCTTTAATCGTCACACAGCACACCACACTACAACACGTGCACGCACACACACACACACATGCTTTGGATGGTGGCCGGTGAAATGAGGCCTCTGCATTTCTCCCATCCTGGCTTGTCCTTCCTCCGGGGCCACAGCCAGGAGCAGTGGGCAGCATACGTGGACGCGCCCGGGGACCTGGTGATGAGTGTCCATCGCTGGTCAGACCATGATGTGTGCATGTTTTTTTGGTGGGGGTCCTTACTGACGTGAGGTGGAGGAAACCCCATGTGAGCACGGGGAGAACATGCAAACTCCACACAGAAAGGCTCCTATTTGGGAGATAACCCGCCGGAGCACGGTGCCAACAGCGCCCCAGGCGGGAATCGAACCCAACCATAAGATTGCTCCAGAAACACAACCCCCCGCTCCCCTTAATTATGTGCAGAGGAGTAAAAAGCTGGTGCGCTTTCATGGCCAGGGCGAAGTCTCTGTTGCTCTGCCTGAATCTGAGGCTTGAGTATAGTAGGCTGGAGTCTCCTTTCCAGAACTTTGCACATTCTTTCGAGCAGAGGCTGAGAGCTGGTTAAAAAAAAAGTTCTAGCCACATTATTAATGCCCATGAATCCAGCAATTCTCGCTGTGAGGCAACAGTGCTAACCACTGAGCCACCGTACCATATTCCCAATAAATCTCCTTTCTTACAGATGGGAACCACCACCCTGAACTGCCGGACCAAGGGCACAGCTCTGGAAGTCCACACGGCATTGAAGGGTCGTGGCAGCCGAGGCGGCCCGACAACATCCGGGGCTTTCAGGATTTCCGGACAGATCTTAACCATCACCGGGACCGAGGAGCTCCCTCCCTCACCCCCCTGGAGACTCCTGCCAGGGAAGTGGCTGTGCTCCTCTGCTTCAGGAGTTCTTCAAAGCGTTCACCTTTCACCTTCCGAAAATACCCTAAGTTGAGATAAGAGCTTCACAGCTGTGTACCTGCAAAAAGCTTGGGCAATCTCCTGTCTTACTCTCATAGTTTTCTGAATGGTTTTCCGGAGCCTCTATGAGCCACTACTGCAACTACCACTACTACTCCCAGAAATGGTACTTTCACTCAGGTTATCAATACCAAATACTTGACGTATGGATGAATGGAAATGAAAAAGGATGGAAAAGGAAAAAAATAGGAAGAAGGAAACAAATAGGGAGAGGGCAGATCGACAGAAACTTAGATATATGAATAGCGGGCAGACAGTGAGATAGAGTGATGAATAAATATAACTTGAAAGATGATGAAAAATTGCTCCTTTTATCCAAACACACTGACACCACTAATCAGCATGCAGCATTCACCACACTGATGACACACCATGAAAACAGTTTCACCTTTCAGACTATAATCTCATTACCACACACACACGCACACACACACACACACACACACACACACACACACACACACACCATTAACACAAACAACAGTCACTGCACTCCTAAATTGAATCCAGGGTCGCTCGAGACATCAACTTTTTATTCACAAACCACACACTCCAGCAGAAGAGGAAATGTCACACACAGACACACACTCGCTTTCTCATTCTCTAAAAAACACACGCACGCACACACAGGCAAAAACTTATGCAGTCGAGTTGCACACTCTCAAGCATCAGAATGACACACACAACGGCAAATATAAATTAAATGCCACTCTGAGTAAGTCTGTGCCAAAGCACCAAGGCAAATTAAGGTTTTGCTCGTCGCTTTCCTAGTCAACCGTTGCATGGTTGACTAGGGAATGTACACACACACACACACACACACACACACACACACACACACACACACACACACACACACACACACACACACACACACACACACACACACACACACACACACACACGCGCACACACGCCAGGCTGTCAGTCATGCAGTGGCAGTGCTGAGGGATGGTGCCTGCATTAAAAAGCTCAGCTTGTCATTCTTGCAAGGTTAAAGTTGTGCACTGACAGTTCCAGGGCATGTTCGTGCACACACAGATATATGCACATGCACGCACCCCACATACACCCAAACATATACTGCACTATGAATAATAGGAAATAACAGAAAGCAAAAGAATCAGAATAATAAGACCTGTATCTCTCTCTCTCTCTCTCACACACACACACCACCGTTGAGTGCCGCCTTGTGATTCTGCCTGTGATGATATGCTAATTATAACATGCACAAGCGCGCACACACACACACACACACACGCACACGCACACACACAAATAACACTGCAGTTCTGCGTGGTGACATCTTAATGATGCCTTAATGAAGAGAACTCCACGTTGAAAAACAATTTGAAAAACAGCCTAATTTCATATGCACACTCCCACACACACAAACACACACAGATACACACAATAACACAGATACACACATTAGCACAGATCTTAACACACATTATATTACAATATATATGCAAAAACACATTAACACAAACACCAATGTACATGCCAAGGCTGTACTTGCCAAATCAACAACTGCATTATACATACTCACACACACGCACACTTAATTGTCTGTGTGTTTGTGCGTGTGTGTTTTACAGTGGGTGTAAATGTGTGAGCGCTCACTGAGGACAGGGGAGGTAATCAAGTGAATAAACAACTTCATTATCTGTGGAGGGCACCGTGTGCACAGTGCGTGTAGTTTTGTGTGGGAGTTTTCCTGCATTTCTAAGTTAGTCATTGTGCTTGTCTGTGTGTAGGAGTAGGTAGTATTTCTATGATGGTGTTTCTATGTGCGTGCGCGTGTGGTTGTGTGTACGTCTTCACACTTGGGCATTCCTATACCCTGGTGTGCACCTATAACTAATGTGTGTGTGTGTGTGTCTGTGTGGTTGTTTGTATGAACCTATGTCTCTATTTACAAAACCTCGCTATTAAATGCCGCTCTTTAAATTGACACCAGGGAAAACACGCAGACAGGACAATGTTCGTAAACAACTTTAATCTGAAAGTCAGGACAGTTAAACAATGGAAAGGAAAGGATTTGTCAAGACGTCTTCCTCACCCTCAAATTAAATACCTGCTGAAGAACAGCAATAATAATAATATTATTATTATTATTATTATTATTATTATTATTAATTGTATTATTATTATTATTATTATTATTATTAATAATAATAATAATAATAATAATAATAATAATGATAATAATAATAATAATAACTAACTTTCTTCAAAGGTTCTGGTTGATGCCTTTGAGCAACACAAAAAAAGGAGAAGTAAGTAGAACAATTATTTACTACTGCAGGTCACCGCCATTTACCAGCTGACAGAAAGCGGACCTGGTCGCAAAGCCGCTATATTGGCCCTGCTAGTCGGCAAATTTCGATCTTGCATGAAGTATACGGGAGTGTGGCAGTTTCGCCTACCACACGCCAACCAAGTGGCGTTTTGAGGGACCTCCGGCACAGAGACACAGAAGATGGGGTTTCAGACACACAGTTTATTGTAGAGAGTGGGCTCAGTGGAGCAAGCCCAGGAGCAGATGGACACGTGTCATGACAAGGGCTCCTCTCCTGAGTGTGTGTGGGGATGGGGGTTTTACTTTACAACAAGCAACAGGTATGCAGCCACACTGATCCTGGGTCCCCAATTACCTAGACCCAGGGCAGGTGTGGCTGCTCAAACCACACCATCCCCACACCACAAGGAGCCTTAAGACTTAAGACTTCGTAAGGCACAACTAAATGTATAATATTGATTGAATTCCATTATACCTAACATTTAGATTTCTCCATAAAGATAAGTGAGCTGCATATTTCCAGTGTAGCGATATGAAACGCCTCAAAGTAGTTCACATATTTAAACTCAGAACAAAAAAATAACCGTACCAAAAAAAAAACCTTTTATATTCTAGCAAGAGCCGAGGGCGAGACCAACAGCTTATTGAAATACAACAAACTGACCGGACAGAAGAGAGGGGGAACAGATCCTTCACTCCCTCTCTCGCTCTAACGTCCCCACATTTTCTCTCCTCTCTCTCTTTCTCCTCAGCCTCCACCTTTCCCCTCCACCCCCCAACCCCCATCCCACATACCTTTATCTGTCTCCATACCTTGTCAAATATGTTGATAGAATCCAGCAGCTACATTACAGAACAAAGGAGGGGAGTCACTTCTTATCCTTCACCATCACTGCCGAGTGTGTGTGTGTGTGTGTGTGTGTGTGGCAACATGCCAGCAGCATTAAAGGCTCGAGTGTGACGTCTGAATTGGACTCAACGGATTCTCCCTGCGGCTATGCTACAGCTAGCAGCACAAGGTGTGTGTGTGTGTGTGTGCGTGCTTGTGTGTCTCTCTCTCTTTTGGTTCCAGTTTCAACAAATACCGAAAGAGTTGGGGAAAAATAGACATTATGACAGGCAAAAGTTTATTGTTAAATGTGAGTGAGTTGACATAACTGGAAAATGAAACGTCCATGATTCACACAGAAATACACACTGTGTAAGTAAGTAAGTACAGATTACATTGTATTGTACTACGATACACTTACTACCTGCACTTACATACTACTAATGTTTACATTGGGTCAACTAGTTACCGTCGCATTGTTTCTGCTCTACCACCTGAATTGGAGATTGAATGGGATTCATAAAGTATTATCTTATTGTGTGTGTGTGTGTGTGTGTGTGTGTGTCTGTGTGTGTGATGCTTGCACGTGTCAGTATCTGCCCTGCACGCCGAGCTCTAGTTCAGCCGTTCGCCCGATCTCCTCGTGCACAACGCGAACCTCTTCCTGGGTCAACGTCCGCTCCATGTGCCGGTAGACGATCTGGTAACAGTGACTCATCCTCCCCGATCTGGAGAGAGAGGGGGGGGGGGGGGGGGAGAGAGAGAGAGAGATTTGATTGTCTTTAATTATTACTTAATATCGTTTTTTTCATTATTTGTGAAAACAAACAACTCCTTTGTTATGACATATGCATATGCATCTATTCATCTTTTTTAACGACCTCCATGACCTTAGATTTCTCTGTGTCCTTTTGTTGGGGCTGTTATCACTGTATTAGTACTGCACCACTGCGGACGACCGACAGGTGATCATTTGTCTGTCTTGCTGTTCTTTTTGTCACGTATAATCGTCAGCCACCAATTTGGCATAAATTTGCTTTCCTATGTTGAAGGGCTTCCCTCCTTTTCCGCCCTCTGGGTTTTGGGAGGGAAAACGTGGAACGGGAGACGACAGCAGCGGTAAACGACAGAGAAAAAGACGGTCAACGATATGTAAAGGTTGCTGCGGTGATTAGGAGCGTGGCGACGACAAGTGAATAGTTCCCGGCAAAGGTTACGTCGGCTATTGTACTCATTTGTTTTTTGAGAAAAAAACCCCCCAAAACAAAACAAACAGAAAACAAACCCTGCTGGGACTTTTGTCTTGTCACTAACCCTTTTCAAAGCCCTTTCGGACCGTAACTGTCACGACGCTCTGAACCCTGACCCTTTTTCCACGGCCGCCACGGAACCGGTTTAGCCCGCGAGCTTTGTCGAGTCGCCCGGATCTTTCACTTTGTTGTTTTGAACCCGCGGTCGGAACCTTTCACATCACCCGGTACCTGAAAGAGTAAGGGAAGTCATTTCCCGAGCAGCCGCAGGGGGGGGGGAGGGTGCAGCGGCTCCGGTCGGGGGGCCAGAGAGTCCTCGGTTCAGAGGTTTGACCAGAAAACCCCGCCGCCGTCCAGCACACGGCGGCGGGGTTGCGGCGCTTTCCGTGTCCTTTGTGACAACCCTCCTCGGAAAATAAATTGGACTTAAAAGCTGATTGCTGCCTGTTTCAACAGGCCTCTCTCTCTTTCTCTCTCGCCTCTGCCCTCGGCATTCATTCTCTGCCGTCTCTCCGCTCCACTCCTCCACCTCTCTCTCTCTCTCTCTCTCTCTCCCCCTCTTTCTCATTCTCTGCTTGACAGGGGGAAGTGAAATAAAACTGCAGAACAATAAAATGGAGAGGGAACCCTAACAAGACAATCTGATACTTATTTTCTTTCTCTCCCTCTCTCCGTCCCCCTGAAGTAATCTGTTCTTCCTGCGGTAACACCCCCACGGCGAGCAATCTCTCCCTCGCACTCTCTCTAATCTCCCAATCTATCTGTCTCTCTCTCTCTCTCTCTCCCTCTTTCTTTCCTCCTGCTTTGTATTTTCTCACCTCTGTCCTTTACCAGTGTTACCTCTTCTACCTCTGTCACCCCATTCCGCCCGCAAACTCCTTCTCTGAGTGCTCTCTCTCTCTCTCTCTCTCTCTCTCTCTCTCTCTCTCTCTCTCTCTCTCTCTCAGAGCGGCTGGTGAATAATTAAAGAGCTCTGTGTTTGGTGGAAATGTCAGAGGAAGAGACAGACAGATGGGGAGAAGGGAAGGCAGATGAGTGGGTGATGGAGAGAATGGGAAAGAAGTGAAATGGGGGAAGGCAGAGAGAGAGAGAGGGGGGGGGGTGAGGAAGGAGGAGAATCAGGAAGGGGAGTAGGGGGCATAAGGGCAAGTAACTCTCTTGAAGGATTTGATAACCCCAAACTGAAACACATATTAAACACACGCATATGGTCACATGTAGAAACACATATATACATTTACAAAGGTGCCCCCACACACACGCACGCACACACACACACAGTTAATATTTGTGTGGTGGACTGTGTAATTGTTGAATAATTGATAACTCCATTATCTGCGACAGCAGGACGGGAGGAATGCTGCGACAATTGTGGAACTACAGTGTGAATGGACCGGCACACTTCCACTCTAGACACACATCATGCACACATCATAAACACACATATGATACAAACACGTTACATACATAAACTGTATATATGTACACACAATGGATTATGAATGTTTAGTGCATATACAGTGCCTTCTGGAATTACTGCTGTTGGTGCAGAATGCATTTGTGTCCTCTCCCAGTTGTTTTAAATGTCCTAATGATTGTTTTATGAAGGCCATCACACCTTTGTGTGATTTCATTTGTGTACTCTGGGGTCACCATGTTTTCTTCCGTCTTTTGATGACTAAGGGAGAGTGTCACCTCATATTTCGACGACAGGGAAACAGGAAATTGTGGATGATCACTGAATTGTTGTTCCTAGGGAACTTAAAAAATACTTAAATAATACATTTTGCAAGAGCTTCTAGAATTGCCAATAATAGTGATACAGGTTTTTGAGAAGTTATTTTAGTTTTGATAAGGGTTTTTTCTTAATGATTCTACTACAAATAAAGGTTAGATTCCAATCAGATTTTTTGTTAAGATCAAGCTGATAAACAATGTAGCCTTTCCTGTTTACCAAGGACACATAAATTTGGAGAGCACTGTATAAAGACGCGCGCGCACACACACACACACACACACACACACACACACACACAGACACAAACAGACACACACACACACACTCTACATTTACATACACACTATAGACCAATGAATACACACATTAATGCACATTACACATTGATACACATTCTGTACACATCCATATTACCCATGTAATTCAGGCATGTTGCATGTGTATAGGGGGTATGAGTTTGTCCGTATAGAGAGAGAGAGAGAGAGAGAGAGAGAGAGAGAGAGAGAGAGAGAGAGAGAGAGAGTGATACACATTCAGAGAAAGAGGGCGAGAGAGATTTATCTATCTGAGGTAATTAACATTCTATAAATAGCTCACTGCAGCACTTCAAGCCAAAATAAACTAGAAAAGTCTAACGTTGTACTTTGAGACACATTTACCAATATTGCTGTTTTCTGTGTGTGTGTGTGTGTGTGTGTGTGTGTGTGTGTGTGTTTGTGTGCACCTGCATGGCCAGAATGTCAATGTTTTGATCTCTAGTTTTATGCAAAAGTTTGGGCAGCTGTTGAATTGATTTGTTGGAGATATCTCTTCAACATAACTGTAGCACTGTGTGTTTTTCACCCAAGTGATTCCAGAGATGGGTATATACATACATAATAACAACAACAAGAGCAAAACATAATAACAATAATAAATATATAGCTGCAGGCAGCAATACACAGAGTCCAGTTTTTTGTTTTAGGTACGTGTTGTAGTTTTTTGGTTTCGGTGAAGTGCATCACAATTTACAAAAGTTATAAACATCGTGGACTTCATCCTGGACTAATCAACATGGAATTAGGTCTTTTTCTGTTCTGCCATTCAAGTTTCAATATTTCTGAAGAGGGTGTTTTAAGAATTAAGATCAATACAATTGTTCGTGTAATCTAGCACGAGTTACAAGTTGTTTTTTACGACCACTTAGAGACGTATGGTGGATTTATATGCCACTGGTTTGTAATGTTGCAAAGTGACAGTTCTCAATATAACGCCAATTTTTGTCAATGCTCTGAGAATTTGTAAAGCTCTATCAATAGTTCTTGATACAAATCTAGATTGGCATGAATCAAAATTGCACGACAGTATGTATGAAACAATAATAATAAATACATGTCATTTTATAAATGTAATAAATACATGTTAGATGTAATTACTACTTTATTGTATTTCCTCTGTTACTAAGGTTTACGTATCTATGGAGATTCACGATAGTAGTCCAACTAACTTAACTTTTGTTGTGACTTTTTCTTCCTTGAATAATGTTTTCAATAAGTTTTGTTTCCTTGACATACGAAAAAAAGTGTTTCTGTGAGTAAAAACCATCGCACGGCTTCTTTTCTTCCGATGGCTCACTGGATCTTGAACACATCACTTACTTACACATTCGAGTGGACTCGACTCGATGGGATCACAAGTTTTTCATTAATCCGGCAAAGTAATGGGACCACGGAGATAAAATATCAATGGGACAGATCCACAGACATCTACCAGGTAAGAAGGTACATAAAAATACACATTTACACATAGTTTGTAACCTCTAACCACTACAGAGCGACGGAGTCTAAACTGCACACTGGACACGGTCCCAATGTACATTTTGAATCAGAACCTGCACATTTACAGTAAATAGTATCATGACATCATAAAGAGTCTGACTCTAAATCTCATCTCGTTCATTTTTTTGACGAATAGTGACATGTCAGTCAAGCACGACCAGCTGAATACTTGGGGTCAAAGTTGTTTGGTTTTTCACTAATATCTGCTCCGTATGTGGATCGGTTTGGATGAAACTTAAACTACAAGGTGTTTGTGACATCCAGCCCTGTGGGCTGGACCCCTCAAAATAAGAATGATGACGATGATAATAATAATAATCACTATAGCTGCAGGTAGCAATACACAGGGTCCAGTTTAGTCATGTTAGGTACTATTACAGTTTTCCAAGTTTACGTAATGCCGGGATCAGACCAGAGACATGGATTCAAGTCATTGTGATTTGAACAGTGACTGATTTCAGTCACTGTTCTGATGACTTCAACTTGACTTGACAGAAAATAAATGACTTGAGACTTGACTTGAGTTAAAGACTCGTGGCTTGACTTGACTTGAGACACGATGACTCGAATGACTTGTTTGTGTTAACTTTCATTCACCGAAACCTTGAACTAAAATGTGAACGGCAAACAAAAACGTACTTTGTTTGGGCTCGGTAGTTCCACTCACCATGTTGATGCAGCTGGGTGATGGACGGCCAAATGTTGTAGTCATGCATGAATTGTGCTATCATGCAATTTGAGATTTGAGGTAGTTATGTAGCCAATGTGTCCTGTTTTTTAAATAAGTATAATGAACAAAAAACACAGATTATTTATCCTATACTTATCGGTTTTAAACTACTTTTAAGATAGAAGTCCAACTCGGCATTATAAATCCATCTATGTTTGTTTACAATGCCATTTAGACACAGGTTTCCAAGCAATAAAGGATGCTGCATTCATAGCAAACTCGGGAAACTAATTTGTTTCGGAAGTGGTGCGTTCACTGGAACTGGAGAAAAAAAAGTTTTTTTAATTTAATATCATCTTTTACATTTATCTATCATGAAGTTCTTTGTGTGTTTATTTTTATTTATTTCTTAGGTTATAAGTTAAATGGTCTCAAATATAGAAACTTAAATAAAATAAAACTTTTTCAAATTGATTTAAAAATTCTGCACTTTTGACAAAATATCGGTCAAAACATTGGCAATCGGTGGCTCCAAAATTGAGTGCATTGGTCGAGCTCCAAAAATAGTAATAATATAGATACGATAGAATTTCTCTATCGCCATACGATATACAGGTATATTGTCAAAATGCGCATCCCTAATATTAAATGTAAAACATTAAAATGTTCAAAGTGTCAAAGTGCAATGTAACCCAGTATGCGAGCGCACAATGGGCGTTGTGATGATTGGATGACTACTCTGTCAGTCAAGTTCCTCGCGACCTGATGTTTTTTTTCAACGAGAAGCACTCGTTACCCTCCCACTGGTTACGCACACACAGTGTGATCAGATCAAATCATAACAGTGGCCGCGACTGTGCCAAGACTCATCACTTTCTGATTCAAAAATTCAGTTCAATAATTTTCATTCAATCAAATAAATTTGTGCAAATCTGTTCATAACTTTTTGAGATATTCTGCAAACAGGCAGACAGATGGACAGGGACAGAGTGTAACTAATTTGATGTATAGTCTGGCTGTCAGTATTTCACTTAAAAGTGATGGGGAGGGAATCTTTTTTTGATTGAAAAGAAATTAAGAAATATATAAGATTTTATAAAGTAATTTGTTTGATTTAAATGAATATAAATAAAATATAAAAAATATAATTATAATAAATGTATTCAATTTATTGTCATACTCTTTGAACAGGACAGATAGATAGGCCAATAATATCATTATTAGACAGGAACTAATACTTTGTCTTTTCTCTTTATAAAGACTGGACACTGCAGGTAAGACCGCAGTATCTCGGGGGGAAAAAAGGACTTGATTTGGGACTTGACTGGCCTTAACTAAGGACTGGACTTGACCTGAATTAACCTGTGACTTGACTTGCCCCAAGAAAAATGACTTGGAACTTGGTGACTTGGATAAGAAGGGCTTGGGCACATGTCTGGATCAGACTAAACAAATTCAGCCCGATTTTGACCCGATTTTGTCGTGGCCGACAAATTTCCAGTGTCAGGCCTGAATATGAAGGTCGGGAACTGTGAACAGGGGTCTTTGCCCAGTATTGTGTAAACCTTAATTCACCTCACCTTATGCTGCCGCTGTGGGGTAGCAGACGGCCAAATGTTGTAATAATCCATCCAATGACTAATTTCGCCAAGCATGGCGTTCCGCCATCTTTGTTTACAATTGCTCCCATGCGAAAGCAAGTAACGTAAAGCCCCATGTCGTAAAATATTAGTGTCAGCAATTCTGGCGGAACACGGTGCTTGGCAAAATTACTCATTAGCTGGATTATTACAACATTTGGAAGTTTGCTACCGCGCAGCTGCAACATAAGGGGAGGTGAATTAAGGTTTACATTTTCCATTTCACAACATAAATTTATACCATGGGCACGGTATTACAGGGAAAGGTTGCTTGGTACCTAAAAACCTGCACTTACGTCACTGAATGTTCCTCTTGTGCCGTTTAGTTTAAATCTCCCTCAATAATGGTGTTTTAACAGTTACGATTGTTTCTGGGTCATGCAGTGCGGACACAAAAGAAAGGGACAGTTCCTCCAAAGGTCCTGCGGTGCCAAGACGCCTTCTGTGACACATTATAGTTTTTGTTTTTTTTTCTAAAATGCAGAATGAGTTACAGTTTTCCGAGTTTCCTTTAAACGCAGCATCGGCTCAAGTTCCATGGCTACGTGTTGCAAGTGACTGAGTGACGAAGCTTGGACTTATATAACTTTGAATGATGATGTCACAAAGCGGCCCGCTCCTGAAGTTAATCAAATCGCCTCTTCTATTTCCTAACCCTAACCCTAACCCCAACCCTAACCCCTAACCCCTAACCTTCTATTTAATAGTTTTTCACTTATTTCTGCCCGAAATGTAGATCAATATTGATCAAAGTCCAACAACAAGACATCTGAAACGTCCCGGTTCTGACGAGACCTCAACCCTGTCTTTGTGTACTGCCGTTGTCAGCAGATACTTTTAGCCCGGAAAATAAAAATAACAATATAAAATACAAATAAAAAATCAAAGCAATAACAATAGTTTTCCAGTCCTATAATTAGGCAATAACCCCATTGTTATTACCTAATAATAATAATAATAATAATAGGGCTTAGAGAGAGAGCCAGAGGGAAGATGAGGTTAGAAAAAATATCTCAGTCAGATAAAAAGAAAATCCAAAGGAGGTGAAAGTAGGCAATGTGCATCTCTCAATTATGAATCAATATAATACAGTTCTGTTTCTCAAAATAACAGCACCAATATTAACTTATGGATATGATATGAAAAATATATTTAAGAAAGCTATAGGTTGTTGCCTCAAATTTGAATATTGCAGTTCGACTCCTTGTTGTTTGGACAAGTGTTATGCTGTTTTATTACTTCTTCTATTACTTCTTCTATTCTATTAATTTTTTTTCCCATTCATTCCAATACATTTTCTCATGTATTGATCAATTGACTTCACGTGTTTAATCCACTTGAATTATGTGTTTACGTTTGTAAGTTAAAAAAATTATCGTTTTCATTTCAAATGTTCTCCCTCCCTTCCTGCCTCCCTCCCTCTCGTCTTCTCCTTCCCTGTTGATCTAAGTAGATTAGGGGTCGTTGATCCTCCTCTATCTGTCTGAGTGCCCTGTAATGAAAGGATGTGTGGAGGAAGAGTGAGGGGCAACCCATCATCTCTCCATCATCACTCCTTCCCTGCATCTCCTCCAGTGGCTCGGAAAGGGAGCTGAAAACAATCACCACTCTATTTATTGGCTCTGATCCGTGGGTGAGGTCTCATTGCAATTAATCTCATCACAGAGAGACAGACAGACAGACAGACAGGAGTCGTAGAAAGACAGCGAGGAATGAGGATGAGGAAGAGGAGACAACCGCTTGGAACATTGAGTCTAACAAAATCAATCTGGGTCTGGGTCAATTTAGCTAATTGAACAGATTCATTCTCCATTTTCTGTCGTGAAAACACATTTGGGTTGCGAACATCAGATTGGAAGTAAATTTAGCCTTTAAAGTGAGGCTACAATAACTAATTATTATATATAATATATATTATTTTTTCAAGTGATCGCAAATGTTGTTGATCAATGCCAGTCAGTCCATTATGATCTCAATGGCTGTGGAGATTTCAAAGCTCTCAAAGCAGGCGGTCCGGTCCAGACTCGTTGTTTGGACCCGTAGATCTGTCAATCTTTGCTCAATCCCTCTGAACTACGCTGCTTATATCCCAGAAATGGTTTCATTTTCATCTGAGGAAGAACGGATGAACGTTCAGCGACCGACTGACCGGCTTTGCGAGAAAACCTCTGTTGCGAAGCCTCGTGGAAGAGGAGCAGTCGCGCAACGTTGCCGAGTTTCTGTCGTCCTTTATAAGTCTCTATTTGTCCGCGTTACTAACCCAGCCTTTCAGATGACATCAAGCGAGTTCACAAAAAGGCAAGTAAAGGGTGAAAGGCGAATGAAATCAAATCCACAATTGGTGTAGAGCTGGAAGGTGATGATACAGGATGTGGTAAAGTAGTTAATTCGTTAAAAAGTCCTTTCTGTTTCATAAATGATACCCCAACACCTTGGACAACTGTAAAATATTTTGGAAAGAGGTCAGGTGACTACATACACATTCGAAACCATTCTATGAATTTCAACCCAACCTCCATCATCACCTCGAAGGACTTGGACAGACAGGAAATACCAATGTCCGGCATTCAGATGAAAAAAAAAAAGAAAAAAAAAAAGATAAATAATTCAGATGGATTCCAACACATTTTAGCGGGTATGTAAATGAGAGCGCCGTAGCGCAGCGGTGCGCTGCGTTTGCAGGGCGATACGGCGGGGCATGAAAGAGATGGGATTCCTTTTAGACGCGGTGTTTGGTGTTGGAGGAGAGAGGGCGCGGGACGCCTGCTGGGATTATCTTATGATCTATGAATAGCATCGTTATTATTTTTTTTTTGCCTTCACAGAGTTAAACTCTTGACGAGGCGTGTCTGCTGGACCCCAGTCGCAGGTGCGCCGCCCACAGGGTTCTGGACGCCTCTCGGTTTCACACACGGGGCCATTGCTTGATTTCCATAATATTTAATACAATGTTTAGTTAATTGAGCTCTACGGGTGATTTGTCTATTACGTAATAATAATAAATGTAGACTACGTTGTATACAACACGACACATCCTTTCCTGTGATTTTTTTTCTAAACACAGCTAAACTAAATGGTAACTTCTTCAGTCTGATCTTTGCTGTTTCATTTGTTATTAATTTGTCATTTCCTGTCCGCTCTCTGAATTAGAAATGTGCGTTTTGACCTTGGTCGTCGATAAAACTGGTAGCCCAGTAACACAAGTTAGCAAAACTTTAATTGTTTTGAATCGAATGAAAACGCATTTCTAAGTAGCAGTTACAACGTGCATTAGAATCGTGACTAAATAACGAGCAAATAGATTAACAAACTGCAAAAAAAGGTTAAACACAAAGAGCTTATGGACACAGACCAAACCAAATGATTCCATTTGAGGCCTTCATGTGGAGTATTGATTTTGGCATATGGGTCAAACTGGGGGAAATGAGCATCGATTTCATCTTTATTTTTTTTAACAACAAGACTGATCACCCCACCGCCCCAGACACACACACACACACATACCCACTAACACAGAGTAAACACAGCAATAAACACACTCTCTACACTTTCAATTATGTAGGCCACTTATTACCACCAGGTCCGCGAATTGTTTTGTCTCCAATTAACTTTTTCACCATGGTGATTTATTTGGAGAGAACCCTGCCTGCTTCTACCCCCCCCACACACACACACACACATCAGCTGCAATTAATTGATTGGATGTGTACATAATTAAGGCAAAGTAGAAAGAATGAAAGGGAAATGAGAAAGAAATAGAGATAGAGAGGGAGAAAGTGACGGGGTGTGAAAACAGAGAGAAAGAGAGAATCAGAGAGGGAAAGAGAGCGAGAGAGAGAGAGAGACAGATAAAGAAGAGAGAATGTGAGAAAAAAAGAGAAGAAGGGATCCTGCTGGAGACAGACGAGAGTGTTAATTATCAACAGGAATGTCACTGTAGTCAGGATTCCTGTTGCACGCACACGTACACGCCTTACATGTAAATACACATGCACACGCGCGCACACGCACACACACATGTTGACAAGACTGAAAAAGCTGACTCCCTCACACCCCTGCACACACACACACACACATACCCCTGCACAGGCACACCCCTATACACACACATCCCCACACCTACACCTACACACACACACACACACACACACACACACACACACACACACATACACACACACACACACACACACACACACACACACAGTCTCGCTGTACAGACTGAAGTCTGATCAACTGATTAATCATTTATTGGGGAGGAAAGCTGGCGTTCTGAGCTCATTAAATATTCACGAGACCTGCAACTTGATTGGTCACCGCGAGGGTTTTGAAGTCACACCCACTGGGGAGAGGAGGAGTGTTTCGCTCCATTCTCCATGTCTTCCCCTCTTTTGTTCAATCCCTTTTTCCTCTGTGATCACTCCTTCCTTCCTCGTTGCGTTTTTTGCTCACTTACGTCTTACCCGTGACCTCCTTTCTTTCTCTGACACTCTACTTCTCTTTTCGTTAAAACGCCGCTGTTGAAACTTTTCACTTTTTTTTTTTTTTTTTATTATTTTGACTTCCTGACTTCACTTTTCTTCTACAGATCAGTTCTGCTCTTTGTGCAGCGAACTAACGAAGCCATACGATAAAGTCAAAGCTGTAAAACTGTGACTTCAACGAGTCACAGTTGTCTTCATGTCTGTGAATCGGCACATTTTCACACACTCCCGCCGTCCCCTCTTTCTGCCGCTCATAATCTTTGATTATAACGCAGAGCATTTTACATTTGGATATAACATTTATTAATGTCTGCTTGCGGTTCGGCCGCTCGTGCTCACCTGTGATCCCATCAGTCTTTTCCTGCGCGCTTGAATAATTTATTCCTTCTTCCTTTCTTCTTTCCATCCCCTCGTTCTCCCGGTAATTTATTTTTCTTTTATTCCCGTCCTGCATTGTAACTTCCCTGCGAATGTGTGTGTTTGAGTGAGCATGGCTGGACGTACATATGAATGTGTGTGTGTTTGCGCGAACCTTTCCTCAATGACTGACCATCTGTAAGAGCTCGAGGACGCACGCATGCGCACGCACGCGCACGCACGCACACGCGCACGCACGCACGCACGCACGCACGCACACACGCACACACGCACACACACACACACAAAGAGTGAGTCTCCAACATCACAAAATACATTTATGAAGAGAAAGAGAGAGCGACTATGAGAAGGTATGATTTATATAGTAGCACATGTATTACTCCACAGCTGGGGATTAGGTCCACCCCTGGGGAATGTGCGTGTGTGCGTGTGTGCATGTGTGTGTGTGTTTGTGTGGGTGTGGTTCTATATAGAGCGCTGCATGAATTAATGCAGACATTTATCATGTCTTGATTTTATACCTTTGCGTGCCATGTAGCATGTGGTTTGTGTGTGCGTGTACATAACTGGCATGGTGTGTGTGTGTGTGTCCATTGTTAATTTTAATATTAAAATGTGTACAATATTAATTTTGTTAGTGTGTTGTTATGTTATGTGTCTTTGAAAGAGTGTATGTGTGCTCAAATAAGTGTGTGCCAGTGTGTCCAATCTTAATAGCTTGTGGATATGAGCTTGTAAACATGTATGTGGTTGTAGCATGCGCTGGTACGTTTGATATGTCAATGCTTCATTTCTCATGTGTGATTACATGACAGACACACACACACACACACACACACACACACACACACACACACACACACACACACACACACACACACACACACACACACACACACACACACACACACACACACACACACACACACACACACACACACACTCTCGCTGTACAGGCCGAAGTCTGATCAACTGATTAATCATTTATTGGGGAGGGAAGCTGGCGTTCTGAGCTCATTAAATATTCACGAGACCTGCAACTTGATTGGTCACCGCGAGGGTTTTGAAGTCACACCCACTGGGGAGAGGAGGAGTGTTTCGCTCCATTCTCCATGTCTTTCCCCTCTTGATCCAACGCTTGATCCAACGTGTTTGACCTGGATAAAAAAAAATATGGAAAGGGCGTGGGGTGGTGCTAAGGCCTCCATGTTCCCTGCTCTGGCGAGTGGGAAACTGAGCGGCTCCCAAAATGGACTGGCGGTCGACATTTGGGTGCTAAAAATAAAGGAACGGGCAATGGATGAACTAATGAGGCACTAAAAGATCAAGAAAACCCGCCAGCTCAAATTAAACTAATACTGACTGCAAATATTTGCATGGTTCTGAAGGAACAGTTCCTTCTTTAATTGAACGATTAATAAATGACCGACGATATGCTTTTTTTTTTTTTTTTTTTAGGTCATTAAATATATTGATAAGCTTGATTTACTTGGACAGAAACGTGGTGGGTAAAACAAAATGGAATCCTTTTTCCACTCCGTTTCCACTTCCGTTTTCTTTTGACTTCTAGAGAGTCATGCAACCCAACAGACAGAGAGTGGCAATGGCATTAATTCCAGAACGACATTATCAGTGCAGAGTTAACAAAGGGAGGGGGGGGTGAAAAATGGGGGGGGGATAGAGAGAGCAATGGGCTCCAGATCTGATCGCTCCATTTCAACCTTGTGTTGTGTATCACTCTCCCGCACCACATCGCGCCGGTCTTCCAACACTTTCACACGTCTGTCAATCTCGTTCACCTCTCTTTCTGATCTTTCAAATGCCTCCCTCGTCCCTCTTGAGGCTCATTTTTACCAAATTCCCACTCAATCCTTACACCGTTTGCCTCCTTTCTTCACTCTCTCGCTCCCTATCGCTCTCCCATTGTCTGATCGGGAGATTTGATGTGTGACAGAGGTGTGGAGCGGTGATGCACTGCAGTCTCTCCTCTGATGATGTCATCCTGTGCAACCAAAAAATGTTTGACACCGTGATGCACCGTGGAGAGAAATATGTGACCAGACAGACAGACAGACACCAATTTAAAGAAGTTGTTGCCAGGTTGGCAACTGTGCATCAAATGTTGGTTGCCATGACTGAATTTTGATCATGTTATTATTGGGTGAAAATGATCCGATGATAATAAATATCCATATTTCAACACGCTGACTTGTTTCGCCATTTAGGACAAATTAAACCGATGGCGCCAGGACGACACACTTTCTTCGGAGCAGAAGTTAATAAATGTAGTTTGGTTTGAGCCCAGACAGGGTGGGACAGTGCGGTGGCCTCCCATATAAATGCCAAGATGGCACCAGAGAGCATCTCGGAGCGGGAGCCGCGGACCTCGAACCGCCCCAGGAGGAAGACACCCACGATGCCGAGGCTTTTGCTTATGCAAATCCGCTTGACAAAAGCGGCCTTTTGATTGGCTGCTCGGAGCATATGGGCTCCGCTGGCGGTGTGTTATGGTAGTGAATAATTTAAACCAGTGTTTGGTTGATGGTCGTTAGTCTCTACTTCTGGCATTTCCTCTCTGCTAATTGCTTGTTAAGCTTTTCACTTAACCTTTAGCGGGGAGATAAAATTTTTAAAAGGTTCTGTTCCACGTCCCTGTTTGGTATTGCCTCGTCACTGTTAACTGTTTGGACTCTGGAGGAAATGCAACTTTAAGTGACACCTTAATGGCTGCTTAATATTTATCTGAAAGGGAAGAACGACTTACCTAATGCACAATCGTCCCTTAAGCTTCAAAGCTGAAATTACAGCGTATTCTTTTCATGCATCGTCTCCGTGTAGCTTGCGTTTTCACTTAATTATCTCTCAACTTCGATCCTGAGAGGAGTGCTCAGGTGCGGAGTCGTCTCACCCCCGCAGCCCCTGGCAGTGTTAATGTCCTGCTGGATCTGCTGTATTTTGTCGCGGCGTATCACTGTCGTCGCACTGTGGTAACCGCGGCTGCCTCGCTAGATCTCCAGGCTCGTACGGAATGATGAATCCGGTGCGCCTGGGGCGTATGATTCGCTTGCACTGTGTGCGAAGACTCGTTCCTCCATCTTAATGTGCCAAATGCTCAGCATATGGCCATTGATTTTAGACGGAAACATCCCATCGGTACCGTTATTAACGAGCGGAGGATTGAAATAGCGAAAGAGCTACAAGGATCTGGCTCGAGTCATTTCTATCGATACTGTGGAATCAATACACTATTGGAAAACAATACACAACCCCAATTCAGGGTTAAGGGTATCCTGCTGTTTTTTGTTTTTGCTTCGGGTAGCTTGCCAGTTGCCACCTGACAGGTCAGATGGGGCACAGACTGTACGGTGCGCCGAGTTTAGAGCCGGCGCTGACATGCATCTTACTGAGCTACGTACACAAGCACATCGCCGTGACAACCGGAGTTGTCTCATCTAACACGATGACTGTCACTCCTCACAACACCGGCGACTTGAGAATTCATATCAAACCGTGCAGGATTTATTTCAAGCGCGCACGCACACGCACGCACGCACGCACGCACGCACGCACGCACGCACGCACGCACGCACACGCACACACACACACACACACAGACAGAAAAAAAACTCACTGTCTCATGGTTAGCTCCTTTCTCTTTCTCTCTCTCGCTTTCCCTCTCTTTGTCTCTCTCTCGCTCATAAATATTTAATAAGGCAGTGGCATTCCTGCAGATCAATGACAGCTACAGTCATAAGCATAGATTTATACCAATCTGCTTGTGTGTGCGTGCACACTTATGTGTGTTTGTTTGACAAAATGAGCAAGCCAGAAGAAAGTTAAATTGAGCGAGGACATTCTGTGTGCGTACATTTGTGTTCTGTATGCTTATGAGGCTTTATGTATGTATGTGTGTGTGTGTCTGTGTGTGTGTGTGTGTGTGTAAACATAGCAGAAATTAGCATGAAATTACAGTCGGAGAGCTTGCGTATAACTGTACTTCTGCACCTGTGTATTTGTGTGTATGTGTTTGTGTGTGTGTTTATCTCAGTGTGTATATTAGGGTCAGAGTGTGTTTATGCTATTGATTGCATTTGTCAGAGTCAGAGTGCGCATTTGTGCTTGTGTGTGTTTGTTATATCTCCAATTTCTCTTCTATTTGCCATCTATTCTCACTTGAGGCTATTTGCATAAACAGATGGGACGGACCAATCAGACGCCGCCATTCAAATTCTGCCTTTGGCCACTTTGCGTTACCTGCAGGGTCAGCGATGCCACTGGAGAACTGTTTTACTGTCCAAAGGTCTCCTTCCTTTCTGCTATGGTACATATTGCCGGTTTACATCTGGTCTGTCTCTCAATACTGTCGGTCTCTCCCAGTCTTGCTGTCTGTCTCTCCTCGCCTTTCTGTCTGCCTCACAGACTGTCTGTCTCTCCCAGCCTTTCTTTCTTTCTCACATACTGTCTGTCTCTCCTCGTGTTTCTTTCTTTCTCTCCCAGTCTCTCTTTACTCTGTCTCTCCCAGTCTTTCTGTAATCCCTCTATACCATGTTTCGGGAACCTTTTTGGCTGGGAGAGCCATAAAAGCCAAGTATTTCTAAATGTATTTTCTTGTGAGCCATATAATATTTAATAAAATTGAATGCAACTTAATGCGTGCATTTTTTAAGTAAGGCATACATTTTTAATAATTGTGGCTTGTGTGCCGCATATTGAAATGAACAATAAAACTCTCGCCATGTTGGCGCACCACGGCCAGAAAGACTCCATCTCCCTCCCTAAACCCTCACCTGTGGGCAGAGACTCCCACAAGTGGCGCCTGAGCAGAGACCCGAGAGGGGCATGGTGGTCCGCAGCCAGTGCTTGACTACGCCCCTTTGTCCGTCAGATTTATATTTTGAATTTTATTTTCTAAATTGTAATTTGTCTTACCTGTTTTACTTTAAAATGACACAGAATATTTTTTTATTACTTGTTAATTGTAAAGAAAAATGTTAGCTCAAAATTGTCTGCGAGCCATATACCGTCATCGAAAGAGCCATAATTGGCTCGCGAGTCAAAGGTTCCCGACCCCTGGTCTATACTGTCCATCTCTCTCGGTCCTTCTGTGTGTCTAACATGCTGCCTGGCTTTACCAGTCTTCTGTGTGTCTTGCTGTGTCTCATGTAGTGTTTGTTTCTGTTTCTCTGTCTCTCACAGTCTCTATCGCTCACAAACAGTCGGTCTCCCTTACTGCCTGTCTCTCTATACGTCTGTCTCTCTGTCTTTTTTACACACATCAAAGATACCCACCCACCCACCGACCCCCACACACACACACACACACACACACACACAACTATTTCATTTTCTTGGGTTTGATGTGATTGTCTCGGCCACTAGCATCACGCTAGACTCCAGTGGTGACAGCACCAGAAGGAGCGCTGCAGCCTGTGTGAAAACTACAGCTGGATCCGCTCACATACAGTCTTCCACCGCCACGCTTTCCATTCTAATCCAGATAAAACCACATCAAGAGAGAATAAGGCACAGAGACAAACATATAGAAAAAAAGCAATTTAGTAAAGACCATGTAGGTGATGGATTATGAGTGTGAAAAATACTGTATACATGGAAATGAACTGTGTACTGGTGTGCACCCATGGCAGACATTCATACACTTGCGTACACACAAAGATCAAATGCAGGATCCCAGAATATTTAGAAACAGTGACTACTGGTACAAACAGACGCAGACTTGTAGAACAAAGTACAATTATGGACTATGAAACGATCTTTGGTATTTAATAATGTAGTAATCCAAATTTATTTTCACTTCTTAACTTCACCGACCGTGCGCCCAACTTTTGCACTCTTGCAGCGGACCACACTGGCGTCGATGGATAAGAGGAGCACATGCATAATTCAAATACATTTTAATGGCTGTTTTTAAAAAAAAAAAAGCACAAAACATGTTAACAAAATAATCTTATGCATTAACACTTTAAGGACGGCAGTGGGTGTTTGGGAAGTCGTACGACCTGAATAGTCACAGCGTTGCCTCGGAAATTAATTGTTTTTGTGCACCTGCAGAGCCCTACATTGGGAGCTCTGAGTTCCACCCAGAGTGGTAGTGTGACAGAATTTATCAGTCCAACGCATAAGCCAGACTCATCAGTATGGCGAAGGCAAACGAGGCAGAGGAGTTGAAAGAACCCCAACCCCCGCCGCCTTTGAGGTCTCCTATTTTGGAACATTAGCTTCCTGGTGAACTAAAATAACAATTGGCAGAGAACGCTGGACTAAAAAAAAAAAAAAAAAACCGACTTGAAAAACACATTTCCTTTTAGCTCCCACATCAAAAAACAAAGCAAACCTTGACCTCAAAGCTGGGCTATGTACCAAGCTGTGGGTCTTGCGTGCTGTCCGCCACTAGTTAGTGCACATTATAAGATGAATGGGCCACATTATGAGGCGATATGGTATGTGATGACACCTTGTCTCACGCACATATGTCAACTTCCTCTCTGTTTTCTGATCTCTCTCTTTCATTTCTATCTTTCTTTTTCTTTCTCCCTCTTTGACCCCTGCTCGCTCGCTCGCGCTCTCTCGCTCTCTCTCTCGCTCTCTCACTCTCTCTCTCTCTCTCTCGCTCTAATTGTTTGCGTGTATAAGCATTAAGGCGTGTTCATATGAGCCGCTGGTCGATATCAGTTTAAAGACAGGAATCCACTTGAGTGAGTGTGTGGGTGTGTGTGTGTGTGTGTGTGTGTGTGTGTGTGTCCTTGTCGGTGTGTGTGAGTGTATTTATTGTATTAAGATGGAGTGGAAGCAGGAAGAGAGGCTCTTTATCGGGAAAATGGAGGCGGAATTGCATTTCCGTAACCACAAGAGGGAGAGAGTGTGCGTGGGTTATTATGTTGTGAGTGTAAGCTGTGAGTGTGTGTGCGTGTGTGCACGTGTGTATGAGACTCAGATTTAGAAAGGAAATTTCCACAATCTCCAAGGCAACCCTACATGTATAAACGCAAGCTGGACGTGTGTGTGTGTGTGTGTGTGTGTGTGTGTGTGTGTGTGTGTGTGTGTGTGTATGTGCGTGTGAGTGCGTTCACGTGGGTAATCGATGAAGTTCTATGGTAAATTTATGGTTCACTTCTGCATGGGAGACACGTGTTTTAAAATAGAATCAGAGAGCGAGAGCGAGAGAGAAAGAGAGAGTGAGAGTGAGAAGGAGGGATGGCGACAGGAAGAGAAACAGACAAAGTATAAACTGTTCTTTAAATGACAACATGTTACAGCTGAGTATCTGTCACTGTCAAACAGTTTCCCAAACTGCCCTTTCAGAAATTTTGCATTTGTGGTTTGATTATTAAATGAAGAAAACATGCAATGATGTATTCTTGTACATTTGATAAAAACATATTAATAGCTTAATAATACCTTAATTATCATTTATATTAGCGAATATAAAAAAAATATTGCTTTCGAAGCTGATATCTAATCTTAATGGCCTTGATGGTTTTGAAATTCAACTGGCACAACATATAACATAAAATTTAACATGTAGGCCTGGATTTTGTTATTATTTCTGTTATTGCATATAAGAAATATGCTGCGGTGTGGGAAGGGTGTGGTTTGAGCAGCCACACCTGTCCTGGCGCTAGGTAATTGGGGCCCCAGGATCAGAGTGGCTGCATACCTGTCGCTCGCCGGATGGTCTAACGAGCAACAGGTAAAACCCCCATCCCCACACACACTGAGGAGAGAGGAGCCCTTTGACGACCTGCGTCCATCTGCTCCGGGGCATTTTCTATCAAGCCCCATCTTCACAATAAACCTATGTGTTTTCTACCCCTTCGCCTGTGTCCCTGTTGCTGAGGGCCCTGACACGCCACTTGTTTGTGGCAGGTGAAATGGCCACATATGCCTTTCAAGCTGACAGTCAGTTTTGATGGCCTTAATGGTTTTATTGAAAATCTGTAGTTCACAGGAGGGAATCTGTGTAAAAATCATAGTTAAAAAGAAGCTATTAAATGATAGTATTTCAATATACTTCCTTTGTGTTGATTCGATAATAATTCTGTGATATTACATTTAAATATCCACAATTTCAAGCTTAACACTTCAGAAAGAAAGAAAGCAATTAATCAAAGCAAATTGTGCGATTAATGAGTTAGTTTTTTTTTTTATTGATCAACAGCCCTAATTCAAACAGATCTTCGCTTCGTATCTTTAATGCTCACCCAGTTCCCCTGACTGAGTGACTTATTTGGTGCGTAAAACACCAAAGTAATAAATTCAGGGACGGTCGGCACTCAAAAAGATTGAACGTTCAGGGTTTCTCATTTAAAATATTTAACTGAACTTTTTTTTTTCCAAAGCAGAATGACATACAATTCAAAATTTTCACAATATCCTGAAGCATAGGGATGAATATAAAACACTAGGCCGGGTGGAGACTTCATATATATTCATTCATTTAAATGATCAGTTCTACATCTGCATATGGAACACTTGCATTTCAGTGCTTACTAAAAGGTAAAATACATTGAGAAATGTGCCGTTTAAGGTTATTCAGCACGTAGACAGCTAGAGGCACTGGAGAATCTTACAGTGCGCCTTTTAAAAGATAATAGACGACAGATTAACAAAAGAGCGCTTCAAGGGGTAATGCTTACAGGTGATGCAGCGAGACGCCACCTACACCTCTATTTCTTTATGCTTGGGTTATCACACTCTTTCGCTCACAAATAGTCGGTCTCCCTTACTGCCTGATTCTCTGTACATCTGTCTCTCTGTCTTTTTTACACACCTCAAAGACACAGAGACACAGAGACAGAGACACACACACACACACACACACACACACACACACACACACCGTCTGTTAGACAAACCGAGTGAAGATTCATTGCTGGGGGTTACATTTTCACAAAATCCCTCACTTTGATTTGAAATTTGTGAATGAAAGGTTGCTCCTGAGAGAAGAGACATGGAAGGAATTTGTAGAAAACCCTTGTGTTATGCCTGTAAACCTTGAAAGAGGTTGACGGAGACCACAAGTCACTCACACACACACACACACACACACACACACACACACACACACACACACACACACACACACACACACACACACACACACACACACACACACACACACACACACACACACACACACACACACACGTCTTTCCTCTCCCTTCCTCTGCCTCGCCTCTCCTCTCAGGGCATTTCAATGGAAACTACAGCTCTCCATCATGTGGACAATAACAGACAGAAGAGCTCTCCCTGCTGCTGGTGCTCATTACAGTGTGCGTGTGCGGATGTGTACGTGTGTGTGTACGCATGGGCATGTTATGGGTATCCCCTTCTCTTTGTGTGTGTAGGTTGGTTTCACAGTGTGTGTGTGTGTGGGTGTGTGTGTGTGTGTGTGTGGAGGGGGGGGGGGGTCATTTCAGTGTGTGCGTTTCTATATCTTGTTTGTTACCTTTCATTAAGCTTCCCTTTATCTTCTGTTTTTGCGGCATTCTGTGATCGGAAAGAGATATATTTATTTCTCATTGATGAATCTCGGCATACCTCTCTCTCTCTCTCTCGCTCTCTCTCTCTCTCTCTCTCTCTCTCTCTCCAGCTCTCTCCCCTCAGTTCTATCTCGAAGTTCTATCTCGAAGGAGGTTCGAAGTGAGCGAGCATCATATTCCCACTCCACTTGAGAGGAAACAGTGATGGAAAAACGTGATGAGGGGACTAGGAAAGCCACACGGCGACAACAAATAAAAGTAGCATCCCTCTCTCCTTCCCTGTACACATTGCTCTCTATTCCCTGCTCTTTTTTCTTTCTTTTTTAAAACTGGCTTCCTCTTTCATTGCTCCCCCATGATTTTATCAGTTATTTGCCCCTCTCCGGCCATCTCTGCCCTACAACTCTCTACAACATCCGTACATCAGACAGTGTTTGAACTTCGACACCTCCGAGTGTGCCCTGCACACAGAGGTCGACGGCCGCAACACTGTCTGACTCGAGGGTTTTCCCCTATGAGTCTTTATGTGTGTGTGTGTGTGTGTGTGTGTTGGTTGTTTGGAAGAATGACCCCCCCAATAGACTGGAAAATCTGCTGACAAACAGAGAGAGAGAGAGAGAGAGAGAGAGAGAGAGAGAGAGAGAGAGAGAGAGAGGCAGCATCTCTTCATGTGCAATATTATAGATTTGGGACATTGACCTTGCTATTGACCTTGATCTGTACTTGTGTGTTTGTTGTTGTTTGTGCAGTGTGTGTGTGTGTGTGGGTGGTGGGGGGCAGACAGACAGCAGCAAACAGTGAACTACACACACACACACACACACACACACACACACACACACACACACACACACACACACACACACACACACACACACACACACACACACACACACACACACACACACACACACAGTGTTTGTTGTAATTTCACAGTTGTGTGTCTTTGAACTTTTCTTGTAAAACCATTATGGGTCTCATGGTGTGGGAAAATGGCTCGATAGCGCCCCCTATAAAACTTCAACGACGTAGCCCTTGCGGTACATTTCACCTAGATATACAAAATATGGTTGGCATATGTAACATCCCAAGACTGAAAGAAAAGTCTCTTGGTGCCATGACCTAAACCCAACAGGAAGTCAGCCATTTTTAGTTTAGTGTGAAATTTTCGTTAAAGTCATACTTTAACGAACTCTTCAAGCACCTCGTGTCGATTATGCACATTTTAGTATTTTCAGTATTTTTATTCTTATTGTGCGTGATCACTGGGTGTAGTGACATTTCACTGCATATATTTATTACCGTATGTATATGTATGTGACAAATAAACCTCTTGAATCTTGAATCCTCCTCGGTGGTTAATCAGATCCAGGTTCAGGTTAAACTGTATGCAGAATATTGGCGCCGATAACACTTATTGACTTGACCATCTCCACCTCTCCTCTAAATTATTGCATGACAACCTTTCTCCTTCGGGCTCTCCCTCTTTCATCCTGCATTTCTTTTCCTTTAATCGTCCTGTTTTCCCCATCCGTCTCTCTCTCTCTTTCTCAGTCTCTCTTTTTTCAAACACTGAGAAGTCAATCTTGCCGATCGAACCTAATGACTAAAACACACCCACACACGCACGCACACACACACACACACACACACACACACACACACACACACACACACACACACACACACACACACACACACACACACACACACACACACACACACACACACACACACACACACACTTCCTTCAAACCTCTAAGTACCAACTAGTACAAAGTAGTCAAGATATCTCAATGTACTCCAAGTGTGTCTGTGTGTGTGTGTGTGTGTGTGTGTGTGTGTGTGTGTGTGTGTGTGTGTGTGTGTGTGTGTGTGTGAGAAAATTACATGTATGGCTGTGCATGTGTTTGTGAAAGAGAGAGGGAGATTCCAATTGATTGGAATTTATTACCTCATTTCTAGTATGTTTGAGGTTTACTGGCTGTGTGCAGTGTTACATCACAACGCTAATTCAAAGATAGGCAGGAAGGAAGGAAGGAAGGAAGGAGGAGTGACATCTTCTCGTTAATAACAAATGACACAACAATGAAATGTGAAAAGATAGTAAATCCTTCAATAAAGGCATTGTTTGCAATAAATAAATATGAACACTCAAATCAAACATAGTTATATATTAACTGTGATGCGCTAAATATTAAAGAAACAAGACATTATTTAGATGTAATATATGTTCTAAAGTCCTAATAAAACATCTATCTTCGTCCTACTAATATTCAACAATCACACCACTGAAAAAACCCAGCAGACTTATACTCTGTAATCCCCTATGTAGACAGCATTTTACATTACTATTCATTTAGTCATCTATAGATTGACTCAAGACAATATGATAAAAATAAAGCGGGACAACTGGCAAACCCAGATAGCAAGATTGCAGTTAATTCAGCCACAGTCTATACAAAAACCAAAAAAACCTGGCAACCCTATAAAAAACCCTTAAAGTTATCCTGCATTCTGTATGACTGGACAGCTCGGTACATTCATATACATTATTATACGCGTATTTATGTAAATACAACTGCATTATATATCGACACATTTACACATAAGTTGAATTAGTGTCAATTATCAAGGACAGAATAACCTGCGGCGCCATTCGAAGCAACTAACTGGACTAAGGAGGTTAAAGGTCAAGTCCACAGTGCGCTGAGGATGTGACTGTGACCTCAGAGAGGTTGTGTGTCATAAAATGGGAGAGATGGGGACAGATGCGATTAAGACATAAAACACGCACACGCCCTCCTTATAATCTGTATTTTCATAGGTGAATGAGGACAATGTACAGTGCAGGATGCTTTGCACTTATTCAACCAGCTGTTTAAACACCGTCGGCATGACAACAGAAAACCAGTGTTTGTATGTCGCATACTCTCTTGCTCTTTCTCACCTTAAGAGACCGGGTGCAGATCTGCTGACTGCACGATTCATGGAGGATCAGGACAGAAGGCTGGCCTGTATACGTCTGTGGTAATTGGCAAGAGGACGTGGGTATGAATGCCTGGGCGACTAAGTCGGTGTGTGTGTGTGTGTGTGTGTGTGTGTGTGTATGTGTGTGTGTGTGTGTGTGTGTGTGTATGCGCGCGAGCGTGCGCGAGCGTGCGTGTGTGTACTCAGTGCACCATATGTAGGTCATTCAGTCTTTTTTCAAGTCCGCACAGGCTAAAAGAAATATGATAATTTAAATTACACAGGACGAAGGGATACTCAAAGTAAAGTCTGAATTACTGTATAACTATTGATATATTCTAGTGATGTCGTAGAAAAATTATGTTTCTATAACTCAAACACTATCTAAAAATAAGGTTTTGAGAAGAGTTTGTCCAGAATGTCTCGCCCAAGGCCAAAGACACAAACCAACGGGAAAGGTCAACAGCAGGAAATTGTGGGTCCGTGTAGCCCACTCCACCAAGGATTTCCTTACAATTTTCCATTTTCATTCAACACTTCAAATCAAAATAACTACTGTACGACAATTATTTTTAAGTTTTATATTTATTAATTCATTATTCATTAAACAGGCAAGTGTGGAGTAGAGGCGTAAATGCGTAATGACTCCCCAATGGAGAACCATCTCACCTCCCGGCTGACGCAGAGATTATTTACTTGTGCCACAAGTATAATTGGGATCAGACGCAAAACAAGGGCAAATTGCACTCAGCAGCAAAATTTTATGGTCACGTTTGTGCTGGAGCAATATTTATAATATTGTAATATTATAAATATTGCATTAATCATAATAATATTTTGTGAATCGGACGCTAAGACACGTGCGCGGGCACAATTGATGCGCAATTCATGGTGCTATTAGGGGCCACAATCCATTCTTTGTGAATTTGCCCTTGAGACAACACAACACACCCACACCCACACACACACAAACACACACACACAGTCGGCTTTCTCTCTCGCTTAACCTGCCCATCTGTCATTGCATCTCTAATTTTGCTCTCTCCCAATCGCTCTCTCCTGTTTCCTGTTATCTATCCATAACCTCCTCCTTTGCTCTGTCCATCATTTTCTCTTTGCTCTCCTTCACTCTCTCTGGGAAGAAGAGTTCTGTCTATTCTGTGGGAACTGACAATGGTTAAAGGCACTTTAAACCTGTGTCCTGATGTGTGTATCTGTGTGTGAGAGCATGGTGTCAATTGAGTTGGCTGATATTGGGGTCATGCAATGTGATAAGTGAAAAAAGAAAAAAAAAAAAAAAAGAAAAAAGGACTTGGACAAAACGAGCTGACTGTGTCAGTGCCGGTCGCAGACAGTTATTCTGTGTAATTTTCGGTTGGATTTCTCACACAGATCAGTCACAGTCTGTTTCAATGTGACCTCAGATGTCAGGCCTGCATTATTGGCCACTTCCAGTATTTCTTACATTTTTGAACTACGTAATGCATTGTCTGTGGCGCTCCCTTTCTCCACAGTCACCCCATGCATTTTGGACAACAAGATGTTGTCAAGTGGGGGGTGGTAGCTCAGGAGGTAGAGCTGGTGGTCTAGTAATCTAAAGGTTGCTGGTTGGATCCCAGGCTCCTCCTGCTAGCATGCTGTAGTGTCCTTGAGCAAGACACTTAACCCCTAATTGCTCCTGATGGCTGCGTCCGTCGGTGTTTGAATAATTGTAAGTGTGAGTCGCTTTGGATAAAAGCGTCTGCTAAATGTAATGTAATGTAATGTAAAAAATGGTACTTGGCAAAAAGTGACACATCTAAGCTGGCACACACAATCACTCTGAAATAAAACCATTTCTTCACACTCCTTCTGCCGCTTTGCAACCGAGTAACTACCTGCCTTTTGAAATCCAAGATAAGACAAGATTATTAATGGTCGGAAATTCAGGAGTTCAAATTACAATCGTGATTCAGTTCTAACTATCTAGATTGAAAAACAACAACAACAACAAAAAAAAACCTTTGAAGCTTTGAAAATATTAAATTGGCTGGATAAGTGTGCGTATGTGTTAAAGTCCCATTCAGCGGTGATGCCATCACACAGGTGACTTTGCAATGTGGAATACTTTCTTATGCTTCTTATATGTATTTTTTTTAAACTGGTCTGACCGACGTCCTCCACGAACACAGCTGGACGGAGGAGTTCAGTAGGAAGGTGCACTGCACTGCAGTCGTCACCAGGCCTTGTCAGCACCCCACTGTGATAAATTAACTTTCAAAAAAAACAAGGCGGACCATCATCTCCCACGCGTCCAGTCTCATTTTAGGGCTGCGGACGCCGTTGTGACCAAAGGACCGGTATTGTAGTGTCAAGTGCGAATGCTGCAAAAAGGGACTTAGATTTGTGTTTCCGTGAGCGAGGTTGGCTCCAAAACGGGTGGAACCGAGGCCTCTGCTTTCATACATCTCACTCATTCTCTCTCTCCCTGTAGCCAGAGTAATATAAATCATATGAATAGGTGATACTCTCTCAGTCTCTGTTTGTCCCTCTGTCTGTCAAATGGTCAAAACATGGGCGGTTGACACAAAGCATCACAAGGTTAGAAAGACGCAGGTGTGTGTGTGTGTGTGTGGTCTTTTAATGACACTGGAACCATGCTTTTTTGACACTGTAACTATGCTGAATTACAGCAAGATTACCCAGAAGCCCTTGGGGCAGTGGCAACCAGTGAACCGTAGCTGGTATAAATCTCACCTGTTGTTTCACGAGCTCGCTGGCTGCTAAAACCCATAAACCATTGCTTTACACATACCATTGCTTTACACACAGACACTTGCATGCGTGTATGTGTGTGTGTGCATGTATACCCACCCCTTGGTAGAGGGACACAATAAAAAGGGGTTATAGGTAGATTGATATTAAAATGCCAACACACTGTATGAATAACTGTATATCTACATGTATAATACAAACCTAATTTACAAAAAAAACATGCGCGCACACACACACACACACACACACACACACACACACACACACACACACACACACACACACACACACACACACACACACACACACACACACACACACAGACAGACAGACAGACAGACAGACAGACAGACAGGCAGACACACACAGACATACACACACACACACACACACACACAAAATGTCAGAACACTCCTGGGAGTAAGTTGTGCAATAACCCAGTTTGTATGTTTCTGTTGCTGAATGAATAGAAACAGAGAGAGGCGCAGAAGAGAGGAGCACATTAAACAAAATTTGTGATAGAGAAAGGAGATGCGACGGAGGGAGGAAAGAATTGGGAGGAAAGGACGAAGACAACAGGAGGTGGTGGTGGTGATAAAAACAGAGAAAAGAAGGGACGAGGTGAGGAGTAGAGTTAAATGATTGAGGAGAGCAGGGGAGGAAGGCAAAGTGATATTCTAAAAAGACTGAATGGGTGGGTGTTGACATTTAGAGGGAAATCAGCTAAAACTCCGATCACACTCAGATTCACATTCCCAGGAGACTGGGGACACGACAGAACACACTGTGTCTCCTGCACCGACAACACAAATCTCATTTCCCTGCAAATGGAACATCACAGGACTACGGTGCAGAATCAGTGCTGCTTCGTACTAGATAGAAATTGCGGTGTCAGAGCAGCTCACATCAAAAACATGCAATAATAATAAAATAATCAGAATAAAAAAAGAAAAAAGAAAATGGCAATATGTGATGAAAAAAAAAAAAAAAAAAGGGATTCACAAAAAAATACACCTTACAATTAAACCAGAAACATAAACCTAAAAATAAACAAAATATAAACCTAATTATTAACAAAATTAAATAATTAATATATATTTTTAAATTCAATACATTTTTTTTAAATAAACAAAAAAAACCAACACTTAGCATTTCTAAAGTCATAATTTATAAATGTGTCAAAACACAGTACACTGAGAGAAACAAGTCTTTGCTAACAGGAGTGGTGGAGGAAAGAGAACACTGGACATTACATTACATTGCATTTAGCAGACGCTTTTATCCAAAGCGACTTACAATTATTGAAACACCGACGGACGCAGCCATCAGGAGCAATTAGGGGTTAAGTGTCTTGCTCAAGGACACTACAGCATGCTAGCAGGAGGAGCCTGGGATCCAACCAGCAACCTTTAGATTACTAGACCACCAGCTCTACCTCCTGAGCTTTAACAATTTTGCATACATTTTGCAAAAAAACTGCACATATACTGTGTGTATCAGGGTGGAAAACAAAATGGTTATAATGATATACTACTATGTATAAATTACTAACAATCTACTGCTGTTACTACCAATTACTAGTACCAGAACTAATGCTTTTGTATTTTTTTCAGCGGTTACATAGCAGTAACAATACAACAATATGCTCTAACAATATTAATACCACTACTACAACTACTACTTAAGCAATATTGTCTATAATAATACAATATTGTCTTAGGCACTGTATGTGTTTTATGTGTATTTGATTCTGTTTTCTCTATTTTTTGAAATTATATTTATATATTTATTGCTCCTTGCTGTGTGATGTATACTCTGCTAGACAAACAAATGTCACCTTGGGGACAATCATGTTGGGATTGATTGATTAATTGATCAGAAGTACTACTACTCACTTGCACTAATACATTGCACCTTTTACACACACAAACAAACACATCTCTCTCTCTCTCTCTCTCTCTCTCTCTCTCTCTCTCTCTCTCTCTCTCTCTCTCTCTCTCTCTCTCTCTCTCTCTCTCTCTCTCTCTCTCTCTCTCTCTCTCTCTCTCTCTCTCTCTCTCTCTCTCTCTCTCTCTCCTTCCTGCCTGGAAGCCGTCAGGGTGATTGACAGCTCTGTCGGCTTATCTAATTAGTCTGGGGCAAGTCCCGGCCGACAGCGTTACCAACCAATAAATGCAGATTTGTGGGGAATCATAGGAGGACATCAGGTTTGATTTGCTACGATGTGAGACGCTTATAGAAGAGCTGACAGGATGAAAGACCACGGAGGAGAGGAAGAGCAGGAGACAGAGAGGAAAAAGGGAGAAAGGGGGGGGGGTGAAGATGGATTGAGATAGAGAAGGGGAGCGAAAGGGAGAGAGAGAGAAATACGTATCATATTACCTGTGAGAAGGAAAATGTTCCTTAATTATAGGCTGAGTTCCATGGAGCATGTTGCGAGATTATATGTTCTGTTCTCTGGTTTATTCAATATATTTGGAGGCCGACAGTCTGGAGCATGATTCCAAAGTGAAAGAACAACAGGATGGAGGGCGGGTCACCTTCCTGAGAAGCAAGAAATACCAAGGGGTACATCAAACTCTAGAGCATTGTCCCCAAATTAATTGTGAAAATTTAATGGTGTAGCGATGACACAACCAATGATAATAAATGACCAAATGAAACACCTGTGGACATTAGTGACCACACGCCTACAAGTACATACACTGTGTCCAGAATGGCATACTAGTAGTATACTATTAAGTACGCCAAATGAGTGTTTAGTAGTATGTCCCAAACCATAGTAAGCTCAGTTAATAGGTGAAAAATCTGGTGAAATATCGTAGAATTCAAACACTGCACGCTGATATGATCACATATGTGTGAATGCATCCAATAATGCACTACAACACGTCACAAGACGCAGACAGAAACACACTTGAATATGATCCAACATTCTTTGTATGTAATATTATATGAATTCATGTGTAAAATCTGAGGTTTCATGCTACCACTCTCTCCCTCTTCAAATTTCCAGACATGTCATCACTTTCTCCCTCGCTCCCTCCATCTCCCTCTATCAGAACACACTTTCACCTGTGCTCCCTTCCTCCCACCTCACACTTTCCTCCCTCGTTCCCTCTCATAAAAGTGACGCTGGTGGAATGAACGGAGGGTGTGACTGCACTCATCCACCCATGGAGTGATGACTCAGCACTGCGACCCCCTAACAGGATAACAGGGGGCAAGGGCGGCCATGATGAGCGGAGAGAGAAAGAGAGACAGAGAAAGAGACGGAGAGCGAAAGTAAGCAGGAGGAGGAGACACCCGAACAACCGCACTGAAACATATGGATGAAAAGCAGTGGACAGAACGGTGGACAGATAGAAAGTTTTAATCAACATCACAGGAGGTGGAAGGAGAGAGAGTGGGAAGAGATAATTAAAGAGAGAGACGGAGAGAAATCGAGAAAGTGTTCAAAACAAGAAGGAAGAATAGGTGGTTCAGCTTTGTGAAAAATGGGTGAAACAAGCACAAAAACAAAACAAAATACTAAAAACCTACATGATGTTCTGAGTAATGACCACACATGGGACACAATAAATCAAGCTCAGCTTTGAATTTTAAAAGCTGAACTCAAACTGCTGCATTAGCGCTTCGCACAGAGTTTACATTCTTTCGTGTTTTCCACTGCAAAGCACAAGTCAAACGGTAACAAGAGTCAACGATTACACGGGTGTACAGGCATGGGGAGAGAGGGCAAGGAAGAGAGAGGGCGAGGATATAAAAGAGAGAGAGAGAGAGAGAGAGAGAGAGAGCGAGCGCGAGAGAGAGAGAGAGAGAGAGAGAGAGAGAGCGCAAAGGGTGTGAGTGCATGGGATTGAGATAAAGCAATATATTAGCAGTGTATTGGTATAAATAGATGTTAAGGGAAGAACAGATGTGAGTTGTAGGAGAGACAAAAAGAGGGGGATTCAAATGGGCGGCAGGGGTCAAAGAGCGAGAAAAAAAAGTGTGTAGAAGGTGCAATGCAGGTTCTTTATCACCATTTTAGAACAGAAAATGATCAAGAAGGCCATCTCTCTCCCTCTCTGTCTCTGTCTCTCTCTAACTTGTTTCTTGCAAACTCCTTCTCTGAGTGCTCTAACTTTCTCTCTCTCTCTCTGTCTCTCTGTCCCTGTTGGCCTTTTATACCATAAGTCAGTATATATTAATGTATCATTAAACAGGTGTGTGTGTGTATGTGTGTGGGAGGTTGGAGAAAAGGTCGCTATTTAAAAGACATTAACAGTGAAAAATGAATAGCGCCAGACATTTTTACGCACTGCAGGGCTCTCGCTATGCCATACCACACCCACACACACACACGTGCACGGACACACACACGCACGCACACACACACACACACACACACACACACACACACACACACGCTTTAAAAAATGAGATGTCAACCGTCGACACCACAGGCTCAGAGGTGAATGCCAAGGACAGCTGTGTTTGCAAGAGAGACATTGGGAGAGACAGGGAGAGAGAGAGGGAGACAGAGACGGAGAGAGGGACAGAGAAAGAGGGACTCCTTCTTTCCTCATGTTATTTTGAGCAAAAAGTGGCTTGTTGCTTGCTCAGTGTGTCTCTTTGCATATGAGTGTGTGTCGGTGTTTGCATCTTTGTGTGATTTTAAGTATATAATCTACTACTACTGTGAGTGTGTGTATGCTTGTTTATGAGAGACTAAACTTGTGTCTGTATGTAAGTATTTGTGTGTGTATGAACACTACATGCCATAAACATGTGGATACCTGCTCTCCAATGTCATTCCACAATCAAGGGGTTTTTACAGAGTTGGTCTCCCCTTTTCCCCCACTCTTGTGTGAAGGTTTAAAACTAGATGTTGGAGCTAAATGTTGTCAAAAGAGTATTTGTGAGGCCGCTCACTGATGGAGGGCGAGCAGACCTGGTTTACGGTTGTTGTAAAAAAAACCTCTCAAGTGTTCAGTGGGGTTGAGTTCAGGGCTTTGTGGGGGCCAGTAGTTCTTCTACTTGGATTCAAACTATTTCTGTGTGGATCTTGCTCTGTCATTCTGGAACAGGAAAGGTCCTTCCGCAAACCTGTTGCCACTACTGCTGGCAGCACAGAATAGTCTAGAATGTCGGTGCAGATGCGATTTCTGTTCACAGGAACTCAAGTGGTCCAAACCAAAAAACCCCCCCAGATGTTTACTCCTCCTCCATCATACTGTACACACCTCATTGTGTGTACAGACAGGTAATGTTCTCCCTGCATCAGCCACGAGAACCCAGATTCGTCCGCCGACCACCAGATGACGAGGGCTGATTCCTCACTTCAGAGAACACATTTCCTCTAGCTCCCCAGTCAAACAAAGGCGATCTTTACACCACTCCAGCTGACACTTGGCGTTGCGGGTGGTGTTCTTAGGATTTCCCAACTAACAGTTACACTACTGAGGTTGCTCCCAGAAACAGCTTGGAACTCAGCAATGAATTCTGCAGCACAGTCAGGTTTATTTTTATAGCCATTAATCACAGTACAGTCTCAAAAGGGCTTCAAACAAGCCACATTTCACATAGAGGTCAACAGCAACCCCTAGTTTTAACCCCCGCCGGGCATGGAAAAACTCCCAGAAAGAAAACACTTGGTGGGTGGGGTGGGGCGGAAGAAAGCCTCTAAAAGGGAGGCTCCCTCTTCCAGGGCGGCCAGGCTGCAATGGATGCTGAGTGATTTGGCAACGTTACTAGGATTATACAACAAGTACTAGGTTATATACTATATAAAATGGGGCGACGGTGGCTCAGGTAGAGTGGGCCGACCTGTAATCAGAGGGTTCCTGGTTCGATCCCCGGCTCCTCCTGGTAGAACGTCTTGCTCTCCTTGAGCAAGACAGTGAACCCCTAACTGCTCTTGTCAGTCAGGTGTGTGCCCTTGCACGGCTACCGCCGCCATCGATGTATGAGTGTGTGTGTGTGAATGTGAAGCATGAACTGTAAAGTGCTTTGGGTGGTCGCAAGATTAGAAAAGTGCTATATAGATGCAGTCCATTTACCCTAAAATACCATGTTTAATGAGACAGAATGGGCATTGTGCATGGCGCCACAGGTAAATGCCTCATGGGATGAAATGTGTCAGCAGCGGGTCACTGAGTCTGCAGTGATCCTTACACATTTCCATAATAACAGCTTACCATAGCAACTTACAGTTGACTAGGCTGCTCCAGAAGGGCTGAAAGTTGCCAAACTTACCTGTTGGAAAGTTGGAACCCTAAGATGCGGTCATGGTCAAAGTCACAAAGCTCTTCAGCACACCCCTCTCTACTGCCAATGTTGGCACATTCTGTATATTGCATTATTAGTTTATTATTTTTAGAAGGCTTTTTTATGTTATGTATCCATCTGTCTGCTCGTGAAAAACAATGCACTAAATCATACAGTCAAATTCTACATCGATGATAATGTACTTGGCTAAATAGAACTGATTCTGAAAAGCCCACATCTTCTAATTAGATGGTGTGCTCAATCTGTTGGCAATGTAATGTAAGTGTGTGTGTGAGATCTTACTTGGGGTGTGTGAAGCTGTCTACCAGTGTGACCTTCTCCACCAGGTCTCCTCCGACTGAGCGAACCAGCTCGTAGAAGTCATTCTCTGTGTAGCTCTGTCGTCCGGCCTCACTCTCCACCTCTCCTTCTCCGTCTCTCTTAGTCTTCTCCTCCGGGAGCCAGAAGGAGATGTCATTATGGAGTGCTGGGTACTTGCTCAGTGGCTGCGCGCGCACACACACACACACACACACACACACACACACACACACACACACACACACACACACACACACACACACACACACAGTGTCATTATTAGCACGCAACAGACAATAATATAGGAATAAGTCTTAATTCTTTGGAGGGAAATATGGTTGTTACAGCATTAAACAAATAACAGTGTGTTTATGGAAAAGAAAGTATAGAATAGTGTGAGCTAAATAAACAAACAAGTGGGTACAGTGGGTGTACACAGGACTATTCGCTAACTTGTAAATGGGTAAAATAATACATTGAAAATTAAGAAAAGACCACTATGTTGCACGTTTGGCTTTAATCCTCACAAAATCTTAAAGAAGGCTCAAAGAAGCTTCCACCACAAAAAATGTTGTGCCCTTGTGAAAGGCACAAAGCCTCTCAATGGAGCTGTTTATTACACAGGGAGAGACTGGAGTAAACGTAAGAGCACGAGGATGGAAAAGGAAAGGAGAGGAAAAGTGTCATCTCCCTTTGCATCTCCCTCTGCTTTTCTGAGGTGAATAAATTATTTGAGAGAAGCTGAAAAGGAGCAGAGGAGAGGAGAGAATAAAGGTCCTTGTCCAGGTGCTTGTCATCTAACGACTAGACCACTGCAACGCTCTACTGGCTGGTCTACCAGCGTGCACTGTTAAACATTTGCAGATGATTCCGTATGCAGTAGAGCACCTGGTTTTCAACCAGCCAAGCCGTGCACATGTCACACCTCTCTTCATCTCTCTCCACTGCCTCCCTGTAGCTGCCCACATCAAGTTCAAACCCTTGATTCTGGCTTACAGGGTAGTCACTGGATCTGCACCCACACACATTGCATCACACATCAGGCCATATGTCCCAACCTGCTCTCTGAGGTCTACAAATAAGCCGAGGCTGGTGGAATGAGTTCCCAATCCAGACTGTTCTCATGCATGGTGCCTAGGGCTGTGACGGTATGATTTTTTTCTTACCATGGTGAAAAGCAATGTATAACCGCGGTATTGCGATTTACCGACGGGTGTGTGTTTGTGTGTGTGTGTGTGTGTGGGGGGGGGGGGGGGGGTTGTAAGAGAGGCACGCACAGTGCTTGTTTCATAAGGAAATAGAGTAAAATAAAATATCCTTCAGGAGCAATCTGGGCACAGAGCCACGATTATTTAAAATGATATAGTTATGTTTACAATTATATATTGAGGGGACAACTCAGTTTTTCCCATGATGGGGGGATCCAGACCCCCCTGTCCCTCCTGTAGTGTTCCGCCTCTGGCCGTGCCCCCTCATATTCACATTGAGCAACCCTAGAAGAAATTAATAATAATCGGACACACACAAAATAAATCCCCCATATGTTTAATGGCCTGTCCCTGCCCCTGGCAGGCGTCGCGTGAAGCCAAAGTCACGAGCGGAGCAACTGAAATTTGCTCCAGAAGTCCTTGAACATGGGATGGAAGACAGTCAATGAAGATAACTTAGAAGAGAAACAGGAGCTCATGAACTTAAGTTTGAGGTGCTCCGATGGTCGATGCATGCTTTGATTTTTTCTCGCCTCTCATGTAAGTTTCTTTGGACAAAAGCGTCCGCTAAATGAATAAATGTAAATATCAATGTAAAGGAAAAGAGAGGGAAGGAGAGCTGCAGGAAAAGGAGAGCTAAAAGATGATGAAGGAAGGAAAGAGGGACAGAAGAAACAAAGCAACAAACAGCAAATGCAGAATCAGAGGAGACAAAACAAATAACTGGATAAAAGAATGGATTACTCGAGTGGTGAAGCAGATGGTTGGAAGAGAAAGACCGAACAGAGGGGGGAAAAAAATAAAAGACAAAGAAAATTAGGCATTAAATTTTAACGTTTTATGCAGGAGCAGAAAAATGAGACATATTTCTTTAGCTGTTGTGGCTGACAGAACATTCTCTATTTGTTGTCCAAAAGAATAACTTTAAAATGGGTAGAGAGAGGGAGGTGGGGACAGAAAGTGAGAGGGGGGGAGAGAGGGAGAGACAGAGAGAGGGGAGGGGGAGAGATGAAAGGGCAGATTCATCATCTGCTTTATGCGACTGGAGATGTTAAGACGATTAATTCATTCTCCATTGCTCTCTCTATTCCTCCCAACGCTCTCCCTCCATCCCTCCATCTTTCGGGGTCTCATCTATCTCCCTTCTGCTTATCATGAATATTTTTCAATACATTGTTTTGTCTGGAATATTATTTGTTAGAAATGGCTAAAAAGAAGCATGGATGATGAGATGAAAAAGAGAGCAGTCGAAGTAGAGTGCACCCCATATGCCTTTACCGAAGAACACACAGACGGGGGGGGGGCGTCAATTAAGACATTATTTTATTTTCCACATTCTTTCATTCACGCATCAAAGAAGAGACCATTCTTTCATTCCTCTTTCTTGCTGTATTCTTCCGCTTCTCTTGTTCTGTTGATACAAAATCTCACGGAAAAAAAAAGTCCCTGAAAGAAAGAAACAACAAAAGTAGACTATAACATCCGGGTAGGCCCGGTGTCATGCCAGGGGCTGGAGTTAAACTCTTGCCCAGGCGCAGATCCTCCCTGTGGCACAGAGAGAGCCAGGTTCGACACTAATTAGCGTGAGTTTGTGTCTGTGTGTATATCTCGGTACATAAACACCTGTCTGCCTGTTCTGTACATGTGTGTTCATCCTTGTGTATTTCAAAAGCCTGTCTTATACCGTAGCCTGTCATATGCACCTTCCAACGCCTCCTTGTGGAGGTGATTGCAACGGTCAACGCAGGACTTGTTAGGGCAAGGTGAAATTCCGTCATTATCAATTCCTCGCTTCCAGGCGAGTTTGCCGGGCATCTTCTGCAATGAGCCAATTAAGAAAGTAATGATAGAGAAATGTTAAGTTTACGTTCTCCAGTCTACATTTCACAGGTGTGGGGTTAACGCTCCCACACTTGGAAACTATAAACTGAAAATTACTTTATTAATCCCCAGAGTCTTTGTTTGGATGCGTTTTTACATTTGTTTAAGTATTCCTATGCTTTTATAACTGTGATTGTCCACCACTATATGTGTGTGTGTGTGTGTCTGTGTTTACACAGAGTGTGTATCTTCTATGATCTCTGCTCTGGCTCAGTCACAGTTGATTACCTGTGGATCCAGGAGGGGGCTGGAAGCGGAGGTAAGGGAGGGGAATTGGTGGCCTTTCTTAACCCAGGAGAGGTGCAGTGACCCTGGCTAGGAGATGAGCCGTGATTCCCTGTTCCCCTCCGGAGGAGCCAGGGTCATCAATAACAGCGACAGGGTTATTAGGTGGACACAGGTGTGACAGCACAGGTCAATACTGCTCTTTTTCTGTCCGGTTCACTCTCTCTGCCCATGCTTCAACTCTACGTCTAACTGCCGTCTCTGATCACCCCCTTCTCCCACCTGCCTTCTTTTTTCTCAAAACTTCCTTCCTTAATTCTGATTTCTTCTTCTTCTCATCAAAAACCGTGTTTGACTTGACAATAAAAAAAATTGACATACTATGGTACGTGTACAGCAAGTACGTGTACAGAGTATGAAAGCATACTCACAGAAAAACATATATGAGAACACACTCATACACGACCACAACCACCCAAAGAGAGTAACACTCAAGTATCCACATTAAGCTTACAGCTTAGTGACCATTATCTGAATGTAGGCCCTGATAGAGAGATGGAAACTTTTTATCCTTGTCCTTTATTCCATTTCCTCTATCCGTTTATCAGTACACGTGTCTGTGTGTGTGTGTGTGTGTTTGCTCTAATTCTTATTCAGTGAGAGGTAGGACTCATGCATTTTGGCACCGATCATGTACAATAACACTGTCATCAGTATATAAATATCGCTGGTGTTAAATGGCATCCCCGGCAGAATCGGGGGCTAGCCTGTAGCCACTGGCAATAACTCCTCAACCCACTGTAGCCACCACATTGATAAGTTATGTCAGACATTCTCAACCTTGGGGTCGTTGTTGCCTTCTATGTAATGTGGAATATCCACACTTTAAAAAGTTCAGTAGGATTTAGCCTTATATGGCCTCAATCTGTTGCTTACAGGCCAACATGTAAAAATATGGTGTGGGGGTGGTGTGGTTTAAGCAGCTACAACTGTCTTGGGTCGAGGTAATTGGGCCCAGGATCAGTGTGGCTGTAGATAAAACCCCTATCCCCACACACACACACAGGGGAGGAGCTCTTGCCATGACATGTATTCCATCTGCTCCGGGCTTGTTCCACTTTGCCCACTCTCTACAATAAAACTGGTACTTTTCAACCCCATCGCCATATCGGAGGGCCCTGAAAACGCCGCTCGTGTGGCAGGCGGATCGTGTGGAGTGTGGCAGACAGATCGGCCACAGAGCGGTTTGTCGCTTGGAATACTAATAAAATGAAAAAAAAAAAAAAAAAAAAAAAAAAAAAAGAAAGTGCAACACCGAAACAAAAGAGAATTTTGGGACCTAAAAATGGGGTCATAGGATAAAAAAAAGGTTAAGAACTCCTGCATTCCAATCATGTACGGTACTTCCTCATGATTGAAGAGAAACGTGTGTACACGTTCTCTCGCACACGGCACACCAGCCACCTGCACTGCGGGGGTCTGCCGAGGAAAGAGTAACCACCGTGTGAGAGCACAATATGCGAGACTGTGGGTTTAAAGCGAGGGGGGCGGCTGAGTGTAAATGTTGGTCGGCTCCTCAGTCAAACAGGGAGACGGGATGGAAGGCGGAACACACAGAATAATTATTAGAGACGTGACACTGAATACAAACAGTCTGTGGAGAGCAGGGAGAGAGGAGAGAAAGGAGGGAGGGTAGAGAGGAGGAGAGAACAGGTGAGATGGGAGTCAGAGGGAAGGAGACGGGAAAAAGATGGGAGGGATGGAAGAACGGGCGTGGGAAAGGGGAAATAAAGAGAAACAAGAAGAAAGCGGAAGAGAGGAGAAGAGAGGGATGGAGGAAGAGAGGGACGGAGGAAGAGAGGAATGGAGAGAGAAAGTACAAGACAAGAAGACAAAAAGAAGAGGATGTGTTCACACTTCAAGAAGTTGGAGAGTTCGTAGAAGGAACACAGCTGGAACAGTGGAGTCAAATAATAAAAACTCCAAAGGCTGTGCACAAACTAACTACAAACTTAGAACAAACTAAAGAAATTAATGATCTAAATCAGAAAAAGAAAGCAACAATTTGAAACTAAATCTATGATCAAAACTATCTGTCATATACATGTACAGTATGTTTACAGTGGGGCAAAAAAGTATTTAGTCAGCCACCAATTGTGCAAGTTCTCCCACTTAAAAAGATGAGAGAGGCCTGTAATTTTCATCATAGGTACACTTCGACTATGAGAGACAGAATAGGGGGAAAGAATCCAGGAAATCACATTGTAGGATTTTTAATGAATTAATTGGTAAATTCTTCGGTAAAATAAGTATTTGGTCACCTACAAACACTTTTTCTTTAAGAGGCTCCTCTGTCCTCCACTCGTTACCTGTATTAATGGCACCTGTTTGAACTCGTTATCAGTATAAAAGACACCTGTCCACAACCTCAAACAGTCACACTCCAAACTCCACTATGGCCAAGACCAAAGAGCTGTCAAAGGACACCAGAACCAAAATCGTAGACCTGCACCAGGCTGGGAAGACTGAATCTGCAATAGGTAAGCAGCTTGTTGTGAAGAAATCAACTGTGGGAGCAATTATTAGAAAATGGAAGACATACAAGACCACTGATAATCTCCCTCGACCTGGGGCTCCACGCAAGATGTCACCCCGTGGGGTCAAAATGATCACAAGAACGGTGAGCAAACATCCCAGAACCACACGGGGGGACCTAGTGAATGACCTGCAGAGAGCTGGGAGCAAAGTAACAAAGGCTACCATCAGTAACACACTACGCCGCCAGGGACTCAAATCCTGCAGTGCCAGACGTGTCCCCCTGCTTAAGCCAGTACATGTCCAGGCCCGTCTGAAGTTTGCTAGAGAGCATTTGGATGATCCAGAAGAGGATTGGGAGAATGTCATATGGTCAGATGAAACTAAAATAGAACTTTTTGGTAAAAACTCAACTTGTCGTGCTTGGAGGAGAAAGAAGGCTGAGTTGCATCCAAAGAACACCGTACCTACTGTGAAGCATGGGGGTGGAAACATCATGCTTTGGGGCTGTTTTTCTGCAAAGGGACCGGGACGACTGATCCGTGTAAAGGAAAGAATGAATGGGGCCATGTATCGTGAGATTTTGAGTGAAAACCTCCTTCCATCAGCAAGGGCATTGAAGATGAAACGTGGCTGGGTCTTTCAGCACGACAATGATCCCAAACACACCGCCCGGGCAATGAGGTCCAACAAGGTCCTGGAGTGGCCTAGCCAGTCTCCAGATCTCAACCCCATAGAAAATCTTTGGAGGGAGTTGAAAGTCCGTGTTGCCCAGCGACAGCCCGAAAACATCACTGCTCTAGAGGGATCTGCATGGAGGAATGGGCCAAAATACCAGCAACAGTGTGTGAAAACCTTGTGAAGACTTACAGAAAACGTTTGACCTCTGTCATTGCAAACAAAGGCTATATAACAAAGTATTGAGATGAACTTTTGTTATTGACCAAATACTTATTTTCCACCATAATTTGCAAATAAATTCTTTAAAAATCAGACAATGTGATTTTCTGGATTTTTTTTCTCATTTTGTCTCTCATAGTCGAAGTGTACCTATGATGAAAATTACAGGCCTCTCTCATCTTTTTAAGTGGGAGAACTTGCACAATTGGTGGCTGACTAAATACTTTTTTGCCCCACTGTATATAGTAGGTATATACTTTATGTACAGTATGCAAAAATGGAAGCAAGGAGGATAAAAGACAAAACTAAAATAGCATTCTTTAAGATATTATATGTGCCCACACACTACTGAAGTGTGTGTGTGTGTGTGTGTGTGTGTGTGTGTGTGTGTGTGTGTGTGTGTGTGTGTGTGTGTGTGTGTGTGTGTGTGTGTGTGTGTGTGTGTGTGTGTGTGTGTGCTACCTGGAAGGTGACAGGCTGCTGGATCTCGGGCAGTATAAACTGCTTGAGGAATCGTTCATCTTGGCTCCAGAACAGCCTGATGTCGGGAATACCGTAAAGAACCATTGCCAGGCGCTCTAGACCCAGCCCAAACGCCCAGCCCAGCTTATTATGTGCCCCCGCTGCAGACACAGACAGACAGACAGACAGACAGACAGACACAGTGGCATTATGCGACAGCCTGCCCCAGTAAAATAGACAGTGTGTGACATCCATGACTCCAAAATCTGATATTGTTCAAAACTTTCACCTTTAACCTTTGATCTTAAGTAACACTGTATCTTTACTCTAGTAAATAAAAAAAAGTGTCTTCTTTAATCAAACATTACCTAAAATATGTTGTTTCTTGCTTTGGCAATGAGTATAATGTTGTTTACACCATAAAGCACTTGAGTCAGACGCGCAGAGGGGTGGGAGGGGAGGGAGGGGAGAGAGGGAGAGAGAAAGAGATGTAAAGAAAGAGAGAGATAGCAGGCATGTGGAGAGAGAGAGAGAGAGAGAGAGAAAGCGAGACGCGGGAAGCGGAGATAATTGACACAAAATATCGATTTCTGACACCGTTTCTTTGTACTCGCTGTACAATAAACACGAATTCCCAGGACGGCAATAATAAAAACAAACTACAGATAGGAAGTCACCGACTTGAATACACTCCTGGCAAAAATTTAGAAGAAAGGTTGTTTTTGCGAGAATACAAAACTTGCTGCTGCAGCTCTGACATTTGAAGAGCGCACAGTTAAAGGCCACATCCAGGGTTTTTCTGAGTATTTCTCGAGCCTTCTGTCTTTCCATGACACGCCTCACTGCAACACATCAATTCCACAATCGCCACCGTCCATCTTTTTTAAAACAAATAACTCAGTTTAGCGCCGAGACGTTTGAAATTCCGAGCTCTTGTTAAAACAGTGGTTGGCAAATAGCGAATGAGTCAGCGAATCCCTATAAATATGTAAGAATTCTTGAAAGATTTGTCAGCATTCGACACGACAGTAGAGACACCACAGTAGGACGTTCTTGGACTCAAAGATGTGACTGGTCAGGCACAGAGAGCAGTGAAAACTCAAAGAGCGATAGTTGAAGAGTGTGCAGAAGATATACTTAGGACACAAACAATGTACTCGGGCGTGGGGTCGTACTCCGTCACCTCAGACTTCTGAGGTCTGCTGGAAATCCAGAGCCTCTCTAATTGCATGTCTGAACCCAAATGGTTGGCAATCCGTGGTGTTTTTGAGGGGGCTTGTTCGGCGAGGCCATTTCCTCAGTCGCTGAGATGAGGAGCCGATAAACATCCAGACGAACCGCGGGCCGTGTTTCTGGGACTGTCTGCACGAACAGCGCGCGTGTTATTGATTTCATCTTTTAAACTCTTCATGTGTTGGAGAATGAATGTGAGAACGACTGTAAATGGCACGGAGAGGAAGGAGTGAGATGCATAGAGGGATAGAGAGGTACGGCCAAATCAAAGCAGTTTATTTGCCTTGTCTCGGGGCTCGGTTTCACTTGCTTTGGGCCGAGGTGGCCTTCAGGCGCTGGCTTGGGACCAGCCTCTCTGTCACTGATCCTGACCTCAAACTCCATCTGGGAAAAACACCACTGACACTGGAACAGACTGTTTTGCAGTACACAGCTTCCATTTATGGTCGCCCCCCCCCAAAAAAAACCCACATAAAAATTGAATATTCTATCAAATCGCTATAATAAAATTAAACAAGTCACATTTCATAGGAAAAAAAAACAATAGCACAAACCTTCCATTGCACTAAGGCAGGTTGAACGAAAGGCTAAATGCTTACTGGAACAAAGGATTATGAGTAATCTCGAGGTTTTAGCTGTTTTCAGACAGGGACTAAGATCAGAGGCGTAGTCGAGAGACATGCACATACTTTTTATGGTGTGAGACCCCACTGCCAGCAAGCTCAACACCCCAATGCACTGATAGAGGGGATTATGGGTGATGGGAGTTGGTCAGAAGACATACGTCTGGAAATCTTGTGTAGCATTCCGCCGTTACGTGGGGTCGTTTTCAGGAGGAGGTTGTTATTCATTTGTAATCGAGCCCTTTCAAAGTCAGGAGACTCCAGGGGACGAATGAAACAAATATAAGTTCTAAAAACTGCCGAGGCCCAGGGCAGTTACTATGGTTACTGTTCTGTAAATGGTCGAACCTCGCTATAAAGGACAGAGACTTCTGGGTCAATTTCCAGAAAGGTAGTTAGTTAACTGTGGTATATTCAGCAGCATGCAGTAGCCATACTGGACGCACTGTGCTGTACCCAGGGGTTAAATTTGCAGCAGACACAGTCCATACACCTTTGATAAATAAACGTACAGTGGTACCTCGACTTACGACTGTAATTTATTCTATAAGAACGGTCGTATGTTAAAACAGTTGTATGTCGAAGCAATTTTTCCCATATACACCGCGCTCACATTTTTCTATGATTTCCTTCTTAGTTTCAATGGGAGTCATTGGCTTTTTCTTTTTCCCATCATCCTTCTTCTTAGGACTCATCATGAAGGGTGAAAATAAACATAATACACAGCACAAACACAGTAAATATGAAAAAAATATCGATAAGCCACGAACTACGTGCACACATGATGTAGGTCGCCCGCTGACTGACTGCTGACTGACTGCTGACTGACTGCTGACTTACTGCTGCCACTTTCCAGTGGAAATTTGGAGCAGTCGGTCGCAAGTCGATACAAATTTTCACGACTATTGCTACTCGTATCTTGGATTAGTCGTAAGTAGATGCAGTCGAAAGTCGAGGTCCCACTGTATAGGTAAGAAACTGAAGGGTTTCCCTCGCAACAGATGCAATACTTTTAAATATGGGCCTTCCGGAAGGGATTGTACCCACTGATAATGTTCTAATGTTCAGACAGACAGACAGGCAGATGCTGTAGACGGTCTAAGTGTGCCGATAAACTGGATTCCTCCGAGCACAATGTGTACAATGTACAATGTGTTTCCGTATCATGATACGGAAAGAGATTTTACCAGATGTTTTATTACCAGAGATTTTCCTGGGGGAATGGCCTGGGGGATAGCACACAATAGTGGAGGAATTCTCGGCATTTCAAAATATTTGAGCAGGGGGCTGAAATCGCACCATCTTAATGGACACAAACACGCAGAAAAGCTGTGTGGGAGGATGAATTACCTGTTTTGATTAGAATGCTTCTGCTTATTATAATGATGTGTAACCCTTCTGGCCTCTTACAGAACAGACACACACACACACACACACACACACACACACACACACACACACACACACACACACACACACACACACACACACACACACACACACACACACACACACACACACACACACACACACACACACACACACACACACACACACACACACACACACACACACACACACACACACACACACACCTGGACACTTCCTCGTTTTACATCCTGGTCTCGTAGGCTGCGGTCCAATCACCAGTCGGGGAATGTGGTATCTATGCTAATGAGCGTGGGGTCACAGGGTCGGCGGCGATGGGGGAACACGTTGGAATAAATCTCTGCTTGATGATAACGTACAATCAATCAGGCTTGCTCTCACTCATACACCTCCTCCACTCCTCCTCTGCTCATTTGCGCCTCCCCTCCCACCTCTCCATAGCTCTTTGTGTTGTTTTGTCGCGCCCCCTTAAGCTGACCTCACACTGGATCCCACAAACAGAACAACAAACGCACCGGACGTCTCATCCATTCATATGGAAATTGATAAACCGTACTGGAAAAGCTCCGCCCCTCTGTAGAGGTTTTGCATGTCAAGACAAGGGTCCGGACACGTTGACATTTTTCAACTTGTCCGACACGTTGCGGTCTGACACTAAATTCGGAAGCCACTGTTGCTAAGCAACTGGAAAACTGGGAACCTAACTTTCAACTAAGTAAGTGATAAATATAATAATGACATGATTAAGGATAATTACCGGTGTTAGCATATTCACTATCAATAAATCACTTAACATTAACTAATTCTGCGTATTTATTCATTTGTGCGCTCTATGACACTATAAGGTGAGACGCCGGGGGACATAGAGCGCTTCCATTTTCCCTGACATTTAAATGGGGGATGCAAAAATCCAGACATGTATTTCTATTCTCTTAACTCGCAGCTTTTCCTTTGTCACCGTGCCGTCCCCCCCACACCCCTCACTTATTTTTCCCACCTCCCTCCTGTCTCCTGCTTCCTCACCTCTGTTTTTCCTCCCCTCCCCATCGCCTCCCCTACTCTCCTCCTGCTATCCCACCTGTGTTCCCCGCGGCCCGCTCCTATCCTTGATCCCTCATCTTGGCTCCTCTCATATCATCTCCATCTCCTCATCTCCGTCGTCTGTCTCCCCGGTCCCACTAGTTATCTTGCTCCCAGAGCAGATCCATGACTACGATGATGAAGTGACGAAGTAGAGAGATGAAGATGCGCCGTGAACCCGGCTGAAAATGACATGATCAGGATTAAGTTGAGCGATTACAGAGGAGATTCATTTCAACATGGATAACTTGACAGCTCTGAGCTCTCCGAGCTGGAGGTGGGAACGCACATACCTGTAGATGTGTGTGAAGGTACAGTGTTGGAGGACACTTCCATACCCCCAAAGAAAATGATACAGATTTCTGAGCCTGTTGGACATAACTGTGCAAGGACGAGGTTGGGCTACACAAAACCCCAAGGTTGCATTACACCAAATGTTCTCACTCCGCCCGAAATCTCAAGGATGCATCGGTCGGTGACTGGACATATGTCCCGGAATTCATAATGAAACCGAAGCAAACGCAAGGGAGTCCCTGCAAGGACGTACTTGCTAGAAAAAAAATCCATCCTTCCAGCACTGGGTATAAACAAACTGCACTTTTCCCATGATATTCTTAAAAAAAAGTTGTACACTCGCTGTAATCACCATCTTTCCATAAACCCAGTGTGAACGGGTCGCTGGACTTTAGCTCTCCAGTATATAATTGTTTTTGCACTTGCACTTTGAAGTTGGGCACTCGTGTAATAATAAATAAGTTTCCTTATTTATTTATTTTTTACTACTGGAGCGTACTTTCTAATCTTCTTGTATTCGCAGTGTGCGGAATTACTTCCATTTTTCCCCCTCCACAATATGAGTCCCCCTCCTGCATAAAATATTGATTTTCTTTTGAGGGAAACTGGCACCTTTTTTCTCCCACGCGGATACCCACGATATCAAAATGTTTAACTCATGGATTCCACTACACCAAATCAAATAGAGACTGCCGTGCGATATGCAACGTTTAATCAATCCCAATTTATAACTTTATAACAGAGAGAACCGACGTGCACGCAGGCTGTGCACCCAGCGCACACCTTCGGCACGGCTGGAACGAGCACAGGTCTCTGAGGTTTGAAGCCGTGCACGTGCGGCTTAGCCCAGATCGGGTGGGACGTGGGGAGAGGAAGCTGCCGGTCTGAGTCATCCCACCACACAGCGCACGGCTCAACACCGACGGTGTGTTTGCGCACCAACACACAGACCTGAAGAAAAACCTGCTGATAAACGGCTTCAAACACACACACACACACACACACACACACACACACACACACACACACACACACACACACACACACACACACACACACACACACACACACACACACACACACACACACACACACACAGCTGCATGGATCTGACACACAGGAAGACAAAGATGAAAAACAAGATGAAAACATGCATGCACCAGTCATGACGTGCGTGTGAATGCAGACACATAAACAGATGTGTGTCTGTTTGTGTGTCTCTCTGTAGGGGGAATGCGTGTGACAGCACAGGCTTTCTGAGAGTGTAAGCATCTCTGACAGTGTGAGAGCAGGGTTTGAGTATTTCTGAGCACGTGTGAGAGTGACTATATAAAAGCATTTGTCAAACACTTGTGAGTACATTGTGTGTGTGTGTGTGTGAATGTGTATGTGAGTGTGTGTGCAGTATATATACAGTATGTGAGAGCATATAAGTACAGTGTATAAGCATAGGTGTGTGTATAATCTTGTGTATATAATTAATGTGTGAGGAAATCCAAATCCAAATGGATTTAGGGAACTCAAGAGTGTATGTGTGTGTGTGTGCATGTTGCGCTATCAGCCCTCCCCTCAATTCCTTAATGCCAGCCCCCTTCTTTCAGCCAATGAGAAAACCCCGACAATGTGCTCTACTATTTCCCTGTGTGTGTGTGTGAGAGAGAGAGTGAGCGTATGTGTGTGTGCGTAAGGGAGAGCCTGCTGTCTGCTGATGACATCACCATGATATGAGCCACCTGTGAAACCAGCCTGTCTATCTTTCCTTCTCTCTCTCTCTTTTCATCTCTCCATCTCCCCCCCACACACACACACACACACACTTGATTTCCCCTCAGTAGTTTCATTTCTCTATTCAATCTGTCTTTGTTTTTTGGAATTTGGTTTCTGCAAGCATGTGAGTCACCGTGTTGGGAACATTCCCTGAAATGGGCGGATGCATCTGCATTAATGGGATGGAGGCTGCAAAGCTCTCTTTGGTGAAATAAAAGTAACTTAAAGTATTAAACTATATCCACAGATTAACGCGAGATCAGACTTTTTTCGGATTTTGGAAAGACATCTCCAGCACTAGTCCAGTGCATACTGTAGGTAGTACCACTGTGTTTCTGACACGTGTGCGTGTGGCTTGCACAGTCCTTTTGAATGTTGTCCTTTTCTGCGATCCTCTCTCTCTCTCTCTTTCTCTCTCTCTCTCTCTGCGCATTGCAACTTTGACCATTTCTCATTCTCCCCCTCTCTCCATCCCAACATCTCACTTATACCCCTCTGCTTTGCTATCAGTGTTCTCCTTTTCTCTCTCTTTACCTCCCTCATACTCTTCCCACACCTCTCATCTCCCTTTCTTTCTCGCTCTTGCTCCCTTTCCAATCAATTTTTTTTGCCTCTAATCCCTCTCCTCTTTCATGCCCCCTCATCCTCTTCCCTCCCCCCAATCTCTCCATCTCTTTTTCACTGCTCTGCATTTTTTTGCTCTCTCTACCTACACCTCACCCCCCCTCTTTAAATCTCTCCATCTCTCAATTCCGCCTCCCCTGTCCTCTTGGTCTCCATGCCTCCATCGTTTAATTTCCCACCTCTACTCTCTCATTCCATCACTCCCCACCTCCTCCATGCCCTGCTCATCTATCGTTTCCACCTCATCTTCCTCTCCTCCCATGGGTTCAATTTTCACCATCACTCCTTTTGTCTCTTTCCGTTCCACCTGCACTCCTTCATACCCTTTCGCTTTACATCCATCTTAACGCCACAGCTCTCCCCTGGAGGAGGCTATTTTTTCTGCATGTTACTCAGTTAAAAAAACCCCAACATCTTTCTCTGTTCTTCTCATATTTCTGTAGTTTCCTCTTCAGACCCGATGAGGTCTGAATCCTCCCCTCCTTCTCTCCTACCTACGCCAGCACTGTGTATCAACACCGAGTGCAGCAACAACGGACGACTGTTCTTGGAAAGTATATAATTAGAGTTCCTTCTCTGGAAGAAATAACTCAGGATTCCCTTTGTTGTAGCGTCGCTGGTGAAACGAATGCTGGGATATGTAGGTCGACCCAATTAGACAAGTCACCAACTGATGAACCCCGAGAAAACATTGGGACATTTCAGACATCTGCTTTATACAAACTTCGGTTTGGAATACACAATTTGGGCAATGAAGGAAGAGGTGAAGCAAGTTTGGGGATGTACAGACAAGTGCAGATATTGATAAATGGCCTTAATTTGCTTGCTTGTTTGATCAGGTTTGGATCTGAAAGTGCATTACAAACTAAAATGAAGGGGTGAAAACACCGAAAGGTCGGTGAATCAAAACAAGACAATAAAACAATAAAAACTGTTAGAAAAATACAGAAAAACAACTTTTTTTCCATGTTTGTGTGAGTCAAATATTGATCGCTTTTCTCTGTTCACAATCTATCATTTTGAATTATTCACCATCCTGTCTGTATGTTTAATAATTGAACAGCCCCATGATCTCCAGATCTTGGTCCAGTCCTAAAGCTTCATACCCCCAGTCCATGGTGCCGTCCCGTCCTAACTCAAAACTTCCTCCCCCTTCCCCCAGACAGTTTTCAAATCTTACAATCTTTGTTTCATACAGTGATTTAAGTTTCCCCATACAAAAGTTCCTCAATTGGACTCGTCTGGAAGTTAATTTCAACCTCTGGCAGGTATGCTTTCTCGCACGCTGACGCTGTGTCAGTACAAATTATATTCGGCTGTCGAGGGGCCCATTTATCACCGTTAGTGCTGCTAAATACACTATTGACAGACTCCAGTGTTTCCCCGACAATACAGATTTATATACCCTATCCAATCACCGCTCTCTGAAAGCAGAGGATGACTGGAGCACAACAAGGCAGGGAAAAAAAAGAACTTGACTTCTTTCAAAATGGAGCTCGAATAGCACCTTGTCTTGTAGAGTCGCTCTTGCAGGCGTAAGCAGTGCATTTAATTAACATGTTCTCTATTATTTTTAATAACAAAGATAACACTTGATTAATCCCGAGGGGAAATTCAGGAAACAACTTAAAAAGTGTGAAGGAGGTTCATTGGGGCATTGATGCGAACATCAAAATTGCTAAATATTATTACCTAAACATGTATTTTGGATTGGGCTGCAACAGCATGTAAATTTGGTTTGAGGTGTATACTATGGCATACCACTAATATTATCATTAAGACCATATCACATTATGATCGTGAGTCCAAAATGTGAGGATTAAAAGCGGTGAATGTTTTTATCTAAAGCGTGGTACTTGGCAGTAACCAGGTGTCAAAATTAGGAACCGTATGGATGTCAAAAAGGGCCATGTTGAAACAATGCATTCTTACCTCATCACATTACAGACATTAATGCTGCTTAAATTCACCCCTTTTCTCCGGCTTTCTCCCTCCTTCTAACCCACCCCACCAACAGTACTCAGTTATCTAGTCAGACAAAGAGGGAATACTTATTACGTATATTATGGGGACGCTGTGGCTTTGACCCCTATTATATTTACACAGCACTTTTCTCAACAAAGTTGCAAAGTGCTGATTCCAATGTGAATTGAGGGATTTCAGCCCGTTCTGCTGGTACATTCAATGTAGGCTGCTCTCGATGGGAACACCGGCTTCTTGCCTAAAATGTAAAATGTAAATGTACCATTGTTGCCTCAGGCGCCTCAGATTGGCCTTTCAGTAATGAATATGGATTATGGAAACAATATGTAGTGAAACAGTCTGCATGCCTGCGTGTTATTGAGCCAACATGCTGAATAAGTAATGAAAAATACATAAATTATGCAGGCTGATTAGTATCCAGGCAACAACGTTTACCTTTAGAGATCAATATAGTGAATGAAGAGAGAGCGAGACGGTAAATCACACTGTTGAGAAAGGATACAGTATTGGAGAACAAAGAATTTAGATTTTCGAGTGCATGTTACTTTAGGACCTGAGTAGCCTCATTTGGTAGCAGCGGGAAATCACACGTCAAAGACTGAAAGCAGGATTAAGCTGGTCATTCTGAGTCGCTGAATGCTGAATCAGCTGAATCCATTGACTGGTGAAGCTTCAAACTTCATGCACTCCCCCTGCAGCTGGTGGGGTAAACAGTTTGAATGCAAACTGGCCTGCTCATTCTTTCCCTCCATGTAGAGTCCTGCACCAGAATGGAATGGCGGGTAGTTCAAGATCTGTATGGGTTCTGTACGAGTGGGTTCTTCCTTTTCATTTATCTGACCGGGTGGCGGTTAAGACTAGGGGATGCTGTTGATTTCTATGTGAATTGTGAAGCTTGTGAGCTCTTTGAAAGGCTATATAAATAAACTTGGCTTCTGTTTTGATAACTCATAATACATTTGAAAATGGCAGATATTAATAGTAAATTAAAAAAAAAAAGTCTTTATTAAAAAAATTGGCTTTATTTTTGTATGAAACAGAAATCCAAATTTGAATTTAGAGTTTGAATTAAATTTCAAAATACAGAAGCCTATGAATGATGGGTTATGGTTCAGGTCTGCGATTTATTTCATGAGGGTCAGGTCGTTTAGGACACCTCACTTTGTTTTGAATATGGATATGGTTCGGGGCAGGATTGAATGCACCCGTGGAGGACTCAGTGCCACAGGACATCCCACCACTGCCACCGTGAGAGAGAAGCTCGGCGAGCTGGGTTGTGAGACGGTGTCATGGTCTTTTACTGTCGTCTTTTCTTCATCTCCATCTCTTCGCTCCTCGCCACCCGTCTCTCCTAACAGTCCTTGTCTGATCTCAGGGCGGTGATTGAGACCGATAATTATCAGTGTGGTTGACGACGGGTCTTAACCTTCTCTAAATGGAAGATAAGCCAGCTAAGCAGTGTGAACTTCAAACATAACTCCACCTAACCCCACCTCGCTCAGCCATTTCCTGCTAATCCACCCATAATTGAGGAGTTATCTCTGTGGCAGCAAACTGAAATACCGGGGGTGTGTGTGTGTGTGTGTGTGTGTGTGTGTGTGTGTGTGTGTGTGTGTGTGTGTGTGTGTGTGTGTGTGTGTGTGTGTGTGTGTGTGTGCATACAAAGATGATGTGCTATGTGTTTGAACAAGACAAAAAGAAAGGTATATTTGGAGTTGGAGGAGGAAAAAAAAAAAAAAGGAATTGGAGGAGGAAACAATTTTTGTGTGAAGGTTGGGATTTTTCCAAAACACGGCACAGGAACAATAACAACAAATGAAATTTAGTGGGAAGGTGACTCACATGCGAGTGTTTGCCTGAGTCTGTGGCTTTGGTGAAAACTATACAGGTGTATTTTTGGGTGAGGGGGTCGGCGTGACTCAACTGATCTTTTACATCCTCTTTACGTCCAGCATTTGCGATCGATTTTGGCTGGGCACAATGCACAAAATGAAAATATTCAATAGCCTATGGTCCGACAGTCAATATTCCATCTTTTCCCGAAAACACGGTGCAAAAACAGTCCCAAAAACTCAGCTCCTCCCAAGATTCTGTGCGTCAGAGATTTGAAGAAGTTTTGTTGTCTACTCTTTAGTCAAAGCAGTTTTTCCAAAGACAGTTGATCACAGTCACAACGCATCCTGAATTGACCTGCATGTACAAATGAACACAAAATAATGTCATGTCTATGGAACCGCAGAGATGGAAGCAAATTCAACTGTAGCCATTACATTAAATCTGCAAGAAAAAGATCTGATATTTGCCTCAAAAGTCAGATGAAATGTCATCAGCCATTGTAAATTATAAAAAGATTGGAAAGAAAACTAAACAATTGTTTATGTGAGTTGGTGAGGTAGGTAGGTAGGTAAGTATTAATAAAGTGGGTGAAATATTGAAGAGGAGATGGGAATACTTTATTATATTTTAATGGAAATTAGTTAGTACAGTAGGGGAGCACACTGTTAATAGATATTTATTTTTCAACAGCTTTTTATACCAAATCTATGCAAAAAACACAAGAAAAATAAATACATGTATCTGTCTAGACACCCATTAAATATGCATGTGTCTATTTGAAGCCATAGTTCAAGAAAATATTAGATTTCATGTGCTTACTGTTGTCTATAATGCACCCAAAACAGGTCAGTTTAACTTAGTCCATCCATTCATACACATCACTCAATAATTCCTATCCACAGTCAAGGGGGTTAGAGTTTTTGTCAAGGGAAGGAGTCACACTGATGAGGACACCAATCCATGTCCATTCAAATTAACCTAAACTACATGTCTGAACAGCTGAGGAAACGTTAACAGTTTTACCTGCAGTCTAATTAAATAGTTTGATTACACACATCTCCAGCTATAGTAACTTAGCTTTAGCCGATCAATAAATCTTCAACCAGTCAGATTAGCGACCCGTGTGAATTATTACCTGAGCACCCATGAGCCCTGTAAACAAAATGTTCGGGCCATTCCTGACTGATGTATGGAGTGAAACCCAAGCAAACACAGAAAATCTGGCTGCCTTGTCAAGCTAATACACTGGTGATCAGACCAAAAAAAGAAAAAAAAAGAAAAGAAAACATGTCGGCATGTAGATATCCTCCCCACACATCATCCAAATGGGAGGCCTTATATTTCAAATGGAAATTCTGAGCGATCAGGCTGGCTGTTGGCCCCAATCTAAAGACTGGAATTCCTCCCTGCTTGGGACAAGTGTTCCAAAATAACCTGCTGGAGAACCAGTTCATTGGCTTGTGGTGGGTTCCATGGAGACCCCTGGATTCCAGAAGGTCCTCGTGCCCTCAGGCTCGAATGAAAAATGAAACAAGGTTGGAAAAACGGGGCTTCCCTTCCTCCAAAATGTCTGTGGCAAAACAATTGTCTGTTAAGCGTGTGTTTGTAACAGGTCACTTATGTGCTTGTTTCTTGGTGTGTGCGTGTTGTGCAGGCATTTGGTTTGGTGGAAGTTGTAACTCAGAGAATAACAGTGAGTATTGATGTCCCTAGGGTAGCGTGTTGGAGAGTATGTGTGTATGACTCAGTATGTCATACACACATACTCGAGCAGTTGGCCTGCTTGATTCTCCATCTGTGTAACCACTTCGTATTTGTTGCTCCCTGCTGAATAAGGCTGTATATTACTTCCTATCATACTACCTGAACCCCTGTTTGTTTTGAGTAAACTTTATGGCCTTGGGGTCCATGGACGCCCCTTAAAACACTAAAACACAATATCCTTCTGCTCACAAAGTATTTTCTTGTGTCCATAAAAGTGCTCTGTCAGTTGACTGGTGTGCTGTGCATGTTTTTATGGGCAACGCAGGAAATTCATGTTTTGTGTCCTTCATGGACCCACCGGAAATTTGTCAAACTAGTTTTCAAGGCCATTAACGAATATTACAGTCAGGTAATTGCTTAGGCAGTCATCAAATTATTTTATGTAGATTCATAGATTTTCAAGCCTCAATGACGGATTCTTCAACTGATAGTATAAATACCCAATATTGCCTCTGAATTCAGAATGAGAAGCTGGCCAGAACGGGTTCGCTAATATTGCAGACAGAAGACAACCCTTGATTGCTTCTTGTTTTCCCCCCCCATTATGCCTTTGAAATGTCGTGCCCTTCTCCCAAATTAACTTATCCTCCTGGGACAGAAAATGTGGCAAAAAAATAAATAAAATAAAAAGGGGGGGGGGGGGGGGGGGGGGGGGGTTGGTTCTATTTCATCGGCGAGATCAATGGCACCCAAAGAGGTGAATTGAAATTGATTCTGCGTCAAAGTGATTTAGCCTGAAATCGCTGTAATGAGAGTCTGGCTTTTACCATAATAAAGACGTCTGTTGGCTAATTAGAGAGGGCCGTCTGAGAGGAGAGGTGACCACACACACATAAGTGTATGATAGGGCACACGACCCAAGAGTGTGTAAATGTGAGATAAGATAAGGAAGTATAAAAGAAAATATGAGAGTGTATGCGACTGGAAAGGGGGGAGCTAGTGTTCATTGAGTAAAAAATAAGTGTGTATATTGTGAGTCTAGTCTTCACTGCCACAAACAAGACAAACACACTAAAACATTCAAAACACACACACACACACAAAGCAGTATGATATAATTGCAGTGCATTAATCTATAGCGCAGATAGTGGGCTAGCCGAGCCAATGGCGTCTCTAACGAGCTAAGAGCACCACAGAGAGGTCTCACCAGAGGCCCATCGCAGGCAGAGATCTAGATTAATGACCATCCCCGCTCTTGCTGTACATTATATTAGCGACACTTTTTGGATGGTTTAACATCACTGCAAGGGCGCCAAGATCATGGCACCATTGAGTTACCATACGATGGTACGCTCGTACATTCACAAAGCACCTTATTTATTCAGAAATTACAATATATTATCGTTGTTGTTTGTTTGATTTCCTTGTGATGGCTTGTCTGGGTACATATCTAGTATATATATATATCTACATATATATCTGATGGAGTGATGGAGCCCTATGACCTTGATACACAGATATAATATATGATTTGTACAATAATAAATTGCAAAAAAACAAAAAAAGAAGAAATTGAGAAGAAAAACATTGAAAAAGACAGCCATTTCATCAGTACAGGGCTCTCTTGGCGGGAGACTGCTATTAATGCACAGAGGTAACAGTATTTCAGACTGCTTTCATCGGCAGCACATTTTCTCACCAGGTACAACCACAATTTGTGTGCCATCTCACGTTGAGACGCATGATGTCTGGTAAAGGGAATGTGGTGAGACTGTTAAGCTGGAGCTGACCAAAGCTTTCTAGTGTGGAAGACAGGAGGGGGGCGCCAGCCAATTTAAGGGTTCCAAGCAAGCAAGAGCACGTGCACGCACGCAGCACGCACGCACACATGCACACAAATACACAAAAATACACATACACCTTTGTTTGAAATAAGTTTTTGGCCTTGTTTTAAACATTTTCAAAACATCTACAGTACTATGCATCTACTGCAGCGAAACAAAGTGAAGTTAAGTGTGAATAAATCTTCAGTTTAAAAGCAGCTTCTGTGCAGAATATTTGCACCTAACTTTATATAAATTGACGTCATGGGTTATGCAAGAAGCCTTCACAGGTGCGGAACTGCTGTAAATCAGTAAAATAATCCAATGTCACTAAGTAAAATAATCTGATGGAATTTCAAACATTGTCAATGGTGACAATCGCTCCAAGTGGTCAACAAAATTGATGTGTTTGGTGTCCCAGCACTTGTTTTTAATGATGAAAAAATAATCATGCCACCATGTGGTTTGCAACAAACAAAAATACTTGCTGCCTATGTGTAGCTGAGATTACTGAGCGCACAAGTCACTTTCTTTTATATTTTGCTGTGAACTGTGAAAACCAATAGGCCCTAATCGATACTCTTTTTTTCCTCCCTCGCTCATTGCATTGATCGCAGCTTATAGTGTTCTTTGAGGCTATGAATGTTTTGTCCTTCATCAGGGAATCGGAAAAGTGGAAAGCAAAGGTTTCCATCAGCCTCTGTATGCTTCATATGGAATATTCACACTATAATATTCACCAAATCCTATGAGACAGAGGCAGGGATGCTGGTTCTTGAATAATCCAAACAGCAGTACTTTAGTAGAGGGAGTGTAGCGGAGCATGACTCTTGGAGTACTGTATTCTATCCTGCTGAAAATGCTTCTATTACGACAGAACATGCAAAATTACAGCGGCCGAGACGAAAAGGAAAATGGAAAAAACTAAAAGGAGCGGCGAAAGAGAGGGAGGGATAGGAGTGATGTCGAGATGGTGAGAAGGCCTACGAAAAAGAGAGAGAGAAAGGGAGGTCGGGTTGAGTGATTAAAGGACAGGAATAGAGAAACACAGAGATAGCGAGAGAGAAAGATAATGAAAATGAAAATGACAGAGCGTGACAGAAACAGCAAGATAGAGAGAAACAGAGTAGAAACAGTATGAACACCTGTCATGAAACGTCTTCAAACCAATTAAAATGACTTCCTTTTACCCCCCCCCCTCTCTTTTGGAGTTAGACGCTCCAGTACACTTAGGAAAAAAAGTTTTTTTGTTTTTTTTAACCAATCCACTTCATCTGGTATCCTCTACACTGTATGTCACGCAGAATTTGACAATGGCAGTTGTATCGGTTTAATCCAACTTTAATGAAGATCTAGTGCAGCACAACATGGCACTTCTGTTTGCTGAGCTACTGCTGTACTGTAGTTGAGATGGAATATAGAGCGTAACCTTGGTAACCCAGCCTCATAATGACTGACAGACATTTTGCTCTGGTATATCGTACAATGTTATGTTTGCAAACAAAACAAACAATATATTTTTTCAATCAGATTAAGATTTTTTAGTTTTTTTTTGCCTTAATCAAGATGCTTGTATTCTGGGTTTAGTAAGCAGTATACTCCAAACTAGGCCAGAATTGGAAAAAAATAACCATTGACAAACTATTGGCGAAGTGGTAAATAGTTAGCACAGGGGATGCTGCACAGTACTGACGCCACACTCAAACTTTGTTTTGCCTGCTTCTCCTGATTCCAGGTGTCTTTTGGCTGGAAAGGTTCCGTTTCTCAGTGAGTGTGCCGACGCCTTCACAGCGAAGTGAAGCGCAGACAACCGCTGAGCAGACGCCCTCAGCTGCCGTCACAATGACGTCTTTACCGCGGGCTACCTGATGGCCAGCTGCAAGCCACTCCCCTCCTGTTGTTTCATTTACAACCAGATCTGATCGATCGCTCTTCATCTCTCCGCAACTGCAACCCCCGCACTCCCTAATTTCTATCTGCCTTCGTCGTCGCCCCGCCACTCGCTCACATCTCTCCTCCTCCTCCTCCACGTTTCTCAATCTGTTCTCTCATCGTCTCCCTCTCAATGGTTCTCTTTCCGGCAGCAATTTATTTCATTATATCTCACCCTCTCCAGTTCAATTCAGCCCTAAGCCCCCATCCGAGGGAGGCCACGCAATTAACAACCCTTTAATTAGTTTGAGCCCGTTATTGAGCTTGTTAACATGCATTTATTTAAGAAAACGTCAGAGTATGGGGTTATGAGACCAGCAAATCAGCAGATGAAAAAGAAAAATTGTCTTAATGTGAGTCATCCTTCTGCTATTTGAGCATTTTTGTTTTGCTCACACTAATAGTCTACGAGGTCTTCTGTGTAAGTCACTTTCCAAGCCCTTGAAGTCTAAAAAACCCACAGGGTATTAGTCAAAGTAAGTCCGATGAGATATTTTACGTTTCTTTTTTCTAAAATGCATGCTGTGCACTGATAAATTTTTCTCAGTGAACCTTTGATTTACTTCAAATAGATCATTTCATTTATCACCTTGATTTGCACCGTTAAATAACGCTTTCCCCTTTCTGTTTGAATTGTTTTCAATAACATAATTTGTCTGAAATGGTCTGCTTAGATAGTGAAGCAACGCTTTCTGGGTCCCCACTTAGGGCAAGCCCCGTCAGAAAGGCGACTTCAAGTTCTCATCCGACTACGAGTTTGAGCCTGCATGCACCGTGGTTGCATGAAAAGTGTCTCACACCGAATAGGTGATAAAATGACGTCCCAGTTGGTGTGAGGACACACAACATCCTGTACCTCGCTCTGCCCCTCTCAGCCACAACCTGTCTCTAATTGAGGCGTGCTGGTCACAGAGGGACGGGTACATCTCTGACCTTCTGGCCTCGTCCAATCTAGACACGGTCCATACAGACATTGTACATTCTCTACCGTTGCCATGGCACCAGACCCCCTTCAGTCTCCCATATGTTTTTATAGGAGTAGAAGACATGGAGCAGTGATGCGTCACCTGTGCCATGAAGTTGAGACCTAATAGTATTCCAGAGGGGTAACTGAACAGTGACTGCTCCTTTTCAGTACTGCTCAACATCCAGCAATCAAACAGTAACAAGTATAATATAATCACACGAAACTGCTGTTGGTCACTTGGAGCTTCCTGGTACAACTGCAGCCTTCTACAATGCATACCTTCTACAGTTCTACGGCCTGTGAAGAGGTTGACTCAAGGGACGGACTGCCACGATGAAACACTCCTTCAACAGCTTCCTACGCGTGCCCCTCGAAGTTGAACTCTTACGCGGGGACTCAAACTCGTGACTTTACATAAAATCTCCGTCTGCATCGCTAAGCTTTGATCTCGAGGCTTCAGTCTTGACTCGCGCCAAGCTGGTAGAGTCGGACGGACTTCCTCGTCTTTGCTCTGAAACTACGAGACAAGGAAAACAAAAAGAAAGTGTTATCATGTTAACAAGTAGAAACAGGTTGACCAAGTTATGCATTTTGCGCTCGAATTGGGGAAGAAATAGTTTGACGAGACGCAACCTCAACAAGCTGCAGGTCTGCATTTGCAAAGTTTGAATACTTTCAAGTTTGGAAATAAACAAGACATGTATATATAGGGAATAAAAAAATCTTTACTCAACAACTTTCTGTGGGCTCAACTGCCTTTTAAAAAAATAAAAAATAAAAAATAAAAAATAAAAAATAATCCTCACTAACACTCCATCGCTTCTGCCAGCTTTGAGGCTGCTGCAGTGTCTTACTCCATTCAGGATGTGGTGGTGCGCAGCTCTCTTCTCGGTCGAGAAGAAGCTATTAAAGGATCTGGGCCAGTCGGTAGCAGGGATGAAACTGTTCTGTTCCTCGACGACAAGCTATGTTTTGGCTTTGTTCCGATTATGGCATCGCTGTACGCTCTTTGCACTGTATATCCACGTAAGCACGGTCAACTGTGGAGGCGTTGTCACGACTGGCACATGGAGGCCGTTTACTTGTTTTGAACTCTTTTGACTTAAAATAACTACTGACTCAAGATAAAGCTGCGGACAATCAGCCAAGTTAGACGCAGAAGAGGGTTCATCCTCTCGTACACTCAGATACTGAAATAACCCATAATAAATAATTTTATTTAGAAACAACAAATAAATAAAGAAAACAAAGGTTATGTTTTCCTATAAATGCCTATAAATATTTAAGGATATTCATTCATCCACAAATACATACAAACAAAATATATATTACACATAAAGTGTCAAGTAATAATAGAATACAAATAAAAAACAATTTTCCTCTCTGAATCTGCTTCGCTTAGCAAGCCATCGATCCCACCAATTCCCTGAACACTTAAACAGCCTCAGCTCATACATACAGAACAGAAAAGCTGAAAGAGAGAGAGAAAGAGAAGTGGAGAGAGGGAGGGAAGATAGAGACAAAGAGATGAAGACAATAAGGAAGGAAAAGAAAGCCAAAAGGATAGAGAGACTCGAAGAGGTAGAGAACCGCTGAGATGGAACAGAGAGAGAAATAGAGTGGGGGGGGGGTGGGTCAGAGGAGAAATAGAGAATAGAGATTGGAATAAACAGATCAGGTTTTTCTCCCCTGTGGCCATAACACAAGAACCATCCCACAAAACCTTTTTTGAGGATGAAAATCCTGCTGCATTTTGAGCTGCAGACAGCGAGCGGCGGACCCTGGGTGTGACTCAGTGATACAGGTGTGACCTTGCAAAGACAACACCTGCAGACAGCAAAAATAAAATATTGTATATAAATACTGTTCTTTCACGAGTTTCACTTGTCTTTCATCAGTTTAAAAAATTGTCTTTGAGGTGAGCCCCCAGTCACCCGCAAGGGGCAGTGACAGCAGCATTTCCGTTATCGGCCAATTGCCGGTTTTTGACCGGAAAAATCTGTTCAAGTCCGACATATTTAAATCATACATAATGTCCGCTGAAAATAATTCTCTCCAAGAACAATTAGCAATCTGCAGATCTGTTCATTTCCGCACTAGTCAAGTTGCAACGGGAAGCAAATCAGTTTGGACGATCTAAAGCTGACCGTTCACCTCTGACCCATCACGTTTGTCGATGTAGAACTAAGTCCCGCCGCCTCCCTCGTGGACAGGTTGTGCTTGTAAACACAGTACACACACGGAGCGGAGACGGAGCAGAGAGTCCAGAAGAGAAGCAGAAAGATGATGTATGGTTGACAACAGGGACACAGGGACATCCATAGTTTGGTGTTTTTTTGGATATTTAAGTTCTGACCCAAACCAGACGTTAAATATTCATTGTGTAAAATATGTCGACGGGACGTCCCGACGAAGACGGACAAAGTTTATTATTTATTTAGACCTGCTTGTAATATCTATTTGTTTTTGTTTTGATCAAAATGTCATTTTAGTGCAATGTTAATTAAAGCGGCTACACTTTTCAAGATTCAAGATTCAAGAGATTATTTGTCACATACATATACATACGTCACGATTCTGGGTTCTATAAATATATAAAATAATGATTTGTCTGTGTTGTATTAAATATACATTTAATGACAGTGTAATAACATTCTGCCTCTACTTAACCCACCACCAACTTGATACTTATTGTTCACAAATATAAATTATTTGATGTCAAGTATTAATATTCGTAATATTTATTTTTAAAAAGACGTTAACTGGCAGGACTATTGAATATTCAATATAATTAAGAATATTAAGAATATTATACATCCACATGCCTTGATGATGTCAATCTCTATATAGCCTGCTTATCAATTGTTTTTAAGCTCAATAAACACAGATAATATTTATTTGACCGGAACCTCTCACATTTGTCCGGGAAATTGAAATCTTCCAGGACACATTGACCGGCACCAGTATTTTCTAACGGACTCTGAGCAGAGACCCAAATGAGTTCTTGGTTCATGATTATCACGGTGGACCATTCAGTAACGATTCAACAAACTACTGTGGCAGAAATAACAATTCCCCAACACATTTTCAAATACGGAACTCTATTTCCAGGGTGTGGACAGGCATCAGCAAGTTCTGTTCAATGATTCTTAAGAACTTTAACTGCTAATTTAAGCTTAGACCAATTTTTCATTGGCAAAAATAAACATCAACTGGCTGAATATTCACTATATTAAAGGAAATAAAATGTATTGATTTGTTTTCGGAGCCCAAACCTTATATTATCTTCATAACGATGAAAAGAAAGCTCAACGAAATCGAGCTAGTTCTGAGCCTAAATGCATATTTGTTCCCCTTTCCTTATGTATGCAAAACAAGAAAGAAAAAATATTTCATATTTAATATTTATTATGGCCTTCATGGTAGCTGAACTGATTTAATACTTTTAGTGACGTGCGGATACCATCTCTGTTACACTGAACATATTCTGTGTGTTCTGCAGATGGAACCCAAAGAGTTCAAAGAACACAGCTTCACATTGGATTCTGAAACGCACACAAACAAATGCAAAGGAAGCTAATGGGCAAGTGGTGAAGAACCTCACGATTTCCACTGCAGTGCATCATTTTATTTTTTATTTTTTTTATTGGTTTTTGGCTACATTACAAAACTGATCTTGATTGCTAATAATGTCATGTCATGGAAGATGGGAGATGGTGAAATACTTTGATGCGTTTTCAATGCCAAGACATTATACAGTATATACTGTATATATACAGTATATTTCATTATGGTTGGATTGACCTGGAGCCAGGAGATGTTTGGGTGGAACCCTATTTCTCTGAGCAACATTAGGAATATCAATAACAATATCAAACTTCAGTTTTTTCCTTTTTTCTTTTGTGCATGTGTGTTAATGTCTCATAACAAGTGTACTGAAAACAATCTCCTCTCTGAGGACAAACTAGCTATCTAGATGATTATCTGTTTTATATTCTTTATTACTTTCATACTTTTTAGTCTCCAAACTACAGCACAACTTCACGCTCTGCTGCAACAGTGGCTCATGCTTCCCCTCAGAGCAATAAAATTCAGCTTTTATGATCTTAAAGTTAAGAACAGTAAAATTCACTATCAAAACAACGGAATTGCGGTATCCCCCAAAATGTCCGATGTTGAGAAGCGGCACTGATCTTGATGTGCTATGCCTTCCCCGGCACTCTTTGGTTTGCATGGCTTAATCAGGCCGAAGGCCATAAAAAAAGAGATTTTTGGATATTAAAAGTTGACACTATCTGGGGTGGTTAGGAGCTTGAAGGGCCTTCCACATGGGACACGGTGCGCGCTGAACTTCATTGGTGTGTATTGTATTATGTATCGGTTGAGCCATGCAGGATCTGCGGCGAGCAAAGCACAGGCGCAGCAGTGCGCGGAGCTCTGCGCACTGCCCCGTGACGTAATCCCCGCTGGGCCAATGAAACAAGAGGCGAAGCAAAATAGGAAGTATCTGTGCAATATGAAGGAGAAACTGATTTTAGCGGTGGCCGAATTCTTTACGACCCGTCCTTACGGATTTATCGGGACCTTAGAAGGAAATCCCTGTTGTAGAAACTAAGTGGGAGGACCAGGTGTGTGTTTAAATGCAGGGGAGATTAGAGATATATGACCAATGACCAAGATACGATCATGACTATTCCCTGTCATTAAAATACGCTATGATTGTCTGAAAACATACATGATATTGTCAGATTATATAAATATAATCAATGTACTGTAATATTTCATACAGGCCAAAATGATAATAACAATACTATAAATATTAATACTATAAACAATATTCCTGTTGTAGAAGTAATGACTGCAGTCCAATTTTCATTCCACTCGATTTATTTTCGCCTAGCAACCAAAAGCGTGCGCTACACTGAGTGTGCACACCGCGTCCTATGTGAAAGCCCCTTTACTGGTGTAGTTTGGTTTAATGACCGTCCTTACAGCAGAGTAAACGTCTAGCGGGCAAAATAGGTAGGACGTTTAGCACACTTGTTAAAATGATCACACACACACACACACACACACACACACACACACACACACACACACACACACACACACTACACATTACTTAACAGAGCGACCTTGATTTAAACTGTGGCCCGGAGACAAGAAGGAGACGGAGGGATGACGGTGCTGAAGGAATAGGTACAGGAAGGGAGAGACCTCTAATGAGAAAGGAAGAAATGCAACAAAAACAGGGAGGGAAGGAAAGGGAAAGAAACTAAAGAAAGGTGAATCAGCAACGGAGGTAGAGCGAATTCTGATGAGACGGGGAGGAAGGGAGAAGGGGAAACCTCTGTGATGTGCAAAGCAGGTAAGCAAGTAAAGAGAATAATGGGGAGCGAGAGAGAGAGAGGAAGGAAGGGAGAGCAATACAAGCAAATGTATTTTCTAGGAAGTTTTTCTTGTAGGGACCGTTTGCTGTTACTTTCTTCCTCTCGGTGCCAGGTCACCATCATAGCTACCAGCCGGAATAGAAAGAGGAATACTTTAGCTTTTCTCTAAAAAGTATGTTATATCATCATTCAGACCACAGAGGAACATTGGCTTTGACCTTTGACCTCCCCACTGTACTGTTTGTTGATTTGTAACATCAGTGACAGGGGAGTTGGGGATTATTATTGGGGATTGCGCCATATTCTTTGTTTGCATTAATTGTGAGTAGTTGTCAGGGGTCATTCGGTTCTGTGGTAGTATTTGTTATCAGATGGGTACAAAAGGTTTACCCCGAGTAAAACCTGGATATTAGTTACAAAAATGGTTGAAAGACAGCAGTTTTAATCGAATAAATTAGTCATTTTAAATATGAGAGCGTTATGGTAAGTAATTATCACTTAAACACCTGTATGAAAAAATACTGAAAGATAAATAACGGGAAATTTCCTGCAGTGCCTAGAGTCATTTAAAAAAAAAGTTTGTTGCATTTCAGTGTTAAGTCATTTATGGTGGGTATATATTGTTATTATATCAACCAAAAACAATTGCATCAATTAACACCCAATATTCAATAAATAGCAAAACACCAAACAAACCTAAGAAAAAGCGAGCGATCACACCACACAACAGAACAAGTGCAAGGCGGACTGGAGAACAGACAGAGAACCTGACAGATGGACAGATGAAAGGAAAAAAACATGAACGAGACAGAACGAGGAATAAATGAATAGATAAATAGGGACTGTGGAGGTGTTTTGTGTTGTTTTGGGTGCCGGCAGTAATCCGGGGCTTAATTTGCCCTCGTAAATGTAACGTATGATGTAATGGACCTCACTAGAGGCGGCCTGGTTACTATGGCGTCGGCATACTCTGCATCCAACGAGCCGGGGCGGCGGATTACGAAGGCAAACAGCGAGAAACGCGAGCGAAAAAAGGAGATTAGCAGACGACCGTGCCAATGGGGATCTTAGATAAAACACTGTGGCTCGTGTCTGGTTTGTGTCTGACAGACCTGTCGTCTGGTGCAAAGCTCCTGGTCTAATACCAAATCAAGCAACGGATCTGATTATTATTTATTTTTTTATTTCCAGAGTGTTAAGTGAGTACGTTAAGTAATCTAGTGGTAAGATGCCTTCCATATAAAAACAAACAAGTGTAATCCGCATCTCTCTTTGTACTTTGCACATACAGAATATATCACCTTTTATCATTAATATTTACATTTTTTTAATTATTAAAAAAAAAGAACAAAAAACGAATAGGTACAAATATAATTTATTTTTACATCAATTGATACAGTCGTAAAATTTCATTTATCAGAGTTACATACTCTGTGGTAGTTTAATCGAAGTGTTGGTGTAATGTTTTAATTTTGATTAAATAAATAAGAACATTCATATCATAAATGTTGATGTATCCGGGTATTGAATTCATGTGTGTGTGCTGGTAATGACAGTATTGTATATTACACGGAGACGGAGAGAGTGAGTATGGCCATGCACATGCTTGCTCCCAAGAGGACAAAGTATATTTCCCTGAGGGCTCGGGGACATTTCAAGGCTTCATATAACTTGGATTAACACACTGAGGGGCGAATTCACAAAAGGATTGCGCGGCTTTTGCGGCCACTAAACCTGTGCAAATAAGACAAAAAGAAACCGTGTAATTCTCGAATCACCCGCAAATGGTGAATTACAACGCTAACTGCGCTGCCACGCAAATAGCGTCTCGGTGCTCCGGTGCTATTTGCACGTATTTCAGTTGGGTAATATGCATACATTTGGTGCATAATTGGGCCCTTTCTATGCAAATGGACCCCATTGCAAAAATTCCAATTCACACCAGCACTAATAGCTAGTGATCATATAAATGTCTGCATGTAAATAATATTTTGACATTATTACTATTCTGAAGGCATCTGAAGGTAGCACTCAGTGGTGGTTTTCAAAACGCACTCCAAAAGCAACTTGTTGAAACTCTGAATCATTTATTGTACAAAAATGGGGTTACAGATATTGACCAAAACAGTTCCATCATTCCAATTAAACTCAGAAGATATAATACTGAATACTGATGAAGTGGTCAAAATTGGCATTGAACTACAGCCTCAACCCATCCAACACTGCTGCACTGGCCCTTATTTTGACCTAAAGATTCAGGACCAAGGACAGCTCTGCTATGACAGTTGTGTTGTGAAAAATAAATGAATAAAGCTCCCCTACATGTCAAAATATTCAGAGTATAAAAGCCTGGATTTCAAAAATAAAGTCAAAAGAGCCTTTCGAGAATACAGTTGTAATTTCGACTTTAAAGTCAAAATGATGTTCTGAAAATAAAGTCGGAATTCTGAGGTGGGGGGAGGCCCTGGCCACACGCCCCAAGTTTGGAGGCCATAGCCTCCGAAGCAGAGGTGCTACACCCGATCCAAGTCCGCGGTGTTGGCCCAGGACCTCCGCGGCTCTGCAATCAAACGCAAAACAAGGGCAAATTGCACTCAGCTGCAAAACTTTATGGGTGTGTTTGCACTGTGAAATCATTAGTGCAATACCTTTGGTGAATCTGGACCTTGAGACAGGGTAGACAGCAGTTGAAAGTGATGCACAATTCATGGTGCTATCAGCATCCATTGGTGCAATCCATTCTTTGTGAATTCGTCCCTCTGTGTGTGTGTGTGTGTGTGTGTGTGTGTGGTGATGTAGGGTGACCATTTCAAATAGTATGTGTGTGAACATGGGCAATTAAATGAGTGCAGATGTGTGTGTGCGTGTGGTCATGCATTTAAATGAATGTTATTGTGTGTCTCATTAAGCAGCATTGTGATGTTTCATGCTGTCGCAGACTATCGTCCAAACCAGTGTCTTCTCTTCTTTCTGTCCTCTAATCTCTTCCATTGCTTCACCATTACTTCACAATTAACAAAGTGCAAGCCATTGTACTTGTCCTGTTCATCAATGGGATTCATAACACGCTAATAACACAACGATCCATTTTTCGATTTTGTGTGATGTTCTACTTTCTGCCATACCCTAGGTCAAATATACAAGGACTTTAATTACACCAGCATTATAACTTCACTTCTGTGCCAAAATATGAAACATGCTGGATTTTTAAAATTATTTTTTATTTTGAAATATCTTCATTGTTGTTATTTGACCTACAGGATGAGTCATGTGAATGCAGCATCCCTGGACAGTAAAACTGGACTAAGTGTCTATCAACAGCACAAAAATAAAAAAGATATTTGAGGCACAATTAACACAAATATAGTGAGATAAACTATGAAAACTCACTCGTTTACCATCTGTCTAACTTTCTTTTGAAGTTTAAAGGTAACCTGTTCTATTAAACTTTTTATCAGCCTCGATTCCCGACCCTGCGTTATTTATTTATTTGATTTCCGTCACTCAACCTCCCCTTCCTCGCCCTCTCTCAACTTCAGCCTTTCTTTCTCGCCAAGCTTCACTCATTTTCCATTCTTGCCTTTCTCCACGGACCGTTCATCTCCATCCCAAGTCTTTCATTCCCTCTCCGAGGCGTTCTTAATAGTTCTCTTCCTCTCATCTCGCTAGCTTCTCCAGTTTCTTGCTCCACCTTTGAGTTGATTCATTTTTTGTCATTCACTATTATGGCTCTCGTTCCCACTCTCTCTTCACTCATCTCGCAACTCATCTTCTCAATCTCTCGCTCTGTCCCTCTCTCTCCGACTCCTACGTTCTACGCCCAACCACTGCATCTCACCATGCCGACCTCTGAAACCAACACATACAACCAACAACACGCAGCTTGTTAAGAGTCTTAACATACATATAGTGTGTGTGTTCCTGCAGTGCGTGCATGCCTGTGTGCATTTGTGATTTGCGTGTGTGTGTGTTTGGGTATGTGTGTGTGGACGTACATACTGTATGAACCATATGCTTTTATATATATATAACATTTTGATTTCTTAGACATCTATGCTTCAATCTTTCTGCAGGAAAACAACTTTACTAGAAAAGTGTACAAACATACACATTGTATGTCTGGGAACGTGCTGCGCGCGCGCACACACACACACACACACACACACACACACACACACACACACACACACACACACACACACACACACACACACACACACACACACACACACACACACACACACACACACACACACACACGCACACACGTGTTGGATAGGATATGGAGCTAAACGAGGATAAAAGTAATTTTGGTGCCAATTAGCAGCCTGTAATGACCATGCCTCAGGCCCTCAGGGACTTTATGTGTGTGTCGGTGTGTCTGTGTGGTAATAATTTGAATTTGAATTAAAAAGGAAGGATCACTACATTTTATTATGACCTTCAATTGTGGCTTCCACACTTCTCAAGTCCAATGACTTCATAGTCATATTCTGCAAATATATACAATAAAAAATATTTGATTCAATGCAAATAGCATTTTTACTAGAAATAAACAGCCTAGCAGTCTCTATGCATGAGGTTTTAGACACCCAATTTCAGCCAAAATAGCTATTTTTTTTGTATATTCATATCACAGTTTGGGTCACACCCTTTGTGAGTATGTAGCTTGTCGTGTGTTACCTATGCCAAATCGCTCGGCTATAGCTCAATCTGTCAGGGAATCAGGCCAACAGCAGCACTGAGTGTGCGCGCACACACACACACACACACACACACACACACACACACACACGCTGAGTCAGTTTAAAAGAAAGCCTCATATGTACAGTGCGCAGATGGTGATGTACACACACACACATGCAAACACAGATTTGTATGCACACATGTCTACCATGCAGGGACAAATAACATCATCTGGAATCTGATCATGTTCGTCCAAAGTCTGTAGAATAAAACGAGTGATGCAAAGAAAGAAAGAACAAAAGAAAGATAGAAACAAAGAAAAAATCTAACCGAGAGCAAAAAATCCCGAGCCCCACTGCCAGTCTGTTCTGAATTAGCACATGATTATTGATCAGTGATTTATGATGAGCTGGCTGGCGGTGATGTAAGCTCTGGCCACAGAAGAGCAGTCAGACATGAGACCAGCTGAATCTCATGACGATTCATTCATCCCAACTGGTCAACAGTGAATAATGTCCAGAGCTAACAGCCCACACAAACACACACACACACACACACACACACACACACACACACACACACACACACACACACACACACACACACACACACACACACACACACACACACACACACACACACACACACACACCAAATTATGAGTGTGGGTTTTATATCTTTCCCACATACCCAAACAGTGGGACGGTGACGCCACCACCAAATAAGATTAATTATAACTGATTTGACACAGGAAACCGCCAAAGCCAGTACTTTAAAAATACATGCTTGCGTAATACATGCTTGCGCACTTCCTAATTTTGCAGAAACACAAGCACCAAGAAACCATTTTGACATGCTGTGCGAATGTGTGTTTGTGTCATGATTAGTAATAACTCTCTGGAGCTCATTTTCCTGATGGGCTTTGAAACATTCACACACTGGTGGTTTAACATCATCGTTCATCTGTGCTTGCTCATCACCTTATGGGATTTGTATTAATAAGAGCAGACAGAATAACTGTCATCTTGTTCAGAAGCCATTAAGATACTCATTTGTCAGATTATTATGCTAAGTAGTGGGTGAACTCTTGCAAAAGAGCTTGGGACTTTCTCAGGGCAAGTGAGAGCAGACCACCCTCCTCAATACACAACTGAAGAGCCAAGAAATCACATCTGGAGATACTCACGGTTTTCAGAGTTGGTGGTGATAAGTCCAGGAATGTGTATGCCATAAATCCGGTGTTTACTTTAGAGAAATACCTCTCTAATTAGAGACAGCTGTGTTGAAATTGTAAACACCTGTTGTACTGCCAAGATGGCTACGGGGTGATGTATCAAAATGAAGTGAATCTAATCGTCTTCTGTTCATTTTTTCTTCAAATTAAGTATTGGGTGGGCAGATACAGAGATGACAGACAGACAGACAGATAAATGCAACGGTCAATCTACAACTACAAGCACGTGTCCATACAAACACTATCCATGGCATCCATGGCAACGCTGAAGGCGTCTTCAAAAACCATAATGTGCTGGCCCACGAGGACACTGGACATTATAATGGAGACACTCCATGCCATGTTTCCATGGCAACAATACAGCTGTTCATGGCAACCCTGTATGTGTCCATGGCAACAACACAGGCAATATCAGCAGCAGGGACACCTACATTTTACCATAAAACTGGGTAGCATTTTTATTCTAATGTAAGATAAGATTGTATTACTGGATCAATTATATATCTATTGTATATAACAATAACAACATGTTACATTAAAGCTGAACTTCCCCCTGGGGATCAATAAAGGGTTATCTTATGCTACATGCTAAATACCTGACTTCTCTCAAACGTCTTCCTCTTGAGTACTTGTCTTGCTGAGCTTATGTAAGGGTCTAATTACGCTTTGGACTCCATTAGGCTTTATTTCACAACATTCTCAAGGTCAGATTCACCAGATTTAAATCACACAAACTAATGGAACCATGTTGAAACATGTCCTGTGTTGACACTCGCCTTCGATGTGAAACCAGACACCTCGAGTGGGCTTGTCTGTGAACACTGGTTTGCTGAATAAAACTGTAAAAAATGTAAAAAAAAAAAGGCTACAGAGTGTTTGGGCTTTGTTGACTTTACCGTAGTAACGTATATTTACTGTACTGAGTATGTTGGACTAGCAAATATGAATGTGATTCAGAAAGCTTCCTGTAAGAGCAACATAACTCTGCTTGTGATGTCACTCGACTAACCCGGAGAGGAAAAGCCTCAGCAAACACGGGCCAAGCCGCTAAAGTCCGCATCCAATCCACCGACTACCATGGATGTATTCTCAGAAGACAGTATGTCTCCGGTTGATGACATCACCAGGGACGGCTTTGGGCTCGCAGGCCGGCTTTGGAGGAAACTTGTTCACTCGGAATCTGTAGCAAACAGACTATAATCAGGTCTGCATCTAGGAAGAGTTGTACTCAGAAATAGATTGTATCGCCAGCAAAAATATCTCATAACCTCCTATAAATTTCTAAAAGTGGTATAACCTAATTGGTAGAAAAGTATTGTTATTTGTTTAAGGGTTTAATATATTTACAAAGATGAACAACTTAGCTTTTTCTGTAAATTAGGTCACCATTTTGTATATTTACATGATTTACTTTCTTCATGATATTTATATATACATATATATATTTTTTTTATTTTTATTTTTTTTAAAGTCTACATTCTACCCACCCACTTGAATACTACAGTGGGAGACTACATCTGTTTCCTCAAAAAAAAACAAAAAAAAAAACAACCAAAAACAAAAAAAACAACCAAAAAAAACAAAACACTAGGGTAACACTTTCTCTAAAGCACATTGAGGGACTTTTAAATCACACACACACACACACACACACACACACACACACACACACACACACACACACACACACACACACACACACACACACACACACACACACACACACACACACACACACACACACACAGACAGACATAATACAAATCTGCTGTATTAATCAAAGTTATAATGTGTTATATAAGTC
>NC_137206.1:21141177-21168677 GCF_960531495.2 Zeus faber | reverse complement strand
ATTTTACAATTTATCAAGTGCCAATATGGCAAAATAAAGGTACATTTCTCTCATTTGGACAGTACAACCACAGTCTTTGACCATTGCTGCCCAGTAAGACCAGTCTTGTACTGTTCGGTATAAGCACAGTCCTCACCTGAAATAGAGTTTTCATTTGTGACAGTTGGTTAGGTGGATATAGTATACAGAGTGGGTGTTTCTGACGGGTAACCTGGTAAGGTTTACCTGCCAGTAGGGGGTGAGGTATAAACCAGCAGGTTTGATGGTAAAGTGCCCTGTTCTGGGGCACGATATCAGCACATGCTAATCTGTTTTCTCCAAACTTACTTAACACATACTCAGGCCCTCACTGTAATCTGAAAGTACGATCACAGAGGTGCGTGCGAGCACACGCACGAGCAAAAACAAAAATGTCCAAACCTGGCAGTGATCGACATTAGCGGTTGTTGTGGTTTTGTTAACAAATGCAGTTTTTTCCCCGGTGTGATTTGCCTGCTCTTGTTTTTTAAAGCATGTATTATTGATTGGAACAAGCTGAGGTGTAGTGAAGCGCAGCAGTACAGCTTTGTTCGAGCTAGTCCACTTAGTGGATCATCTGACGATGCCTGACTGAGGTCGACAAACATAGAGCAGAAAGGAAAGAAAGAAAGAACAAATGGCTCAACAGAGAGAAACCAGCTGTGTTGAATCTCTTAATCATGTAAACACAGCATTTGTGTGTCTATCTGCGAAATTGTTACTGTGGGACAAATCAATTTTTCTCACCCATACCAAAGGGTTTTTTTGTCATTTTAACGGACACTATAAACATCTGCGCTGCATCTAGAATGGTGTACTACGTACTGCATTCTAGTACTACATGCCTCAGATGTGTACTATCATCCAGCATACTTTAGTATGAAAGTCAAAAGACTCACGACTTTTTGGACATACGTTGTTAGTATGGACCCAGCGCCAGTCTTTGGGGCAGCTTTGTGGTTTGAACTGGTTTCAGTGGGGGAGGCCCTTCCCCAGCACCGCCACTAATTATAACCCGACACACGGCTGTGGACTTAATTTGTACGAGTGTTGAAAGTGAGCAGCGCTCGGGGACAGATGACCCGCTGTTACTCAGCAGCCTGAGGCGTCATGCGGTGACAGCGGTCCGGTTGGACCGGACATCTGCGCAAAGTAACAAGGCGTCGTGTTTGGAGATGACGGCAGATTGTCGGAACACAGCGGAAGAAACTAAACTGAACCAACACCAGTGGAGGATGTGACGCACGAGTTTGGACCGATACCACCTGCTATAAATATTTATTTAGGAATTAGTCAGCAAACACTACTTGACTCAAGTGCATCTTAATAAGCAGTGGATATGGAATGGAATTAATATATACATACTTATCAGCCACAACATTAAAACTCTGAAGTGAATAACATTGATCATGTTATTCCAGTAGCACCTGTCAAGGGGTGGGATATATTAGGCAGCAAGTGAACAGTCAGTTCTTGAAGTTGATGTGTTGGAAGCAGAAGACCAGACGTCTGGGTCAGAGCATCTCCAAAACGACAGGTCTTGTGGGTTGCAGAGTTTCCGTTAGAAAGAATTGTTGCCTGTCAACATGCCCAGGAAGATCATTATGACCAGAGAGATGAAAGCACCTACAATGGGCACGGAGCGTCAGAACTGGACCACGGAGCAATGGAAGAAGGTGGCCTGTTCTAATGAGTCACGTTCTCTTCGTCATCATGTGGATGGTCGGGGTTAGGGTTGGATCCGATCAAGTATCTGTGGGAGGGGCTGGAACAACAAGCCCGATCCATGGGGGCTCCACCTCGCAACTTCCAAGACTTAAAGGATCTGCTGCTTACGTCTTGGTGCCAGATACCACAGGACACATTCAGAGGTCTTGTGGAGTCAATGCCTCGACGTGTCAGAGCTGTTTTAGTGACACGAGGGGGGAGCTACACAATATTAGTGGTTATTAGTGGTGTTTTACATGTTGTGGCTGTATATATATATACAGTATATAGAGTATTATCAATGATGGGTAAGTATTAGACTGCTGTAGCGTTAGAGACGTTAGAGGCTAATTTAACACTGCAGGCAAAAGTGGCCCAAATCCGATAACCATCGGGTGCGTTTGCCTGGCATGTTTTTTTCCGTACGACAGCACGATGCGTGCGACGTCTTTGTTACTTCTGCGCATGCGGGTCAGTTCACACTGGAAGCTAATATTGGCCACATTTAAAAAATTATGTGAACAGCCAAACAAATAATAAAAAAAAAAATCGGATCTGAGCAATAAATCCTTACTGAGCACTAACGCTAGCAGTGTGAACGTAGCCTTAGAGATGCTTAAAGACTCAGTGGCTGATCAGAAAAACTAACAACTAGAAAGAATGGAGGTGTTTAGCTGTCAGCATATTCCTCCTACACACATTTAGCTCCACAGTCATGAATCTCACGAGTGGGAGCAGAGGCGGGTCAGGCGCACTGCAGCAGGTTGGCACCAGTTTGATGTTTACTGCGTTGCTTCAGAGCACTCAAGCAGCCATAGTGCACCAAAGCAGGTAGAGTAGGGTTGAAACGGTTACCGGTGTTACCAGTGTTACCCTGTGTTCGGGCATACATCGATTAAATTACTTACCCACTGTCGTAATTTTTCAAGAAATAAAACCTATTTAGTTAATTTTCGTGTACCATCGGCCATGTTCATCAAATAAAAGCAATCACATTTCTTTAAATGCTAAGCGTGTTATCAATACCTAGTCAGATGCTACAAAACTGAAAGTGAATGTGCAGTACACACAGAGTCGCAGCACAGGCTGCAGAGTCACATTTAACTTATGGGAGGAGGGGAGAGGAGAGAAAAAAGGCTGTAGAAGACCTGAGATCAGGTCTAGATCGGGACCTGTATCCCTCTCCATACGTAATTTCCATGCATAATTTGTGGCCCAGTCGCCGTCCGCTGCACTTCCCCGTCCCTCAATAAGACATTGAAAACATTGTGTTTTTTTATTTTATGTGTATTTTATTTTACACCAAAGGAAAAACAGCAGCCCTGTGCACAACGGTGCGCCCAGCCCACCCCCTATTGCAAAATATCCAGTGTAGTCATGAGTTTATTAAGTGGTGGGAAAAATTCAACACCATGGCATTCCTAAGTTACAGTATAATATAACTCTGGTCCACCATATCACTTCAACCTCCTGGAACATCTGAGAGACTGACCAGCAAACCTTATTGCCAAATCACCACTCCCATGCATGTAATGTGTTTGTAAGTGCATATGTGCATCTACACGCATGTGCATCTTTTCTTATATATTATGGGTGTGTGTTTCTTGATTTATCTATATATGAGTGTATATCTATAGGTATTAGCATAAACTGTGTGCTGTTAGCCTTGTGATTATCGGTGTTTGCGGCAGAAGCATGCACTAGTAAGTTTTCTGAATATATTTTATATTGTGTGTGTGTGTCTGTGTGTGTGTGTATGTTCTGACCTGAGTTGACCAGCTCCTGCTCCATTACGCCGCATCCCAGAACCTCCATCCAATCGCCTTGGAAACGCACCTCCATCTCAAAGGAAGGATGAGTGAAGGGAAAATAGCAGTCCACCCATCTGACCTCTAGGTCTGACAGGGTGGAGGAGAGGAAAGAGGAGAAGAAGAGAAGGGAGGCAAGACATTAAATTAGAAAGACGTGGCAAAGGTCAAAAGAAAATGCTCTCTGTCTAATTAGCACCCTATTAAGTGGAATGAATACACACAACCTGTCACACACCAACCCAAACAATCAATCAATTTGTCCCTCCACTCACTTTTTCCAAACAGGTGGGTGACAAGGCACGTGAGAGTGGTTTTAAGGTTGTGTTCAACCAGTTTAACGGCTTCCAGAGTGTGTGTTTCCTGTTTCTGAGGCGTCCGTCTGCTGTCTGACTCAAACAGAGACAAGTCCTCTCCGTTCTCCACGCTGGAAAACAGCTGTCAAATATAAAACAATTTTATGATAATTTGTTTGTGAATATTTTTAGGTTTCCTAAACTTAAAACATACACCTTAAATTCTAGATTTTAACACTGGAAAAGATAAAAAGTTATAGAAATTATAAAGCATAAATGCTTGTTCCAATGACAAAACATTCTCTGTGTTTACTGAACGTGAACCTGGGAAAATAACAAGAGACCTGAGAAAATACTGACAGCCAAATGACAAAAAAAAAAAAAAAAAGTCTCACACACACACACACACACACACACACACACACACACACACACACACACACACACACACACACACACACACACACACCATGTGATTAGAGAAGAGGCGGACCCCCTCCATCTGATGAAACACGGGATAATGACTGGCGTCAATCTCGTCCCTCCTGTAAACGTCTCCAGCTAATAGGAAAGCGTCGAGGCCCGACTTCACCAGCTCCCTCTGGTGGGCGGAGGTGTGAGCACGAAGCATCGTAGTTCTGGAAGGTAAAGTCCTTCTTTTAGTATTTCATATAGATAATTGACATGAAACTTGTTGATCAGTCTGTGGGTTTCACCTGTTCAGGTAGTAGTTGTCGCCTCGTTTCCTACTGGGGTGGTCTGGCGGGATCAGAAGGCTATCAAACAAATCATTTAGACGTATCAGATTAAAGTGACCTCGGGATTCAAAGGAAAGCTAGTTACTGATATTGAAAAATGAAAATGAAAAACAAAGGCTTCATATAAATCTTGTGCCTTGTATCTTCAACCCAATCAGAAGGAGCAGAACTCACAGACCTGTCAAAATTCTGCTCCGTGGTCACGACAGGACTCAGGTTGTCGTGGACAGAGAACAAAGGGTTGCCCCCTCGACCGACGTAGGCACTGCAACAGATCAAACAGGACACAAAAAGGTAGACAGGATCTTAAATGTGGATGAAGATGAATGCTCAAGGGTGCTGTAGATCACGCTTAACTCCCACGATGGAGGCTCGTGTGCTTCTAAGCGGATGCCCTTACGTAAGAAGATCAATGTCCCCTCAGAGCTGCTAACCTACCTATAGAAGTGGGCTTTGATACGTTCCTTGATCAGCCAGAGAGGATGATGGGATTGATTGTGAAGGTTTCGACCAACTTTGGACAGAATCTTTGGCGTAACATTGGTGAAATCATCGCAGGGGTAGGAATGGCCTAAAACATCCACAGGGTCCTGACAAATGTTCCGCTTGGGGGCAGGGCTGTCGCCGCTGAGGCGCCGACACAAATGATGTTGTCTTTGTATGACTTTGCCTCCGTCGGCTGAGCGGCTTGACAGGCATTGATGGGGCAAATGATGGGGCAGGGATTCCAGGAAGGGCAGAAGCAAGGGGAGGGTCAGAGGCTGGATTCTCATTCTGATTGGCCCATGGAGCTGTAATTAAAAGAGTGGGAGTTCATTTAACAGAAAAAACAATATTCAAAATATGGTTTCAGATCTTTATACAAGACGTTATATTAGACAAAGGGAATCCGAGTAATCACAAAACATTCATTTTATTATTATATCATTTATTTTATGAAAAAGGTTATTAAACACCCATATCACCAATGCACCAAGTAATTTCCCCCCTAAGCTTAATAACTGGTTGCACCGCCTTTAGCAGCAACAATTTGTCTAAAGATCTGAAAGCATTCAGTGTGCACAAATATGCAATAAAAGAGTTCTTCATCGCTAGTTCCGTTTTTCTAATATGACAATTTGTCTGAAGATATGAAACCATTCAATGTGCCGAATATGCAATCGTATAGGTTCTCAGGAAGGGGGGAAATATTTTTTACAGCACTGTACCAATAATGTGAGATATAAAATAATAAAAAAGTGATAGTAAATGGGAATAAGACAGAAGTAGAAGAGAACATAGGAGATGAGAAGTTACAAGAACTTGAAATAGTGTTGCCTGGAATTATCATTTGAGTCAGTTCCCTGTGGTCCAGTGGGAGCAACACAGAGAGCTCCAACTGAGTCCGAGAGTCTGCACCAAAACAGACACAGCTTACAGAACCAAAGAGAACAGCGCGGCACACAACAGAGCTGGCCATAACAGTGGAAATCTGACTGCTCTGATGGAATCGACAAACTCTGACCCAACCTCTGGTCCTCATGAGCAGATTTCATGAATGCAAATTGAATAAAAGTGCAAGATCAGCAAATCATCCAGCGACAGTCGTTTCCAGGCTGCGAGGTGAGGAGCAGCCACTTTACGGTGGATCGGCAAATGGCATTTTGACTGTGGATGTAAATCAGGACCGTCAGCAAATACATTATCCTTTTACAGGGTAAGCTGAGGTGAGAGCTACCCGAACAACGTAGCATACAAGCTTGCAACACAGATGCAGCATTGTACAAATTTCTTACAAAGATGCTATTGAGTGCACTAACCACGTGCACTACATACCTATTCAAAAGCAACAAGGTTTAAAGTACCAATACAAAGCTCCAACAATTCAGACAGTCACCCAGTGGGCAGTCAGTCAGCTGGTTAAACAACCAGTCAAACAACAGAACAGTCTCATGGTTCCTACAATGCTGCCTGCAAATGCCTGCATTGGTACTCTGATAGTCAGACAAACAGTCAGACAGACAGACAGACAGAGACTGTCTGTCTCTGTCTTGCTACCGTGTTGCTACCTATTATAAAAAAGGACCCACCACTGACGCAGATTCTGAATCCAAAACTTTATTTGCTCATAATTCTCAGCCCCAGATATATACTTGCACCATTATATTAGTTTTAATAGGACAAAATAATTGACATATCATCCAATTTGATAAAGACATCTTACATGGATGGATAATTTAACATAACCCTGTACTTTCTGCATTTCACAAGTTTGTTCTACTTCATAGGGGTGATAAGAGGATAGGGAGGGGGAGGGAGGAGAAAGGCCTTTTATGAGTCCACCTCAAATATTTGTCCTCTCCCTGAAACACACACACACGATCTAAGACAAAAGGTGTTGCATTGCAGTGGCATTGCAGTAAAATGGATTATTGTTCCAAGATCCATAAAGCCGTTACCTCTCATCTAACACTGCTATCATATTATACTGTTTTATCACGCGCACACGCACACGCAGACGCACACGCAGACGCACACGCACACACACACACACACACACACATACACACACACACACACACACACACACGTGTCAAGGTGTCCTTGATTTAAGTCCAGGAACAGTAGGAGGTGGATGCACTGGGCAGCTCCCAGTGTCTAATACGATAAGATTGGTTGCAATATGCTGCTGGATGTCGATGTTTAGAACTTGTTTACATTTAAAGAGGGTCAAGCGAGAGACTCTGATGACGTGGAGGCCTGAGACCTGAAAGGTCTTTTTGTCAAAGGAAATCGTCTTTATTCGTACTTTGCAAAGTTCTGAGTGATTGAGATTGACCTATTAAGTTCCTATACACAAATGTGGGTGCAGAGGTATCTGGTCTGTCATATGCAAATTATACATCCTGAGAAGGGCGGAACAGATGTCCTATACAGGGTGTGTTGGGGGGAGGGCTGAGAGGAAGGTTCAAGCAGAGTCAAGGCTAAATACCAAATAATTTGAGGACATCCGAATAAATGAACAGTAGAAAAGAACAAGCTCACACGGTGACTCATTATAAAGTGGAGGCTATATAAGTTTCTGAAAACAGATCTTCTTCTCCAATTTCTACTGTGCTTTCGAAGGCCCTGAGTGTTCTCCTGCTCTCGGGGTTAACACAGTTTTACATAAAAGTAATGTGGAAATGCTCTCGAAATGCCCTCAAGATCTAACCACCCAAACCCCCGACCTATGTGACCTGGGAGGCAACGGTGAACTTTGCAATGAAGCATAAATGCAAACTGTTTCTAATCCTAAGATCAGGGGTCAGGTCTGACCCAATTTACTTAAATTCATTATTCATTTTTATTCTAAAAAGGTATTCATTTCATACATGTGGTCCTTAAAAAAGCCATTGCATCGTTTCGATTTTCTAATTTAAATAAAAAAAACTGATATTCTTGTTAAGAGACTGAGGTTTAGTTTTCACTAGTTTTAGGTTGGGGAATCTGTTATATAGATGGGATGTTACAAGGGTAAGATTTCACAAAGGGAGGCTGAAAGGCTGCAGTCTTGTCTAGAGACAAGTGTAACTATGAAGTTGTAAAGGAGAGAATTTGTGTCATTGTCATTGCCTATGAAAACCATATTGGCAAATATCGCAACGCTCATCTCTTTCCAGTGGCACCTGTCAAGGGGTGGGATATATTAGCAGAAAGTGAACAGCCAGTCCTTGAAGTTGATGTGTTGGAAGCAGGAAAAATGAACAAGCATAAGGATCTGAGCGACTTTGACAAGGACCAAATTGTGATGGCTAGATGACTGGGTCAGAGCATCTCCAAAACTACAGGTCTTGTGGGGTGTTCCCAGTGCATCGCAGCTTGCCATGTATGGGGCTGCATAGCCCCAGAGTGCCCATGCTGACTCCTGTCCCCCGCTGAAAGCACCTACAATGAGCACATGGGGAGGGGTTAAGGTCCGATCCGATCGAGAATCTGTGAGATGTGCTGGAACAACGCCCCGCAACAGGGTTAGTTACAGGACTAAAAAGATCTGCTGCTAACATCTTGGTTCCAGATACAACAGGACACCATCATGGACTCCACAGTCCAGTAAAGTCCATGCCTCAATGGGTCAGAGCTGTTTCGGCGGCATGAGCGGGAGCTACACAATATTAGTGGTTATTAGTAGTGTTTTGAATGTTGTGGCTGATCTGTGTATATATATATATATATATATATCTCACACACACACACAGACACACACACACACACACACACACACACACACACACACACACACACACGCACACACACACATACACATACACATACACATACACATACACATACACATACACTCTAGGTGCTGTAAGGGACCCAAGGACAAAAAAAAAGTTAACAAATATCACAAAGAAAATTGATATCTCGTCCCCGGGTCACAGAGGGAAAATATCTGTATTCAACAAAAAATTCCAAGGAAAGTTCCATATCATCGGGAAATATGATGCCATAGGCAAACACAGTGGTTTCCAAGGTCACAGCAGTTTTAGGAAGTGGTGCATCACATGCACACCCAAGTGCGCACGCACACACACACACACACACACACACGTTTAGGGTAGAGGGATTCATTCAGCCCCTAAAAGTGACATTCAGATAGAGAGAGGTGATAAATAACTTACTGCAGAGAGAGAGAGACAGGTAGCGAGATAGGTAGAGAAAGAGAAACAGGTAGAGAAATGGCTGCAGAAAGTAAGAGATAGAGATAGAGATAGAGGAAGGGACAGAGCGTGATACAGTGAGTAGAGGGAAAGAGAAAGACATACAACAAAAGAAAAAGAGCAGAGCTATATAAGAATAAGTCATTGAAAAAAGTGTGATGTACAAAATAATTTATTTTGAAAATATGACTTGACTATAATATTATAGTATGAAATATAAATAGTTAATTTAGTCATAAATTGTGACACAGAAAACTGTGAGAGAGATTACAGCACATCGGACAGTCCATTTTTTTTGGCAAACTGGGGAATCTGGGTAGTACTGTAATAATACACAACAACACCAACGGATGTAAATATCCTCTTCACGGTTCTCTTCCCCTTCACCTGCTTTGGGGAATTTATGGGAATCATTTAAGGTTCAATTTATGACACACATTTTATGTCCCTGACTGTCGCTCTCCAGTGGTGAAAAGCCTGAAGGACAGACAACTGATTATGACTCTGATATTAACTGACAAGTCAGACTAAATAAATACAGCAACCGTCCTCCCTCGGTGAGGCTCTGCCCTCTCCTCACCTACAGGTGACAAGCAGGGGTGCTGCTCAATACTTCTCGGTATAATGTGGGTCCTGAAAGTCCCTTGAGACTGTTATGGTGATTAAGGGATATAGAAATAAAGTTGAGCTGACAGTTATGATACGCACCTCCCCACCACCTCCATCCCATAATTGCAGAGTCATCCGAAGGAGTTCTCAAATGACTCTGCAGTTGTGCTGTGTATAAGGCAAGTACAGGGGACGTGACTAAGAGGTTTTTGAATGAATTAGGTTTTCTTTTGTTGGCAGGTTTTCTTATAACTACGATATTCTTATGGATAATCAGTCATTTTCAGTATACCGACCATTAATGTTTTATATTGCATTTGTATATGTTCATCCACTCTACCCCAGCCCACCAAGTAATCCCGGTTGATGGATCCTTGGTTTTAAGTTCTTCCCTTTTACCCTTTGGAGTGGGGGCGTTATAGTTAGAGGGTGTCATCAAATAATCCAGTGTATGTGGACCTGCAAACCCCTTTGAAACTGTAACTGTGATATTGACAAATGGAAATAAAGAAATAAATGAAATAAGCAAAAGAAGGACTTTAAACAATTCAAGATACCACTTTCTCATGCTTTCATCAGGGCTGGAAAGCCTGATATTAAAAAAGGGGGATTTGTTCACATGGAGCCTATGGATATCTCTTTATATATTCATAATTTCATGTTTAAGAATAAACCAAGTGAAAATATTGAATGCTACATCATTCTTCCTCATAATATGATTTCAGATCCAAACTAATTTCAGTTCACTCATTTACTGTAAGTTGTAAGTGTGATTTTCAACCATTAGAGGGAGTACTAGTCTATCATAACCACCACTAAAAATACGTCAAGGATGTCAAGTTGAAATACAATGGGAGTACCTTGCTCAAAGCACACTCAAACTCGCAAAAGTTAGTTCAATCAATAGTGCCTCTTTTAAGGTATTATTACATCACAGGTTCTACCTCTACACGCAAAGAGAGACACACTGATCGAGATGAGGCCAAATGTACCACTGGGGAAACATTCTAGATGTTAGAAGAGTGATGCCTGTTCTCCTGATTGCATCCAAAAATGGGACCGCTGAAAGTGAAAATGATTAAGAAGAAGAACATGATTAAGTGCTTTTATTACTCTGTAAACTCATCTCCTAGCTGGCTGGGGTACAGTGACCTGACTCAGCTCCAGGATGCTGAGAAAAATCTTTGTGTACTAAATCATTTGCACAAGTCAGGGTATATATTTTAACATTCCAACACCCCTACAGTTCCCCTCCCATTGCCTCCTCTTCTCTGAGCCCTGCTATTCTCTTGCAGAACGCTGTATCTCTTTCCAGTGGCAGGTATGAAGTCAGAAAGCACGGTTCGAGTCTCTCACCGCCCGGCATTCGGGAAGCCAGTCAGGCATTAGATCACATCTGCACAGGCAGGGATGTAAAAACATAATAAAATAGTGATTTAGACAGAGAGGGCCCTGTAATACCACAGGATACACCACCTAAGGAGAGAGGAGGAGAGGAGAGGTTGAGAGCAGTCGCATTGAAAAGAGAGGATAAAAAGAAGGAACAAATAGAACACAGCAATGAATGTTAAAGCAATTAAAAAGATGGGAGGACAGCAGAGGGTTGGAGAGAGACACTGAGAGAGAGAGAGAAAGAGAGAGAGAGATGACATTATGAAAGAGGAGGTTTTTATGGAGGCAGCGGAAAGTGCCGAGGCTGCAGCTCTCTCTGCCTCCCTGCTTGACTCATAGATTCAATTTGTTTTCCCTCACAGTGTGTCACTATGGCACCTCATCAAAGACAGACATGGTTAGCACACAGGGTCAGTAACACACATGCCCACACAGACACATACTGTACTGTACACAGACACACACACACACACACACATATTTAAATATGCACATCTGCACACACAGTATCCACATACACACAAATGCAAACACATACCTCAAACAAACACACAAAAGCACACAGGAAGAGTGTGCCCACACACGTACACACACACACACACACACACACACACACACACACACATGTATACATCACACACGCACACCCAACTGTCCCCAGTATGCTTACTCTACACTTTTAAGGCAGTTGCTTCACTAAAAGTCCAGTGTAGTCAACAGATAACTCTCTGCCAGCAGCAACTCTTGCCCTGTAAGTCCCACTTAAAGGAACATATCGCTCATGAATGACACACACACACACACACACACACACACACACACACACACACACACACACACACACACACACACACACACACACACACACACACACACACACACACACACACACACTTCAACAATTTGTTTTTATTTTCCACATATAGCAGCCAGGGATATGTCAAGTTGAAATACACAGGTACAAAGGTGATTGCAAAATTCAGAACAAGGGAAATACTAGTTTTTCTATAGTACCAAGCTGGTAATGCATAAGCCAAGAAATTGGAATAGAATTTGAATATTAAAAAAAGAGAGAAATAATTTTGTTAACGGTGTGCGAAGTTCACATCAGCGGAGACGCACGGGCGCAACCAGCACGTTTCCCTCTTCTCTGGCGTTTCACTGTGTGTACAAGGGAGAGTGCCCATTTGACCAGAATGTCCAGTAATTCCACAGATGTGATGATGAACATGGGAAATAAACCCGACTATCGCTGACAGAACGTCCTCTTGTGCAGTGGATCCCCACTAATGGCTTGGGGACCATGCCGGGCCGCAGGGCGTTTGCCACCTGGCTGTGAGAATACACTCGGAATTTTTTCAGGAGCGATCTGTGATCTGGAACAGGAAACAGAGTAAATTTAATACATCTACAGCTTTTATTTGCTTTGTTTGGAGAAAAGATCGCTCTGATCAGAGCTGCAGAGCTACGGAACCGTGCGTGATGCCCCCCTGCCACTAAATTTGAGCATTTAAAATTGGAATATATTTAAATATTTAAAAAAACTGTAAAGCTACTGTAGCAGTTAATAGTGACTTTAAGTACAATATAATTTTCCATTTATTGTTGAATAAAATTCAGTGTTCAAGTTTTTACTCATGTACTAAAGAATAGTGTGCTTTATGTAGCATACTGTTACTATATGTATTTGCAGCAAGTATGATAGATAACCATCATTGTGGAAATAGAAGGATCATAAGATCCTTAAGATAGAGAAAAAGGAGCAATTACACTGACGACAATATTTAATGAAGACTCATGAGACTAATTGCATTGAAAAAGGTACCATGTATGAAAAAACAGGAAAAAGAAAATGAAGCATAACAAATAACTATGGCCATACCAAATTAGATTAGAATATCAACTCTCAATAATCTTTTTTTTACCCCAATAACCTAAGCTTCTGCCCTCTTAGACTATTTCATTTATTTTGAATTAGCGACCTGTTGTGACATGTTTTTTGGTTGATTTTATTTTACTGTGCCACAAAAAACGAGTATTAAGAATTGTGGAATGTCAATGGAAGTGGTATCAAATGCCAGATTCACTGAACTAATACAATCAAGTAGAGTCCTGTCATTTATGGATTGTTCTACTTTTCCAAACTTCACCCCAACTTTCACAAGTTCCGCAGAGCTTCAGTTCTTGTTTTACTAATTCATTGTGGAGCCCTGACTCTGTGTACAAGTGGCTGTGAAGAAGGCCTTTGTGGTCGTTTCAAGTTGAGACACAAAGCACTGAGCAGCATCGTCTCTCCCTCTGAACATACCGCGGATTTGGAGGTTTATTGACCCGTATGAAATCGTCCCTCTGGAGGGATGACTAAAGCCGATCTGGAATCAATCACTGTCAGCAGCAGCGCGTACGAGACCGGAAAGGACCTCAGAGAAGCACCCCCTCACCCCAAATCTGTCGGTTTCATCCCTCCAATCTCAAAAGGAGGAGGTGGTGGATGTGAGGACGTCATCTATTTTCTATGGTCATTTTTTTGCAGTGAAGCTACAGCACCGTAATGTAGATGAAGCCATTCTTAAAGGCCTTGGTCTACGTCAAATCAAGTTTTAGCCTGTTTACTAGTCAGCACACACATTAACCCCTGACCATTTTCCTGATACCACCTCAGATTTTTAGGTTTTTTAATGTTGTTTGTACCTTGTTTTGAAATTTCAAATGATATGGTGATAACCCTACCTTAAACTGCACTTCTACTCTTCATCAGACAATATATTGTGTTGTATTCGGTAATAAGACTACAACATTATTTATCACATAATTACTTTCATTCGAATACAATTCCATTATCAGGCAATACTATTCCTCCGGGATGTAACTCGGGAAGGAGAGCGGTGGGGGCGTGGGAGCTGGGCTCGCACTAGGAGTGGTGGCACGAACGGGATCAGCTCCTGAGCTAATGCTAGCCGGAGGAGCTGGCTCGTCCTCCGACGTCGCACCTCCGTCGGCGTCCTCCAAATGCCAGCGCTCCGCCCTTCTCCTGACGGTAGTCAGGGAGAGCTGAGCGCAGAACGGGCACTCCACGGCATCTTCCAGGAGCGCCACCTTGGCGTGCTACCTACCCTCCCATGCAAAGACGCCTCTCCGTGCACCCCGATCGCCGTGCCCTGTTCCTCCAAATAAAACAACTAAAAACAGTGTTTTTAGCTGTTGTCTTTGGAGGAACGGAGCACGTGTAGGGATAGGTATCGCTAAGATTTTAACGGTACTACTACTCTTACCGATAATTGATCCGATACTTTAACGGTGCTCTTATCTTATCCTCTGTGCCCGCCCCCCCACCCGGCAAACAGTCAAATATTCGAATTGAACAGCCGAATCTGATACGGCTGACAAAATTCTGAGTCAGGTACAGGCCGAAAACAAATTAAACACTTTTAATTTGAGATGATGAAATCTTTAAGACGGAAAAAAAAACGTTTGTCAGTCTTCAGTGTTTCTTTTTCTGCACAACAAAACTGGCCTACAGTATACAGGATAAATCACAAGGCAGAGGAGTGACCTGACTTTCCCACGTTATGCAGTGTTCATATTCAGAATTGTTTGAGATGAGGTTGAAGAAGAGATGAGGATTGTTGCGGTAGTAGAGGAGATGCAGAATAAATGTTTGGCTGCTGTGGACAGCTTTGAATAGCGGTGCTCGTTTCTTCTCCACTAGCTCAGTGACCCCGCATCAACTTTTGTTTGATACTGCAAGTATGTCTTCATTTCGTTCTGAATCAGTGACAGTCCCTCTTCTTCTTCATCAGTTAACATCATCAGCAGCATGGCTATTTCCATCTCCTTATCATCCTTTATCTTTTTTGGATGAGGCTCAGTTTTCTCCATGCTGCTGTCTTCACGTTCCATTAGCGCTGGCCCCTGCACACTGTTTTGAGGCACGATCGGCCAGTTTTCCCACCATTTCATCAACCTTGTCGCCAAGAAGATTCTCTAAGAATGGGGGGGGGGGGTGTACCGACGCAAATAACAGTTTTCCGAGTTCCTGTGAAAGCAGCATCACTTCTGAAACATATTACAGTTTTCCCAGTTCCCGTGAACGCAGCATCACGTCCTTCTTTGGAGCACTTTCAATCGGAGAGCAATTTCTGTCTCTTCTAACTTAATATCAGAGAATGAATCCGGGTCATTAAGGGCCTATAAAAAGTTGTACGATAATTCCTGATGCCCATAATCCTCACAAACTTGATGCAAGTGACAAAATTGGAGTGCGATTGTTTATGAAGGAATCCATTCATGGATTCCTACCATGTGTCTCTTGGCTAGAGCAGACTGCTACCTGTCCACCTGCCTGTTAACACCTGTTACCACGACGACACGCTGACCACAGCCCATAATAGAGGCAGAGCAGTGCTCTAAAATATCGCGCGTGCACACGCACGCACGCGCACACGCACATGCACGCACACGCACGCACACACACGCACACACACACACACACACACCTCTCTCTGTCTCTCATAATCTGTCTCTCTCTCCTACTTTACTTTTGCAAAGCAAGCAGTGAACCATGGGAGAGCACTTGGGTGTTTACAGTGTGTTTTAGGAGTGCCTGCGTGTGGGTGTGTGAATGTGTGCTTGTGTGTGTGTGTGTGTGTTTGTGTGTGGTAATGTGTAGGAGTGTGTGTGTATGTGTGTATATGTATTGTATATGTTTTCATGGACAGAGGGGACTGTGCGTGCGTGCGTGTGTGCATGCGTGCGTTTCTGAGGAAGTGTGTGGGAGTGTGAATCCTGGCAGCGTTGGAGTAAACATATGCTGACAGAGATGTTGAAGAGGCAACAATTTTGAGAAACAAAAACAACACACAAAATTAACCCATACACACGTTCACGATAACATACCCACACACACATAAACATATGCACACACATGTTAACAAACAGAAATACACCCTCTGCCCTTCCATCAAGACACACATTAATCTGTACCAAACCGTTTTTCTACTTCTCTCCCTCTCTCTCTTTCTCTCTCTCTCTCTCTCTGTACCCCCTGTCTGTCCGACAGACAGTGGAGTGAGATTAAGATGTCTGCTCTGGGTTTTACCTGGACTGTCAATGTCTTCCAGTAAAAAAAAAAGAAATGAAACCGCTTTGAGGCTTGAGCTTGTTGGAATCAGTGAGTGATCTCCCTGTGTGGATCAAAAGATGTGCTAGCTAACCCAGACTAACAAGCAGGGACAGTTGTGTGGTCCAAGAGAAACACAGGATCTGACAAAGACAAAGACATACATGCAAACTAAGTTTAACAAGCAAACAACGAGAACAAGCAAAGTTTAAACTAGTACAGGGGTCGGAAACCTGGAGTACAAAAATATCAGTCATTCCTTCTTTTTTATGACCAATTTTAAAAAATGGTTCTCATTCCTGAAATGCGTATGCCAAATGAAAAACAGTTGAGTTTAGAAACGTACTTAGATCTCTAGGTAACCAGGCTGTGGTGTGGGGGCAGTGTGATTAAAGCAGCCACACCTGTCTTGGCTCTAGTTGATCAGGCCCGGGATCAGGGGTGGCTGCACGTCCGTTGCTCGTCAGAGCAATCAGCGAGCACAGGTTAAAACACCCATCCCCACACGCTCACACAAACACAAGCTTCCGGCTTGTTACATCTTGCCCCTCTCTCCAGTAAATTGTTGTGTTTGTACCATCATGGCCTGTGTCTGTTTCAATGAGCTCCTAGAAAAGCCACTCGTGTGGTGACTTGTGTAAGGCGGAACTGCAGCACACAGCCATTCTGTTTGTAGAAACAGAAAGTAGAAGGCAACATTACCTTCCAATTATTTTTATTTGTATGCCATGCCTCTGATACGCCCCAGGAATGTGAGTTATTCTCTGAGTTATATGTATCAGTGGTGGTGAATATAAATAGGCCATGTTGCCCTTTAAATATTTTGTGCGGCACTGTCAAAACTTGTAATTTTTTTTTTTAATTGATTAAAAATTGCTCTTCCATGACTACAGATTGTTATAGTGGAACATTATGGCAGAGAACACCACAAACAATACTTCCCAGTGCAACACACCCCTGTAAACACCCTCTAGTGCCACACAGGTGAAAGCCAACCAAATGGAACCACTTTGATGAGACTTAACATCCACACCCCCCTACCACACAGAAAAACATTCAAAATAAAGTTTATCTTAAACTGAAGATTTTGAGGCTCAGTATACTTGGCTCAATTTTCTCTGACTCATTCTACTCTCAACAACTCTCAATTAAATTGAGATCAAATGGCCACCCTTTCCAGAATCTTTCTGCCTCCTACGTGCCTCTTACTCCTTGACTTAGTCCCTCCCACTCTTCCTCCTCTAAATTCACACTTTATGAACTGTGGGTGAATGTGTGGGTGTGTGTGTGTGTGTGTGTGTGTGTGTGTGTGTGTGTGTGTGTGTGTGAGACATTGTGTGCGGGCACAGTCTGACGACAGGAACGTTAACGTCCTCCTCTCCGAAACCCGACAGGGACTACTGTCCCCAAGTAGAACAAAGTGGTGAAACTGGTGCAGCCGTTAATAAGGAGGGATTTCTGCTCGGGACTCACTGCAAAAAACTTCTTTGCAGTCGTGTTGGCTGAAGTTCATTTGGTAACGATCCTTCATCGTGTCTTCAGTTTGAGGCCGTTAGCAGACTCTGTACGTCCCAATGATGACTGCTGCAATCATTTTGTAAGTTTGTTACGATTCCATCCAAAGGGGAATTTTTAAGCCAACTTCCTTCTAAAATGTTGGAGCAAATAAAATGCAAATCAGGTGCATTTCCATCTTTTGGGTTGAGGCATAATTAACTGGTTACCTGAATTTTTATGTTCCAACGTTCAATGTCAGTAAATGGTTCTTCTTCAGAAGGTGGGTGTTGTACTATGACACAATTACAAGCTTATACAACAAAATTGCCATTAAATCACAAAAAAAAATTTTTTTATGGAAAATAATCATTGTGAGCCTCTCTTATTTGACCAAAAAAGTTGATTTCCCTGCAGAATAAAATGAGCTCCAAGCATTAGCAAATGGAAGTAACATGCAAATCCAAACATAAAGTCTTCAAATACTGTGCATGTTCTGGCTTATTGCTCCAAGGACTACATCAAAGGGAAGTCAGCTACACAGTCCACTAGGCCAACCTACCTGCCATATAAGTTCTTCCAAACTCAGCGATGATAGATGTAGATGTTATTTTGATGTATACCTTCCCCAAATCTGCTGACTCCGCTGCCATTATTTTTGCCGTTATTTTCGGAGTTTGCTCTGGCCAGCAACAGAGGTATAATTTATTATTTTGTTAATCAGTCTGTAAAATTATGTTCATTCTTGCTTTGGGGTACAGATGTACAAGGGTAGCCGAATACAGGTAGTGGGAGATGCGAGTTTTCCAGAATGAGAATAAGAATCATCTTTATCACCGATTTAGATACTGATACTGAGATGACTATTCTTATGTTCTCATATACTGCATGCTCTTCTGCAACGCAGAAGGGTTTGCGGTTTGGTTCTGCTATTTGGGACCACCTTTCTTGCAGAGGCATGCCATTGAACATCAAAAGTTGCTTGGTGCAGAGTTAATAAAACCTTTCATTGATTTACACTTACAGTACATTACTGTACATTCCAATACATTCGTTCTCTGTATCATATTTGACAGATAAATACACGTCTTGGGGGAAATTTGAAAGTTAGTCTGCACTGATGCAGTGGTGCTGTGTAACTTTAATAATAGATGTGGACCAACTGGTGGAAAAAACTAGGATTTCAAATATTGACTTTGATATTGGCTAAAGTCCTATTCATTTACGTCTACGGTAAAATATCAATAAATATAAATAAATTAGTCACTATTTCCACTGCTTTTTTGGAGTGTGCATTTCTCTTTAAAATGAAAGGTGGTCTTTTATCACTTTCTATCACTCTCCCCCTTTACTGTACAGTATTGTACTGTATGTCTACTTTACTATATATGTACAGATTTCGATTGAGAATGTCCAGTTGAACTGTCTCCAGTGGGCGGCATGGATTCAATCACTCTGTAGTCTTTAGATGTTACCAAACTGTCGATTTACGTGTATATTTATATAGCTTCTTGCCCGGTAGATGTCAGTAGATCTGTTGGATTGATATTTTAAATCCGTGGTCCATATTACTTCGGTGGATGAACTAAAAAAATAATAAAAATGAATCCTTAAAATGTTGCCTGCGTGTCCCTTGAAAACAGTGAGGCGTCGGAGAAATAGAAGCCGTGCAATGGTAACTACTCACCATGTTAATAACACCACCATGTTTTTTTGTATTTCATGGAAACAGAACTAACTGAATATGTAATGCAAGAATGACATGACCTACATGGCACCAAACGGCCACCCGTCACTGAGAGCGCAGCTCTATTTCCACAGACATCACGGTGAGTTCTAACAATGAGAAGTTCTGGTTTATAGGCAAACATGGACGGTTGTTTTAATGACAAGATGGTTGCGTTATGTAGACTGCATAGTGGTTGCTGGTTGAGTAACCAGGAGACGACAGACCGAGGGGAAACCATGCTGCGTTCAAGAAAACTCTTAAAATTGGCTGCGTTTCAGAGAACCCGGGAAACTGTAAAACACACCCAACACGACTAAACTGGACCGTGGCGTATTTATAAAACAAATTGTTTGTTTCAGCCTTATTTGGCAATCTGCTTCTCTGTGCCAATAAAGCTGCCATGACTAGATTTGACTTGAGAGGGAGAGACAGAGATGGAACAGACAGTGTTAATGTCTATGGTAGTGGTGCAAAGGAATCTAGCACCTGTTTGTGATGTTACATAACAGAGGACTGGGTCCAGTGTGTGTGTGTGTGTGTGTGTGTGTGTGTGTGTGTGTGTGTGTGTGTGTGTCCTCCATCTGTTTCAGAAAGCTTTTCCTGAACCTGCTGAGTTCACACACACACACACACACACACACACACACACACACACACACACACACACACACACACACACACACACACACACACACACACACACACACACACACACACATCCAAGGGAATTTTTGTACAGCAACAATCTATGACTCTCTTTCCTTGTCAGTCTCTCTCTTTCACACACCCTCTCTCTCTCTCACTCCCTGTGTCTCTATCACTATCTCTATCAGTCTCTCTCTGAAACACGCACGCCCTCTTAAATGTTAAATGCGGCCGTATCCTCTGCATCTCTCTGCAATTCCCGACTCTCAGCCCGGCAGCTAATTTGTCTTTGGTGACAGCAAAACAAATGATTCGGCTCCGACGCAAGGTCGCTTCTGCCTTGATAATGTTGTTATCTCGCTGCACGCTGCTCCGTCAGGTCATTACCTGAGTCCAGCCAGGCTGCCTGTGCCTCGCTAATGCGGTTAGCATGCTACACTATTCTACGTTGGGTCATTAACAGGGTCAATCACAAAGGCCTTCCCTGGCCTAATGTGGTTATCAGCATACAAAAGCGGTCCACCCTCATTTCACAACCCCCCGGGAACGCATTGAAGAGTGATTCAGCTTTCACAGTCGAGACGACTCAGTCATTGAACTGTATCTGAAACAAAAAGGATTTGTCGAATGAAGATCCTTAAACCACGTGTAATACATGCATGCATTTATTTAGTGTGAAAATTATGTTTGTCAAGTCTCATATGGGGTGACGACACACACACACACACACACACACACACACACACACACACACACACACACACACACACACACACACACACACACACACACACACACACACACACACACACACACACACACACACACACTTTTTGCCTCCCAAATGAATGGTGCAGAAGACAGCTTCGTTCTAAACAGAACAGGTGTTGAAATGAACAGGTAAAAGTGTAGACTGATAGATGGATGGATTGATGGAGGGAGGGAGGGAGGAAAGTAGCTAAGGGAGGGTTTTGGTCACAGATTGTGTCCTGTGTTCGACGTATTCTTCCAGAACTCTGATCACAGGACAGGAAGATCGATGTGCTGACCATCAAAGCCCTTGTTTCACCAGGCAGAATGACAGACAAGGGAGGGGAGGATAGAGGGAGGGAGGGAGGGAGGGAGAGATGGTCGGGAGACGTACACAAAAAGGAGCAAGAGACAGAAAAGAGTTTGAGAGCGAAAAAGGAGAGCCTAATGAAAGAGGAAGCACAAACACAGCGTGAGGTGGTGGAAGAGCAAAAAAGTGCCAACATGACAAGTTTTAATAAGTAAAAATAAAATGGCTTTCAAAACGGCCACTTTGGAAGTTCCCATTGTTTTTTGACTGACATGGCCTGCCAAAGCAGCAAATGAATGCTTATTCAACCATGCAGCGCAAAGATAACCGTTTTGCCTCAGAACACAAAAACAAAATGATAGCTTTTTGATGTGCAACAAGGGGCTGTGGTGCATCTCCAGTATGACTCCTGACGGTGCCCCAACTAAAATTCCAAATTTTTGCTCCCGTAATGTGAGAGGGGCTTCATTTATTGATTATTTAGTGGTAGAAAAGTTAATATTCACCATGTCCACATTTCCATTGGCCAAAAGCACTGACATCTAGGAAAGCTGCAGCACCAACCAACTTTAAACAATTAACACATGAAGATGGCAAACTATCGTGCAACTAGTACTGCTGCAGTGACAACTCTGCTAAACTGTGACTCTTTAAAAAGAAAAGCAGCAACAGTTGTGTACGAAAAAAGTACTTTCACTGAGGCAAATCAAGGGGCCCATCCTTTGATTCGCATCCCTTTTTGCATCATAGATGCAAAACCAAAACGGTTTGCATATGGTACCATGGAGCATGTGCAGTGAGTTACTACACAAACGCACAGTCACACCAGAGTTTCCGTTACCCTGTCATTGCCGAAAATCTGTTGAAGTCCGACATATTTAAATCTCTCCGGTCATAATGTCTGATGAAAATAATTCCCTTTAAGTACAATATGAATTTCTGCTGGGCGATAAAATGAAAATGATAATTATCGCCATATTATTATCCTCGGTGTCGAAATAAAATCGACTCGATCATTTAGATAAAAAATTTCGCAGGCCTTCCGCTTTCGGCAAGTTGCAGCGGAAACCCAATCAGTTTCCTTTCACCTCGAACCAATCACGTTTGTCGATATAGAAATAAGCCCCGCCCCTCCCTCACAGACAGGTTGCGCTTGTAGACATCGTAGACACACACGGAACGGAGACAGAGCAGTGTCCAGAACTCTGAGGGGAAGCAGAAAGATGATGTAACGTAACAGGGACACATACATCCAAAGTTTGGTGTAAATTTTGGATGATTCAGTTCGACCCAAAGCAGACGGTAAATATCGATTGTGTTGTAAAATATGTCGACGAGATGTCAACACCACAACTTTATTATTTATTTAGACCTACTTGCCATATTTCTTGTTTTTGATTTTATCAAAAATGGATTTAAGTGAAATGTTAATTTAAGCGACTGCACTTGTTACTTATTGGTTACTTACAATGTGGCACGGTGGCGCAGTGCATTGCACTGCTGCCTCACAGCAAGTAGGTCCTGGGTTCGATTCCCGCCCGGGGCGCTGTTGGCACCCTGCTCCGGCGGGTTATCTCCCAAATAGGAGCCTTTCTGTGTGGAGTTTGCATGTTCTCCCCGTGCTCACATGGGGTTTCCTCCACCTCACGTCAGTAAGGACCCCCACCAACAACATGCACCCATCATCGTCTGACCAGCGATGGACACTTATCACCTGGTCCCCGGGCGCGTCCACGTATGCTGCCCACTGCTCCTGGCTGTGGCCCCGGAGGAAGGACAAGCCAGGATGGGTCAAAAGCAGAGGATCCATTTCACCGGCCACCATCAAGCATGTGCGTGTGTGTGTGTGTGTGTGTGCAAGCATGTGTTGTGGAGTGTCGTGTGACAATTAAAGACTGTTTTTTCTTCTTTTCTTATTGTTCACAAACGGAAATTATTTGAGTTCTAGAAGTAATGTTTGTAATATTTATTTATATTTAACCCAGCATCAACTGACGGGACTTATTTTATTTTGAATATACAATATATATATATATATATATATATATATATATATATATATATATATATTATAAATCGACATGTATAAATGATTTTATCCTATATATAGCCTACCTATTAATTGTTTTTATGCTCAATAAACACATAATATTTGACCGGAATCTCTCCCATTTGTCCGGGAAATTCTTCCAGGGCACGATGACTGGCACCAATTTTTTCAAACGGAAAGTCTGACTCACACACACACACGTACGTACACACACGTACGTACACACACACACACACACGTACGTATGTAAACACACACACACACACACACACACACACACACACACACACACACACACACACACACACACACACTCTTTGCCACTCTTTGCCTCTCAAATGAATGGTGCAGAACAGTGCACAATCATTAATCCAAGTTACAATCTCTAAAATTCTGTCGTTCTTGTGCTTTCATTTCAGAGGCATTAAGCACGACTCTCAATTTTTGATTTTGGTAATGATTTATGTTTTCCAATTTACATTCATATTTATTTCATGACAGATATATTCATGATTTTTGCTACCGATTCCTTTCCGTAAGCCATGTTGTTAGTAGTGCCTGGGCATCCATCTTACCCAAGACTCCATCAGGCTCACTCCTCAGCCTTAAAGCCACGATGACACCGTCAGTATATGGGTCAGCCATAGGAAATACCTGTTGATCGATTGGGCTGTGCAACAAAGCCATCTATCAGTCAGGAAGCTCTACAGGGATTTCTGCTGTCAACTGACGTCGACACACACACACACACACACACACACACACACACACACACACACACACACACACACACACACACACACACACACACACACACACACACACACACACACACACACACACACACACACACACACACACACACACACACGTAACACCCACCTGGCTGACATGACAATCAATGCTTCAATTAACTACTCTAAGCTCCACCCACCAACACCAGCACTCCATCTCTGTCCTTAAGCTCTCAAGCTCTCTCGTTACACAACTAGTTTAATAAAATAAACAATAATTAAAAAATGTGATTCAACATCTAACGCGGCACATTTTTGGGCAGTTCAAAGTAGCTGGAATGTACAGTAAAGCTGATTCACAACTGCATGCAAAACTGCCACACAGTTACAAACATATACACATACATAACCCCGCACACACTGACGCAGCAATGCTGTTGACCTTCCCACTCAAAGACAGCAGGACATCAGCAAACAGGATGTGTCTGTGACCTTTCACACATCCACTGCTAAAGAGCACAGAACACACACACACACACACACACACACACACACACACACACACACGCACACGCACACGCACACGCACAGGAGAGGAAGCAGGATCAATGTAGTTTCGATTAAGTCAATTCAAAAAGTGATTTTCTACAGCTGGGTCCCTGATCAGATGATCTGTGTATTTGTGCTGGTAGCAAAGAGTGGGGGGTGGGGGTGGGGGTTAGTGTTACAAAGAACACCAGAACATTAAGATAAATAAATGAACTGGTCGATTCAGATATCAAAATAGCTATGACAATGATGCTAACTTCAAGATATGGAATTCCATCTAAAGCTGATCATTAAGGTGCCTTCATCAAAGGGATAGATAATTCAAGAAAGCAGGCCCTGAAGATGAATCTAGACTGAAATCTACTATGCAGTATCTGTCTTCAATAAAGAAGTAAGAAAAAGATGGGTTTTAGCTGGGCCAGTGAAAATATTGGTTGGGCCAGAAGAACACAGAAGAAGTTATATCCATCACAATAGTGAATTAAAAAATAAAGATATTATTACATTACATTACATTTAGTCATTTAGCAGACGCTTTTATCCAAAGCGACTTACAATTGTTCAAACGCCGATGGACGCAGCCATCAGGAGCAATTAGGGGCTAAGTGTCTTGCTCAAGGACACTACAGCATGCTAGCAGGAGGAGCCTGGGATCGAACCAGCAACCTTTAGATTACTAGACCACCAGCTCTACCGCCTGAGCTACCATCCCCTTATTAGTGTTTATTATGAGAAAAATCCAATACCAAGAACATAAATAAACATGACAGATAAAGAAAAATGGCTTCAAACATTCAAGATTTCCATAATGTACAATATATAATTTGTTGGTATGTAGATGTCACCATAACTACTGCAATTAAGGCATAATCTGTCTGATGTGGATGAGGTTCTTTAAAGTTTGAAGCCTGTGGCTCAATGTGCTTTTTGCCTGGATATCCTCGTTGCTGGCATGTAAGGATTAAAGCCATGCTTATCTTTACTAAGGGTGTATGGATACATAAAGGCAATAATGTGAAACACTCTGCAATTGTATTGATAACAAAACCAAAACATTTACCCGGGGGCTTTGTATAATTTAGTTGTACAGATAGTTTGTAAAGGGAATTTCTAACAATATATTGACCCCTTATTCCCCGTTGTTCCAGTCCAAATTGTCAGATGAAGCGTTTTACAATGTGGATCACATATTTGTGCACTTTAACTTCAAAGAAATGCAGCAGTGTAAATGTCTAACACGATACGTTCAATTTAATAATGTTACATAGAATGTTGTTAAAAATGCACTTGTGTCAAACACTGCAGTGGAAATGTAACAGTACTGTTCATTTGGATCACATATCAATCATAGTCCAATAATGAAGTGATATGACAGTGATAACAAATCAATATTTTTTGGGATGGGCCATATGTAAACAAAAAAAAAAAAAATCCCTCGAGAGGGAGAGAAAGCAGTTCCCCAGAGTCAGCTGCAACATCTGGATTGATGAAAAAGGGTGCGGTCTCTTGCTCGTGTAACAGTCTATTTATTTATTTATTCATTTTTCAGTTATCAATCGTGGACCATTGAGGTAAATGTGGACAGTGGTACATTGAGTTAATCTCCAATCGCAAATTTGTTGCTTCAAAATTCAAAATTGCATGATATTGAGATGTACACCCCTAGTCCTCACCATAGACCAGGGGTCGGGAACCTTTTTGGCTGGGAGAGCCATAAAAGCCAAATATTTCTAAATGTATTTCCTTGTGAGCCATATAATATTTAATCAAATTGAATGCAACTTAATGCGTGCATTTTTTAAGTAAGGCATACATTTTTAACGTATAACACATCTGAGTACTTAAAAAAAGCGCTATATACAATACATTGCTCTTCTTTATAATATCATTGTTATACTGTAGCTAACCAATAATAAATGAAATACTTTTTTACCACTAATGCAACTTCTGGTGCTGCATGGTTTTGCTGATGGCCTTGTAGTCTGGTTCATACGTAGTCAGGTTAAGCTTCACGCAGGCGTTGAGGCTTCCATCAGTTAAACGTGAGCGTAGGTTGCTCTTAATGTTTCTCAGATGCCAGAAAGACTGCTCACATGTAGAGCCAAACATGGTCAATACGGCAATACTCACACGCTGCATTGTGTGGTTTGTGACGGGAAGCTCGTTCCAAGTTTTAAGAATCAGCTGGTCTTCAGGTTCAAGTTCAAGTTCAAGTTCAAGAGATTATTTGTCACATACATAATGACGTTTTTTCCTTTTTCTGTCCACTTGTGTTCAGCTGATTGGTCCGACTCGAGGCAGGGAGTTTTCTTAATGTTTTTCTGTCTTACAGAGGGGATCAGCGCAAAGGCTCGAAAGCAGCCCAGCAGTGGAACGCCATTTCTGCTGCGCCCAAGAGGATCATTATTATCCACAATTATTATAATAATCCTCAGTGATATATATAATTGTGGCCTGCGTGCCGCATATTGAAATGAACAATAAAACTCTTGCCAGGTCGGCGCACCACGGCCAGAAAGACTCCATCTCCCTCCATAAACCCTCACCTGTGGGCAGAGACTCCCACAAGTGGCGCCTGAGCAGAGACCCGGGAGGGGCAGGACGCCGAGTGAAAGGCCCCCGGAGTCTTTCTGTGGTCCGCAGCCGGTGCTTGACTACGGCCCTTTGTCCGCCACATTGATATTTTGAATTTTAGTTTCAAAATTGTAATTTCTCTTATCCGTTTTACTTTAAAATGAGACAGAATAATTATTTATTACTTGTTGATTGTGATGAAAATTTTTAGCTCAAAATTGCACGTGAGCCATATACCGTCATCGAAAAGAGCCATAATTGGCTCGCAAGCCATAG
>NC_137206.1:21113677-21136177 GCF_960531495.2 Zeus faber | reverse complement strand
ATACTAAAGGTACTTCACGTTAAAAGCCAAATGTTAATGTACTGCATAGAGTGAAGATCAAGCTGTACGGTGTACTTTAGAACCAATGTAAAAATGTAATCACTGGTGCCAAAAAAAAAAGTTGAGATGTCATGAAATCCCCATGAGCTGCTCTTCATTTTCCTCGGACAGGATAAATGGCTCTTTTTCTTTCTTTTGTTTGTGTTGGTTTCTGAGCAGACCAGCAACGCTGTAGGGTGTGTCCTGTTCTCCCTCCCTCTCTCTTAGATGATTTATACTGTTTACGCTTCGCCGTAATGTTCAGGAAAGGGGCAGAATCGGTTTTTTTGATTAGTTTTGAGATAAACGGGAAGAGTGTGTCTGTCCGTGCTCGGAAGTGAGATAGTCCATGCAGCAGGGAAAGCCGTTTTCCTGACAAACAACTGGTAGAAGAAGTTCAGTTTGTGTTGAAACAACAACCCATGGCCACTCAATACCTAACCAAACACATGTCTGTCTGTCTGTTTAACTACATTTTACTGATCTATCTGTCCTTCTCTGTATCGCACTCTCGTGAATAACTTTCCACTTTGGACCTCAACAGGCCAACCTAACCAAACCAAAGCATCCCGATACTGACGGGTGCGCATGTTTTTTAGCACACATGTGTTTGTGAGGCTGTGTGTGTGTGTGTGTGTGTGTGTGTGTGTGTGTGTGTGTGTGTGTGTGTGTGTGTGTGTGTGTGTGTGTGTGTGTGTGTGTGTGTGTGTGTGTGTGTGTGTGTGTGTGTGTGTGTGTGTGTGTGTGTGTGTGTGTGTGCGCGCGCGCGGAGGCAGGCTGTCAAGACCGAGACGCCAAAAAAAGCCCTCTGATGAATAAGTGATCATGGAAACCTTCTCTCCACTCCTCTCATCTCTCCCACAACGCATGGAGAATTCCCTCTGAAGTTTCATTGATGAGGCGCATACACAAAACAGACATACGAACAGAAAGAAAGTCCCACTGTTCAAATAATCAGATGTCGTCTCTCTCTCACTCTCTGTCTCTCTCTTTCTCATATTTCCCTTGACCTCATTCATTCTGTATAACCAACTGCCCCCCATGGTGGCATCTGGCCAGCTCTAGTCTCTCTAAAGAGGAAATTCAGCTTTTTCGGATTAAAGCTGATTGATGCAATCAAATATCACTTTTCTTTTGACAAATTCATTCATCAATAATTTGACAATATTTTGGGGATGACTATTGGTGCTTTTGTAAGATATTTACGAAGAAGAAATATTTGAGAAGTTAGAACAATCGACAAAGTTCAGAAAATTGCATTTACCGTAATGCAGCCTTGAAGATAACATTTAACCATATCGCTCACTATATCGATAACCAAAAACTCCTGCACTGCACGAAAGTGGCGGCCGCTAGGTTGATTTACTACGTAGTCGTGACTCTGCCAGCTGAGGGTGAAATTTGTACAGACGCATATAATTACTATGGTACAGGTCAGAGTTCCTTGAGGAAAAAAAACTGGTGCCGGTTCACGTGTCCGGGAAGATTTTAATTTTATATTATTTGTCACAAATATCCTCTGTGTTTATTGAGATTAAAAACAATTGATAGGTAGGCTATATAGAGTGACATCATCAAGGCATGAAGATGTGTAATATTTTTTTATTGTATATTCAAAATAGAATAAGTCCCGTCAGTTAACGATTTTTAAAAACAAATAAATGTTATTTATACTTGATCGACTTCATACTATGGATATATGTCTCCCTGTTGTCAACCATACATCATCTTTCCGCTTCTCTTCTGGACTCTCTGCTCTGTTTCCGCTCCGTGTGTGTACTGTGTTTACAAGCACAACCTGTCCATGAGGGAGGGGGCGGGGCTTAGTTCTACGTCGACAAACGTGATTGGTCAAAGGTGAATGGTCAGCTTTAGATCGTCCGAACTGATTGGCTTCCCATTGTAACTTGCTGAGCGCGGAAATGAACAGATCGGCAGACTTTTTTTAAATCGAAATGATCTACCCAGCCCAAATTCAAATTGTGCTTGGAGGGAATTATTTTCACCGGACATTATGACGGGAGAGATTTAAATTGGGTTGGACTTCGACAGATTTTGCCGGTCAAAAACTGCCAATTAGCGGACAATGGAAACACTGGTACAGGGGCTCTGATCAGGGGAACAGCGATTTCTCTCAGTATTATTATGATGAACGACATGGACCACCAGATTCACATTACATCCACATTATTAGCAGAAATGGTTCTGCTTTGTTATTGTAGATTCTTTCCATAAATGTTTTCATATTGCACGCTCACTATTTTACCAGCAAACTAAACATTTATAATACAGCCACCTTCCTACTCTCCTTTTGATAACGCATTTCTTCCTTTCTGCCTTTGTTAACCTCCATCTTCCCACCCCCCCCCCCTTAATTTCAGATGCTTCTTTCTCTCTCCTCCATTTCATCTTCCACCCTTGCCTTCTTTATCCTCTCCTTTGCTGTCCTTCCACATACTACATCCCCCCCCCAGCCACCTCGACACTCCTTTTCTGTCAGTGATGGCTCTACATCACGCCCACTCTGTGTAAACTTCAACCTTCACACTTTAATTAGTTCTCCTAAAACTAAATGAAAGAGTCACAGAGAGGGCGGGAACAAGCGCAGGCATCCGCAAAGCAAGACGCTAACTTACCAAGGTCAATGTGAATTCGCCCACATCATTATAATCGTTATAATGATACAGAGTCCATTAGGAAGAATAATGTAAATTAGACCACTGCTCCTTTTCAGCTCCTGCCAAATGATGGTTTTATTTATTTATTTATATTATTTATTTCTGCCTTGCTTGATGTACTCGCTTATATAATGTTCATTTGTCTTATAAATGATTCCCTATAGTCTGTGCGGGTATCTGACTGAATGAGGTGCAGAGACTCCTGTTAGGCCTGTTAGCTGTAAACCATATCCAAGCACATTTCGGCATCATCTAGCACCTAGCTGGTGGGTCTGGTTGTCAGACGGCACAGCAGGAGAACGAACTAAAGCCATTTAATGCCTGTTATGCTCGCAAAACACTCTAGCCCACTGTACTGAAGTGAAGGAGAAGAATCTCTTTTATACATGATTCTCTGGGCACACGGGAGTGTTTTTAAAGCTTTGGACTTGTGTGTCTGATGGTGTGCTCTACAGCAGGGGATTCCCACCAGGGATCCAGGCACCAATTACTCAGGGAGGAAGCAAGGCATCTCTAGTCTCTTGAGGTTGTCACAAACAAATTTGTAAACCATGTTGCACCAAATCATAACATACTTTATAGATAATTTCTAGAACATGAACCAGTTAAAAAAATAAAAGTTTATTTATGATGCCTCATCAGAGATGAAGGTTAGGCAATATCTGGAAGTGTGTGTGTGTGTGTGTGTGTGTGTGTGTGTGTGTGTGTGTGTGTGTGTGTGTGTGTGTGTGTGTGTGTGTGTGTGTGTGTGTGTGTGTGTGTGTGTGTGTGTGTGTGCGCGCGCGCGCGGGCGCATCCCTGGCAATATGGTTTAGGAACCACCTCTCCACAGCAGGCAACCAGACCGTAGAGAGGCAACTTTTTTTTGAACTCATGCATTGTGAACATTACTGTAGTTTTATTTTTTTCTGCAGTACGAATTCATCAGCCCAAACAAATACATATTTTCAAATGAACCTGCTGTTCTGTTTCGAACCAAAGCAATGGTGAAGAAATTGAAGCCTGAATCATGTCCTTCCGGTTCTAAACAAAGAAGAAATCTTCCCTCTCCCAATTTCAGGCAACAAACCTGAAAACTAGTACATTTATCAAGACATGTTGTCTTTCGATATCCTATATTGCTGATTGAATCCGATACAGCATAGTGACATGCAGACATTATTTATCATAACATGCATCCAATAATGTTTTTCTCTCTCTCTCATTCTTATACACACACACAATTACACATACACTTGTCTATCGATCTTCTGGCAACCGTGCTGTGGTGCAGCACTTGCTTTGTGTTTCTTTTTACTGGGAAAACGGTCAGAGAATCAAATCAGCGCTGATTGGTTTGGAGGAGGCTGGAGCCCCGCAGAGCAGTGAGCTGAAAACAACGGAATAGGTTTATTAGCTGTGTGCAGTTGGCCCTGCGGTCTCCGAGCCACGCATGCAGCGAGCCCTTCACTGACAAAGTACGGCTTCTTGTTGTTCCGTGTGTGCCGGCTGTCGGCAAGATGATGCAGCAGATGGACACAAAGAGATTTTACATTTGAAGATTTAAAAAAAAATAATAAAAAGAAAATCTGTGACGAGCACTTTATTAGAGCCTCGCTCCACCCCACCACACATGGAAAAGAACCCCCTAACCCCAGCTCTGTTAATGACTGCTTGGTGCCAGGCTCTACCTGTTCCTGCTCTCTTTTCAAATTTCTTTCGATAATTTGTGTGTGTGTGTGTGTGTGTGTGTGTGGTAGGACCTATGCACTGCGCAGGGTGAAGCATGCGTTCAGTGCCAACAAGACCGTGCGGGATCGTCAGGTTGTAGAAAAGCTGATGAAGGAAGGGCACGAGACACTAGCGCTGATGAAGAGACAGGTAACACACACACCCACCCCCATGCACAATCTCAAATCTGGTTCCTGTTATCCTTCCTCTCTTCCATGTATTCTATCCCTTCTCAGTCCTCTGTCACATCTCCGTCACAAACACAAACAGACTTAAACACACACACACACACACACACACACGCACACTCCCTCTGTCCCCAGGGTTAACCAGGTTGACTAACATGTAGATGAACACCTGTTTACTTACTGACCACCTGTCCAACATACACGCACACAAACAGGCATAATATTCGCACAAACGTGCACATGGGAACAACACACAAGTCACACATCTTGCATGAAAATACACACAGACACAGGCAAACGTTCACACTCTCATTACCCTGGCAACGCCGGGCTAATGACCATGCTGTTGATCACTTTGTTCCGGTAATGCAACAGCATCCTTTCAGCCAATCCCACAGCAGCATGATTCTCTCTCGCTCCCTCTCTCATTATTCTATTTTTGATCTTATCTCTCACTCAAATGCTCATGCTATCACTTTACACATCCATCAATCCCCATTTATCAGACAATTAACTCTTTGCAAGCTGTGTGTGTGTGTGTGTGTGTGTGTGTGTGTGTGTGTGTGTGTGTGTGTGCGTGTGCGTGTGTGTGTGTGAGAGAGAGAGTCAGGTCGATGTACCACCATATACACAGATTATACTAAACGGTCAATCAAATTTGGCAGTTTGTCGGATGCTGAGTGAATGATCGCACCAGATGTATCTTCCCCTATCTCCTGTACACACAAAGGAACACACCGAGTGGGCGGCGGTGGTGGTGGGAGGAGTGGACAGCGCTCTGTCTTTTGGGTGGATTTAGTCACAGCAAACACTTTCAAAACCCAATTCGGCACAGTAAAGAGCAGCACGTACGCAGACGTGCATGCGCAGTTGCAGACCTGCGGCACACTGATGCACACATTGAAGTGCTGGTTTTTACTCATCACTCACTCACTCTCCCAAAATGCTTGTTGTTTATCTGTCTTGTTATTTTGGGCAACAGACCTGGGCCAAGACTCTGGGACTGTTTATGGAATCAAAAATGTGTTGTTTTTCTTTTAAATGTGTCATCTGGAATTGACCTGTATTATGTCTCCTATTACTATTTTTATGATCCTCAATAGACGGAAATACAGTTAAGCAGTTCTTCTTCTCTTTCACCTCTACATTCTGTTGGAGGGGAGATTTTCAGCCTATTGCTGGCACTTTCTGATATTTTATTTCCTTTTAAAATTAACATCTGTGTTAATCACATTATCCTTATTATGAACAACAAACATATTGTTGCTTTGCCTGCAACTCATCATTAAGAAAGATGGAAGGGCCAATCTGAATGTACAAGATGTCTGCTATTTAGGGTCTGGCTAAGTTGTTGAGTAGGGCCGTCAACGGATTTGTTTTGCTCGTTTTGGTTTGAAGGTTGAACGTAACTCCATAACTTTGACCATTCTAACATTGATATGGTTCCTGTTTGGTCTGAGAAGTGTCACACATTCAAAAGAACATCATCCACAGAGGTAAGTCATTGACTTGTGGCGTGTTTATCTGGCTCTTTTACCTATTTTACCTACGGCTGTCTCGAAGTCTGGCTTGATGCCTTCCACTCATTTGTCCACGATGCCTATTATCTTCCCTTTGCGTGCGTGTTTTGCTCTCAGCGTTCAACATGACCGGGAGATTAAATGCATCATGAAAGCAAACGTGGTACTACAATATTGTTTCATCTCTGCAATTTTGTAGAACTGTAGAAAACACAGCACATAACTCTTGTAACTCATTTAGGATATTTTAACTCCTGCCTCTCTCTTTGCGGAAATACACGGCCCCTCATATACGTTGTGTTCACACAGACACACGCACATGGACACACAAACACAAAAGTTTTCTCCTACTACTTCTGTACTGCTAACACAGAGAATTGGAGGGCACGCGAGTGTTCGTTTCCGCGCACACAAGTGCAGTTGTGCATGTGTGTGTCTTGTAAGTTAGTTAGGAGCAGAGATGATGGATTGCAGCGGCAGAACTTCCTCTGTGTTTGCAGACAACAAACTCACCTTTTTTGTGTGTTTAATGAGAGAGAGAGAGAGAGAGAGAGGGGGGGGGGGGCTGGAAAGATGCCTATAGAAATTAGAGATGGGGGCCGAGCCAAATTCAGTATCAGGTGCGACAATGACGTCATTCAGATATCAGACTGACGTTGCCAGTCCAAATTCCATTCCATAGCTTGCGCTGGAACATGAACCCACCATTTTACCCACCCGACCATAGAGAATTAAACCCTGCAAATAATTAAACTGTGAATCCCAGTGTGCGAAACGGAACTGGCAGTTGGAGTTGGGCAAAGAGTCACTGAAAGAAGCAGCCATTCAGCTGTGTCGGTCCTCAAAATAAGACGTCATGATTTCGAAGTGTATATAATATGCGCCGCCGTAGAGCTACTGGGAGTTGTAGTTCTATTCGTGCAGTGCCACACTGAAACGAATCACCAGGTGAGGATTCAAACGTCCACAGATCCATCCTTCGGGGATTTTGTATTGTTTTTCGCAACTAGCTCTTCCATGATTGCAGTCGTTCCTTGTTCCACCCCAGCAGCCCCGCGCATGCCGTAGACGCCGCATGGGCTCCTTCTGGCCGTTGCTGTGATATGTCAGCGTCACCGCCATATTGGAATGGGCCTGTAAACAAATGTTGTTTTCATATTTAAGGGTTTATGATCTATGTGGTGTAAACAAATATAGATATTTATTTATTTGTTTTGGTTTTTTTCTACTCCACATATAAAAAAGAAAAAATGTTCAGGTATCGGTATCAGCACATACAGTATGTATTGGATCGGAACCGAAAAAAAGTGGATCGGTGCATGTCTAGTTGAAATGGAGAAGGGGGAAGATGGAAAGACGAATCAAAATAATTAGCAAGGGAAGAAAAAAAAATGTCTAAGGTAGATCAAGAAAGGAGGAACAGAGGATAGAGGAGACTCTGAAAGGAAAAGTGGAGAAAGATTGTGTGTGCGCGTGTGCCCATATTTCAAACATTACTGCCGCTAATGTCACTGCAGTGTCACACGCCATTGGCCATTTTGGCTCAATTGAGATTAAATGCCAGTTTGCTTGGTGAGTTATGCTTGACAGGTGTAGAAACCGTCCTACATTATGGCTCTGCAGTGTCCCGCAGAATTAGGACGGCTCCAGATACAGAGCACTTCAGTGAAATAAATGGACTTTGGAAATTGGAAATTGCTGAATGTCGAGATATTCCCATGGCCTTTTTGGTTGGCGAGGATCAATTGTGCAGATTATTTTATGTACACATAACAGAGGAAGTTGAAAATAATGTTCACATAAGCTCTCAGACTATAACTATTATTATTTATTTATATATATACATACATACACACACATTATTTTTATTTATTTTTTTATTTATTTTTTGAGGGATGAGCATGATTGGTCGACAAATCGATTAGTCGACTCAAGCATTGATGTCGACTTCTGAGAAACGTCATGATTGATTAGTGAAGCAGACGCTTCACGAGAAACTCCATCCGGAACCTTAAGATGTGTAGCGCATCGAAGAACGTGCTTGTATGAGAGAATGATGGCAGCAAGACGGAGCGAAGTGTGGCCTTATTTTACCCACTTTGGGGGGGGGGGGGGGGGTAAAGTGCTCGTTGTGTGGGATGAAGCTGTCTTACCACGGTTTGCGGTGGAGAGTCATTTGCAATTTTCGCTTTGTCATCTCTGGTAAGACTTGTTTTTGTTTGGTCACTGTAGCAAATATGTTTTTGTGTGTGTGTGTGTGTGTGTGTGTGTGTGTGTGTGTGTGTGTGTGTGTGTGTGTGTGTGTGTGTGTGTGTGTGTGTGTGTGTGTGTGTGTGTGTGTGTGTGTGTGTGTGTGTGTGTGTGTGTGTGTGTGTGTTGGGCAAAGAGTCACTGATTTGGTTAAAAAAATGAGTGCCCATACCTAGTTATTATTATCCCCTGAACTACCTGGGACCTCAAGATGATGACTGCTTTTTCTCAGGCCAAAGCCTTGAGCAACGTAGAGAAATTTGATTCAAATCCCTCAACTGTTCCAGCCAAACTGATCAATAGCCAACAGCAGAAAAGAATGATTACCTTTATTTTTTATTAAGGGAATTTGAGTGTGTTATCAAATTGTGTCGTTACTGTTTTTTCATTTTTGTGGATACAAAGCTGTTTAGGGACCGCTTCGTTTTTAAGACCTGAACTTGTGTGTTGCTCTTTTGCATAGAGCAAATCAGTTTATTGGCTTCCAATAGGCATTGTTATGAATCATCTTTCCGGGGATATTGTGCAAAGCTTATTGTTTTGTTGTTTCCGCAAAAAAATATATATATATTTTATTTTTTTCCCTCCGTGAAAAATTGTACTTCTGGAAAGATGGCACAGAATCCCATTATTCTTACACTTGCAGAACCATTAAAACTGTCTCTCTGTCTCTCTCTCCTGTTTATGCAGCTTGTTCCCCTCTGCTGTCCTGTCTGCATTTTTCTTTGAGTTTCCTATTGTTTCTTCCTGTCAATTCTGCTCTTTTGTTCTTAACTTGACACGCGCGCACGCACGCATGCACACAAACGCAAACCTACACACATAAACCATTTTAAGCCAGATGAAAGCTGATGAAAGGTTCGTTTTGATGACTGTTTTAAATCATTATTTCCCAAATAAGAAAATATAGGACAACTGCAAGGCTGTAAATAAAAACTTTGTGTGTCTGTTTCTGTGTGTGCTGGTGTGTAGATGATTCTGCACAAATTTCAGAATAGCACAGTATTTGGATCACCGTCTGTTTAGAATCTGGTCAAAAAAGGCGAAACAAGTGAAACCATGGTCAAACAACCCTTCAACACCACAGAATTGCGTAGCCAGGAAGTAGTGTTATTAGTTTAATTTACTGTTCTCAATCCCTTACAATTACCAATTGTACAGTCAGTCTATTATTCATTATCATTATCACTAAATTATGAAATTATTGCAATTTTGTCAGTCAACCAAAACTGATGGATGCCACGGTAGCCATGGAAACTTCATAAACACTTTTTTAAAAAGCTAATGTTGGGCCCTGAACAAATCGATGTCAATGTGCCAGGCACTAAATGTTCTGTGTGTGTGTCTGTGTGCGTCTGTGTGTGTCTGTCTGTGTCTGTGTGTACTGTATATGCATATGCATATGCAAGCGTGTGTGCGCGTGCGCAAGCTTGCCGTTGTGCACCAGGCATCCAGCTCACATGATGAAAGTAAATCGTAATGAGACCTTTAATTGATCCTTGTGACGAAACGATCACTCTGAGCCTGCCTGCAATTCGGTCAAAGCCACAACAGCATCACATTCTAATAAACAGCCGAGGGGGAGGGGGAGGGGGAGGGGGGCGGGGTTGGTATAAAAATGTCAAAGATGGAGAGGAGGAGGTTTCTAACAGCTTCAGAAGAAGAGTTTGAAATGGTGCCGCTGTGATTAATTCTCAGTGATTCCCCCTTCCCCCCGTTTGACCCAGTACCCCTCGAATGCCCCATTTACACCATTTCCAAACCCAATGACGAGACCGTGCGCTAAGTGCGAATAAAACACATTATGAGTCACTGCTAAAACCTCTGCTTTCATCAGTATTTGTATTTCCTTCTGGATGTACGTACCTGTACTTTAGGACTGTGTATTAGAAGACCATAGAGGAAGAGGGGGGCGCACAGATGGGGGTTATTATTCCAAGAAAAATACTCAACAATCATTCGTGAAAAAGATCTGTGGGGCGTTCGTAATTCTTAAAACGCCATTTTGAGGGACTAACCCTCACATAAGTGCACTGTTATTGGTCCAGACGTAAGTGCACGGTCCCTTGTCAGTCGGTCCGGTTGAGTCACATCGCTCTGAGTCCGGACCAACACAGGTACGCTCAGCTGTAATAAAAAAATAACCAATAAATGGTATTTTATTGTCTATGTATTTATTTTATTTTATTTTTCGACAGTAATTGAATGGGGAAAAAAAAAATTATGAAATCCGCGTGCGGTGTCCCTTTGCTTGCCTGTGCCTAATGAAAGTCGGAACAAACTTTTAAATTACGTCTTGTAGATCTAATAAGATATTTCTTATTTCTCGCCTCAAATTTGTTTAGAAACAGATTTTGGTGGACTGATAAGGTGAAATCAGTGAAAGTTATGGAGTACATACAACACGGAATTCACTCTAAAACCCCATTGGCTGACGTCACCTCAGAGTTCTTGAGTGAGTCATGAGTTTTAATGTTGTAGCCGATTGGTGTACTTCGTGCAGTACATTGTTCAAGTGTGCATGTACGTATATTTCGGTATTTTTAAGTGTCCATGCATGTTAAATATACTTTCTTCTCCCAAACCCTACTTGCTATAATGTTTTCATAGTTACCATATAATTACATGAAGAGTTGTTTGGATTTTGATGGTTTTAGATGTCTAATCCCACACCGGAGCGAATTTAGGTCGAGTTCCCCCTCTGCGGAATGTAATCACTTTAGTTTTTGCTGTTCCGTTCTCAGTCTATTCTTGGAAGTCTGCAACTGACGCAATGGCTGTGTACTACATCTCTCTGTCATGGACACGCACGCTCATGCACACCTTTTTCTCATCCACAAGCTGTGACGCAATCCATTGACTGGGAAAGGCAATGAGACGGAAACGAGAGAGAAAGACAGAATGGAAGAGGACTGGAGGAGAATGGAAGAGGACTTTGTGTGTATACAAAGAAAAAGAATCAATCTAAAATAATGTTTTTTTTTTCTTTGTATTCATACACTATTCACATTATAATAGTCATATTATGACTATGACCATTGGTAATCCAAAACCACAAAAAAACTTGAGGAGAAAGAGAGATGGGGGAGAAAATGGAATTAGTTTTGAGGTTGTGAGGACTCCATAATGTAGAAGCTCCTTCTCCGTCCGTCCCTCTCATTTAGTTTCAAATTGAAAGTCTCTTCATTACGTCTTGCTATGGTTTCTCTTTCTCTTATTATTTTCATTTTCTTCTCTCTCTCTCTCTCTCTCTCTCCCTCTCTCTCCCCTGCTTTACAGCAGATTGCTGTCAGGCTATCGATTTTCCTCCTCTAAAAATCACTGTCTCATTTTACCCAGCTCAGGTGTATTGACTATTGACGTGTGTATGTGTGAGAGAGCGAAGGAGGTTAAGCGAACTTGTATTCGTACCTGGACATAATTAATGGCTGACAGCAAAGCTATAGCTGTTGAGCAGGTAGCTTCAACATGTAAGGGAGACGAGCTGCATCTTGGCATCGCAGTCCACTATAATGTATTTTCTGTTGTATATAGACAAAGGCATCAAGACCCTGTGGCAAACGAGGGAGTGTGGTTAAGCCAGGTGTTCAACTGCGTCCATTCCCCTCCCACCGGCCGGGTGGTCACCTACAAGCCGGGCCCTGTGGTACCGCGGGACGCTGTCTCCCCTTTTCGTGCTGTCCCCTCTCTGTCCACCATAAGCTTCCAGTGCAATGCCGCCATGGGCCTACAGACAGCTGCACAAGCGCCTGGGCAGGGGTGCTGGCGCTGCGGGGGCCAGCACCCAATCACGTTGGGCAGGACTGCCCCATGATGGAGGTTGGACAGGTGGTTCGGGTCACCGATCCGCCGGGCCCCTCCCCTGGTCGGTAAGGGACCTACAAGGTTCCCGGTAAGTGTTCAAGGGGGTAGACATCAGCCTTTGCTGGACTCTGGCTGGTCTCAGACGATGGTCCAGCAACGCCTGGTTCGGCCCGGGGCTTTGGTTCAGGCGCCACTTATATGGCAGATACGGGTTCAGGGAGGGAGACGAAGACTTTCGAGCAGTAAGGTGCCAACACAGCCGGGGTTTTATTAAAAGGAGAAACAAAAGGGCTCGCTGGCCAAACAGGAACATAAAGGAGTCCGTGGGTCTCGAGCTGGTCCGCAGCGTCTCGTCTCCTGCACCGCGCAATCTCCTCACTGGAAGACAGACCGAACATTTGATAACTCTCCCACCCGATATAGCTGGGCTGACGCAAGAAGAAGCCAGCGCTGTCACCTGCAGACCATGGCTTAACCACGCCCCCTTGTCTGCCACAGACCCAAGTACAAATGGCAAATACATTTTTGAAAAACTTAAAGTACATTTTTAATGAAGATTTAGTAGACGCACACCACGCGCATGCCCTGTAAAATAAAGTGTAAAATCAGCTATTTCCTAAAGGGGATCATCAAACTTACCAAAAAAAAACGCTTTTTGGATCATAGCATCTTATTTCCTTTTTGAATACATCCAAACATAATTGCAGTATACAGTGGTACCTCGACTTACGACTTTCGATAGTTGCGAAAATTTGTATCGACTTGCGACTGACTGCTCCAAGATACGAGCGTGGAAATTTGCAGTTGGCGTGACGGCGGCCAGTCAACAGTCAGTCAGCAGACAGTCAGCGGGTGACCTACATCGTGTGTGCACGTAATTCGTGGCTTATCGATATTTTTTTCATATTTACTGTGTTTGTGCTGTGTATTTTGTTTATTTTCACCCTTCATGATGAGTCCTAAGAAGAAGGATGATGGGAAAAAGAAAAAGCCAATGACTCCCATTGAAACTAAGAAGGAAATCATAGAAAAATGTGAGCGCGGTGTATATGGGAAAAATTGCTTCGACATGCAACTGTTTTAACATACGACTGTTCTTATAGAACGAATTACAGTCGTAAGTCGAGGTACCACTGTACTACTAGTAATGCATCATTACATTACACTGGATTATGTAATTTAATGACATGACTTTCATCCAAAGCAATTTACAATAAGTACATTTGTCTTTAGTCGCACCAAACAAGCTTAGTTCAGTCTTCATCAGCAAAACTGTCTATAAGAACAAGTCAAAGTACGTTTTAATCTATTCAGTTTGTTCAGAACCAGGTCATATTACTCATTTATTATTTTTCATGTAATGCATATGACATTGCACATACAAATCTTATGCTCGTAGTTAATGTTCGGGAGTTGAGAGTTGGTAGGTTTATATACATGTAGTAGTCATTTTACCTTAGGCTACTGGCTATCCAGGGCCTGAATGGTGGTGAGCCTCTCATTAAAAGGAGGATTCAAGGACCTACAGGACCATCCTGCTGTAGAAAAGGTCCAGAATTCCAAACAGCGCTCTCTAACCCTAGTCCCTACCAGATTCTCCCGTTAGTCTCTACATTCCATCTCGAGAATTTTCGGAAATTCAGGGACAAACTCGAGGAACAACACACAGGACTGCCAACAGCAAAAAAACTTCACGGTGAAGCGTTTGAGGTAGGGCTGCCCGCTGAAAGACGACGAGCCAAATCATCAGTCCGAAGCCCGTGAGTCAACTGAGATTCAAGCCGAGCAGTCGTGTTTTGTTTTGTTTTGTTTTTTTATCCCGTCAGTGTGCGTTACAATAACAGGATAAAACAGATAGAAGCTTACAAAATGCACAGGGATAACATTTCAATTAGGAAAGGGATAACATTTCAATTAGGAATTATAAATAAGGGAAATCATAAACATAATTTTGTGTGAATCAAACATTGCTTTTTTTTCCACTTTTTTTTTTTTTTTTTTTTTTTTTTTTTTTTGCAAATATGTCTTAAGAAATTGTGTAATGAAATATAATTCAATTTGTTGCTGCTCCATTGTCTGATACAGTTAACGGAGCAAGAGAGTGGGCGGGGCTAGGGTCTCACAGTAGCCAATCAGAAGCCAGGGCTTTAGACAAACTTCTAAAGCCGATACTGTTATCTGGTACTTTTCCAAAGGTGATTTCCAAGGTCCCACACACAGAAACAATATTAGAAGTGTGTAATCGCCCACTACCCCTCTTGGGGAGACCTGGTACGCACAAAACGCACATGATTGCATAAACCCACCCTCACACGCGCACACACACACACACACACACACACACACACTCCTTTACTATGTCGACCACCCCTTTCTTCTCTTCCCCCTTCTTTCCGTCCACTCACTCTCTCCTCTTTTCCTCTAATCCCACCTCTCTATGATCTTATCTGCTTCCTCTTTCTTTCATTCCTCTCCATCTTCAGTAAGTCTCTTCTTTTCCCCTTCATCCTGTCTTCCCTCCTCCCTCTGAGCCATGAGGAGGCGCTCAGGGAGGTTCCTATTGCACACATTACTGTAGAGTCTGTCTAGCGAAAGGCCTTCACCAACAAACTACTTTAGCCCTCATGGTATTTTTAACGTTTTTGTAATTTGATGATTTTTTTTTTTCTTCTGGTAACATCAATATTGAAGTGTCCTTGAGTATTATCTGTTTACATGAAGCCGAGATCTCGCCTGGAAAGACCTGGAGTAGAGTGTGTTGGGATGTAGAATCGTGCTCAAAGGAACTAGGGCTGGACTTGCCTTAGCTTTGTCAGAAAACCTACATAATCCGCAATTCAATACAGATTACAGTGTACTAACACAATGTATTTATCCATGGTTTGCCATTTAAATTCCCCACACTGTTTGTTGAAATAACAGCAGCACTAAAACAGTTTTGTCCAACAGGTGCGCAATCGTCTTTTTGATCTTTCAGTGTGCTCTCAGTCGCATCTGAAGACGTGATATGATGCCGGGGGCTCTTTTATGCGGTGTCCACTTCAGGAGGATCGGCAACAACTCAACAGAATTTTAATCACCCGCAAACATACCGTAAAATCATGCCGCGGCTATTAACGTGTTCCATTTTCACGAGGTCTTATTTTACCTCTGAGTTATACCGTAGAAATCAAAGGGATCGAAGAAGAAATGTCAGCAATAATAAAACAATCAAAACAGACAACATACAAGCGATCCCCTTATTTAAAATTAATTGAGAGAGGGAGAGACACAACAGAGTGAGGGAGGGACACAAAGAGATGGAAGGGGAGGGGGAGGTAGAGAGTGACTGAGATTGTGAGGTTAGAAGCTGAACGTGTGACAGAGAGAACAGACAAACTATAGAGTTTGGTGTAATTGACAAGAGGAAGAAGGGAAGTGTGTGCGCGTGCGTGTGTGCGCGTGCGCGTGTGTGTGTGTGTGTGTGTGTGTGTGTGTGTGTGTGTGTGTGTGTGTGTGTGCGTGCGCGCGCGCATGCGGTAAGGCAGCCTGGAGTGCTCCAGCGCGGCACTCCTGAGCAGAACTGAATAATGAATAAAGCGACAGACCCCGGAGGAAAGGGAGGGGGCTGTCACTTAGGAAAACACACACAGGGCAGGAGGCTGCTGCTTCAGAGCTGCCTTCATAAGCCCCCAGTGTGACGCGCCGTTTGTCACAGTGCTGGGAGACGGCAAGGCCAGCGGGTGCAAGACACTCACACGCCAGAAAAATGGATAGCTAGGGGGCGAAGGGAGACTGCAAGAAGAAAAGGGACAAGACCACAAACACGTTTTTAAAAACAGCGACTCGCTCGCGCACGCTGTGAGGAAGCGCTAATTTACAGAGCGGTTTAGGTGCAGAGAGAGTGTGGGGGGGGGGTATGGAATCGGGGACGGAATCCATCCAAAGATAGATCTGAAAAAGGGAGGGAAAAACACACTGGGGGGGGGGGGGGTGCACTTTGGTGTCCGAACAGGCTAGGGAAGGTCATTAAATTTAAGATAGAAAGAGGAAAGAGATTGGAAGAAGGTGATTGGGTTTGACAGAGCAAGCGGAGACACACACACAGAATCATGCTTGCATATGCATATACATACAGTATACGCACACAGTGACCACAGAAGCTCACAGACAGACAGATGCACATACATAAACACACACACCATACACATTGTACTTAAAGCTATCACAGTTATTACATCATCACCTGAACGCAATTATTTGAGCTGATTGCGATCATTAGGAAAATGTCATTTTCCAAATGTCAGGAGAATGTCAGACTCACATTATAAATGCTTTGAATAAATGAATGAATTTGGTGGCTTTTCCATCGGTTTAGTTTAGAGGCAAATTAACGGGTCTACTCTTATTTTAATTTTCCAGTGTTCATTGCCAACAAATGGCTCTTCCTCATAAGGAGGGTGTGTATTAATACACCGTTATAGGCTTTACACCATAAGAGTGAGATGTAAGAGTGACAATGTATTCATTGATCGCAATGATTTGTACGATCGTCGGCTAAAATGTCATGATGAGCACTCTTGTACACGCATACAGAGATCCACGGTGACGCAAAAATCTACAGCCGAAGAGGGTGGGTGGGTGGGTGGGTGTGTGTGTGTGTGTGTGTGTGTTATGGAACGCACCGTTGCTACAGTAACGTTTACCTGGCGAGGAGGGCTTGTGATGACCTGAGTACACAAACGTGTGTTTCTCCCCCGTGTGTTTAATAGGAGAGGCGTGTTTTAAATTCCATCTCATCTGACATTTAAATACAATGCTAAACGGTGTCTCACTCTGTCTGTTCTCTCTCTCTCTCTCTCTCTCTGCCCTCCCCGCCACTGTTCTATGCTGCACAAAACAAAATGCCTTCTCTGGAATGCGTCAGAGGGTATGCAAGTCTCTCCTTCCCCTATGTCTGGGTCTGAAGTTACCCAAAAAGCCTAATTTTTAAGACTATCTCTCCAAGATGGCGGGGGTTGAACCTGGGACCTTTTCCCCTGTTTGGGGGGTAGTTGATGTCACTCACCTGGACGCTGTGCCTGTTGTTTAGTGACCTCATGTGTCCTTCACACACAATCTGTCATGTTAACCTCTGGTTGCTGCGCTCCCCACCAGTGTACTTTGCTTTTTTTTTTTTTTTTTTTTTTTAAACGCCTGAAATGACCAATGTATTAAAAATATAGTGATGAAGAACTGGGGTCAGGTATGGCCTCAGCTTATCACTATTGGGGAAAAGGGAATACTTTATGCAGCCCATCATATTTTCTTCCCACAGAAGCCAGATTTCTAAATGATGATGTATTCAAAGTCATAAGTGGAAGTTGGCATTATGACTGGAGTTATTTATGGGAAAACAACTTAACTTATTAAAATTAAAATTCATTATCTTCAAGATAATGATTAATGCATGGAGTCTGATCTGATCCTACTGGTTCACGCGACTGAGGCTGAATTGTGCCAAATGTCGATTCCTCCAATCCCAAAAGGTTGTCGCATCAACGCGTCCTTCAATTCGAAAAGACACTCGCGCTCACACTCCTCGGTGAGCGCTCTCCCTCTTCTGCCAAAAAAAAAAAAAAAAAAGTACAGTTCCAGTCCGGAGGAGGAATAGATAGTCTTTCGGTAAAGTCTTGGATCTATCCGGGAAGATGGCCCAAAATCTCAGGAGGTGCTGAGATGGCAGGCCAGGAATCTCAAGAATCTGACCTTCCATGCCTGACCCTCGCTGGGGAAGACGCTATCTTCTCACAGTGCAATATGTTCTCATTTCCTCTTGAGTTAATTCAGCTGCAACATCTCAGTGCCTTATGCATTTGGAGATCCAAATCGTGACGTCTTATTTACTGGAGTTTGCTGAACCCCTCTGGTCTCCAAACTGTTCAAATAAGCCTCAAGAGAGAATGGAGAAAACCGGCTGAGATCTGTGTTTTTGCCACCTACTAATTCAGTCTGAATCCTTCTCCACAGACACTTCAAATGATTCTGTGTATTGAATAGGCGTCTTTGGACCCATTGCGGCCTTCAAATTGATATTTGGGCGGTGGGACAGCCCTCCCTGACGTGTTTTAGTGGGAGACTGACTTCTCCCTCTCTGGGGTCCTGAAGCAGACACCGCTGCTGTCACTTCCACTCCTCCACTTCCTCCTTCTCCCCTTCCTCCTGAGATCAGACTGAAAGCAGCACAGCACTCCCCTGCTGTGCAGTTTATTATCCACTTGGCTGTTTGTGTCCTCGCCGCCGCCCTATTTCTCTCGCAAATTCCTCCATGACTCGCCTCGGGCCCCTAAACGCGCTCCGTCATTCTGAGTCAAGTCATTTGCAGACGGGGCATGCACACAATTATTTTAAATGGTTTTGTGTGTTTTATGAAAGACGCTTTCACATCAGGGCAGAAGTTTTCTACGGCGAGAAAATGATCAGCTGTCACTGAAAAACACGTGTCGGACTGATGAAAACCTTGAGTTTCTATCATTTTCAAACATAATCTCTTCTGCGATCGCTCCAAGTGACTCACAACTTTGGTGTCCCAGCACAGGTTAATTCATTACATTACATTACATTACATTTAGCAGACGCTTTTATCCAAAGCGACTTACAATTATTCAAACACCGACGGACGCAGCCATCAGGAGCAATGAGGGGTTAAGTGTCTTGCTCAAGGACACTACAGCATGCTAGCAGGAGGAGCCTGGGATCAAACCAGCAACATTTAGATTACTAGACGACCAGCTCTACCGCCTGAGCTACCGTCCCCCTATTCCTTCAACATGCAGTCTCCAATCACCCAAAAACATGGGCATGGGGATGAAGCGCTGGATATTAATTATGGCCTCTGCGTAGGTAAGATGATTTAACACACAAGTTATTTATTTTTGTATTTCACCTTTTCACTACCCAACCAGGAATAATAGAATAAATACCATTAGATTTGGTGGTTCACTGTCTGTAAAGTGGTTCATGGAGTGGATTAGATTACCTACCATAATAAATGATATTTTCATGGTGGTTTAAGTTAATCTCTCTCTTTTCTTATCCACTATTGCTCTGTATTCTCTCTTATGCTGCACTGTAATAGACCCTTGTATGTGTGTTGTACAGAACCAGTATCATGGGCATTTCCATCCCCATTCATGGTACTTTTTGCTGCTAGAGAGAGGAATGAAAGGTAGAAACTGGATGGATGGACAAAAAGAGTCAGGTGATGGAGGCGGCTACAGAGCGGGGGGGGGGGGGGTTCACATAAAGAGGACAGAGCTCTGTGCTGCCACAGCCGCAACAATTTACATGGGAGCCCAGCCCCCTGCGACGCGATTGGCCCCTTGATGCGCCTGCCTCCAGCCCCCGCCCTCTTCTACGCTACAATCCTGCCAATGAGCATGTCACACACTGGGGTGCACCCAGCACAGGGCGGAGAGGAGGGGAGGGGAGGGGAGAGGAGAGGGAGATGGAGAGAGAATGAAAGGTCAGATGTAGAGAAAACGGGCTATTTATAGTGAGATGGTGCCCCCTGGTGGTGCAGCGGTGCTACAAACACACATATAACTTCAGTGTTGTAACTCGGTAACATAGCTCAACGTCCTTAGCCTGTCTCCCCGAGGACAGATAACAGAATTATAGGAAAAAAATGAACCATCAAATGCCCAACAGGTTTTCTGTTTTTTTTTGTTCACGCTGAACGTGATCATATCACCTCAAAAGAAGTCATCCTTTTTAGGGAAACCTTCAAATGAAATGTATAAACCATAAAATAAATCCTGGAACTGAACCTCCCTGACTCTCTCACACACACACACACACACACACACACACACACACACACACACACACACACACACACACACACACACACACACACACGCAATCCCTGATGTCATTGCACTGTCTCTGATCTTTTGGGGGGGGGGGGGTACTAAGGTGTTTCTGACTTTAGTGACGCACGACGTCTCTTTTTACCCGAGCGGCAGAACACATTGCTTCAGCAGCTTCACTGCGGGACGGAAAAAAGCAATTTAAAAAGTCAGACGGGTGATTTATTCAGCGAGAGAGAATTAAAGGTGACCTGCCGACAGGAATACCTGCTGGGATACCACGCCCATGTGCGTGCACACACACACTCACCACTCCCTCACACACACACACACACACACACACACACACACACACACACACACACAGCGGGGAACCTTCTGGAACAACTTGAGAAGTTGATTGACACTGCAGTGCCATCTCTCTTCATCTCTCTTTCCACCTCATTCGTTAGTTCCCTTAATTTCTGCTTGTTTGTCTTCCCGTCAAGGTTTTCCCCACTTAATCATCCCTTCGCTTTTCTCCCCTTCCTGCTTAACTGACAAGTTAAGCAGGAAGGGGAGAAAAGGCAAAAAAAAAAAATGGTCATATCGTGGATCTTTCTGTTTGTCTAAACGTTGATCTATCGATCTCGGTGTGAATCAAATTGCTTGGGAATGACAGCCCATAAATTAAAAAAAAAAAATCACTTAAAGAGTAACGAACTTGGTGTCACTACCATCATTATAGAACTAAATTTCATGTTCACAAACTTAACTTTGTGTGGACAATATGCTTGTAAACAGTGGCCACAATGTTGAGGCACGGGTCATATTTAGAACATGCTTATGTTTAAAGTTGATCTCTTCCACCTCCTTGTTCAGCTGATGAAGACCTTCATTTTCTTGGTGACCAGTTAAACCAGGTGCTGGTAGAAGAATAGATGTAATATATGGGGTGATGGTGTGAATCAATGATCATGATTCTTCCCAGGAAATTTGATTCTATTATTCTATTACATTTTTGCTATTTTCCTATGCTATTCTTTTGCTATTAGTTTTGTATCATAATACATCTAATACAAGTATTTTTGCTCATCCCTGATTTGGACTCAGAGCAGACTTAATATTTCTTTCTCCAGTGACAGCGGGTATGATATAACATAACAAGGCGCTTTTCACACACACACACACACACACACACACACACACACATACTGTCGTTCAAATACACCAACTCTTTCTCTCACATATATAAGTACACACCAATTTTCACGTCTTTTCACTGTCAGTGTCATATTAACAAAATGTGTGATGATGGGGAATTACGAAAGTTACATTAAAGATGAGTTTCCATACATTGGCAATACATTTCCGGATCTTAAAATACTAATCTGTAATATCTTGCACATCACGCCCTCTTCTCTCTCTCTCTCTCTCTCTCTCTCTCTCTCTCTCTCTCTCTCTCTCTCTCTCTCTCTCTCTCTCTCTCTCTCTCTCTCTCTCTCTCTCTCTCTCTCTCTCTCTCTCTCTCTCTCTCCCCCCCCTCTCCCTCTACCTCCCCCTCCCTCTCTCTCTAGGTTTCCATTGGGAAGATGTACGAGACTCAGAAGTCCATCGTGGAAGAGAACTGAAACCTGGTGAGATGGCCGGAGAGGAGGATGAGAGGAGATGGAAAGAGACAATGCGATGAAGGGAGGGACTTGCTCTGCTGCGAACGACAAGGACTGGAGCTCACCCCTTCACCAGCACATAGGTGCGATGGGTGAAAGGCATTCCGGGATATGTAATGTGATATATACAGTATACAGCATCTACACCTAAGGATTACTTGATTGTTTTAGTTTCGTTTTTGAATTTTATATACAAATATATTTTTTATGCATTAATATTCTGGTGATTGATTATGAGACACCTATATTTTGCATCACATTTAATTCAACGTAAGTCACAGCCAATTCACAATATTCTTTGAGATTTCATTTTCACGGGCCACCTTTTGAACATGATATTTAAAATAGTATGAAAGATGGAACTCGGAAGTCGTCCTATTCCAGACGGTTGATAGGTATACAAATGGCAAATTACAGTACGTACATGCCGAACAGTCAAAAATCTGTCGCTCATATTAAGAGATGACCGACCCCACATAACCGAGGAGTGAGAGATTTTAACCCTGAAATCATCTGAGAAACATAGTCTTTCAAATGATTTCAGGTTTAAAACTTCTTCCCAGACTGTTGTGTAGCACCTGTTCAAGTGAGGCAGAAATGTGACCAACACTGGATAATGAGGTGCTCAAATGTCAAAGCGCACAAGTCAGAGTATAGTTTATCTAAACCTGCAAATAATTAGCACTGAACTCCGCTTTATATCATACAAACATCTCAAAACAAAACTAAAAATGAATAGTGAACACTCAGGTGACTTGGGTAGGTGAGTGAGGGGCAGGGACCATAATGGGAGTGTAGGGGTCAAGTCTGGGACAAGGATCCAAGTCCTTTCT
>NC_137206.1:20953677-21111177 GCF_960531495.2 Zeus faber | reverse complement strand
AGACATTTAGCAGTAGATACGGTGTGCAGATTCTAAGTCAGTGCCTCGTTCATGGGTGCGGGATTATATGGGTACTGAACCTGAAAGACCGTGCACGGGAGGGGAGGACAAAAAAAGCATTTTTTCCCTCTTTCTTTCGGCCTCTCTTTCTCCATGCATGCGTATTGACATGTCAAACAGAGGTTTGTCAACAGAAGCATATTCAGCAACTGTGGACTTTGACCGTCATTAAGACCACTGAAGAGATGAGTACAGGCAGGCGGACAGATGGAAAATGACCGGGCAGAAATGGAGGCGTGCGGGGTTGGCGGTGAGAGGTTGAAGGGAAGTGACTACATGCCAGACGACACAATGTGCAGCCTTGAAAACCACGCTTAAGTGTGTGTGGTGCCACTGTAAAATGATTCAACTTTCAGCACCAAGCCCAATGAGTGCTCACACGGCACTAAGATATCGGTACTGGCAGGTGTCTTGTGCCTTTCTATAGAAGATATTGGAAGTGCTGCGAGGGGTTTCTGGTGTTCTCGCTCAGAGATTAGATTCAACTAATTGTCATTTCACGGAGTACAAGTACTGAGGCAATGAAATGCATTCCTCTTGTAACAGACGTATCTAGGAGCAGTGGGCTGCCATATTGCACCCTGTATATAGAATAGACCCAGGGTAAAAACGGCTTGAGAAACGAGTCGTCTTTGAAACGTACTGTAGAACCAGAACTGCAGAACCCACCCCCTCCAAAAAAAAAATGCAGGTTCAGAGGAAATCTTGAACTTCCATTTCACCCAGACATGTGTGCCCTGCAGGAGAACGGCACCAGGTGGTCGTTGCTCACCGACGTTGCGCCCACAATAGTTTAAACTTTAAAGTAGTGGAGGAGGGCACCGGGGAACCTCGGAAAGCGAATCGAGCCTGGCAGGCATGGCTGTGGTTGTTGGTGGTTGTTTTTTTTTTCCTTGCCCGGGTGGAGGTTGAAGCGAGGGGATGCCGTTGATTTCTATGAAATGTGAAGCCCCATGAGACTGGACTGTGATTCAGTTCTATAGATACCGTCTGGGTTTGGTAGACTAAAGCTCGCCGGCTTTCCACAGTTATCGGTCAGTAAAGGGTGCAGGAATCTTGCAGGTGGTCACAGCCACTGAAATCTCGTCAAAAATGATCCCGCTGCTATGGCTCACGGTTTTCCAAGCCTTATAAAAACTGTTACCTAATATATGAAATAAATGATTCATCCTGACACAGGAGGTTAATTCAAATCAGAACATTTTGTGACAGCATAAAATGCTTATGAAAAGAATATCCAAATGTGCAAAAATGCTTACACCCTAAATCATCGACATATCTCTTTATCTGTTTGTGTCCATAATCTGTCCATTTGTCACAGTTGAAAAGGGGCCTTACATAACCTATACAGTATATGTATATGAAGCAGACTTTTCTTAACAAGGGGAAGCCCAGATAAATCATAGCACTTCTTTATGATTATTTTGACCCACTGTCCATCCAGTTCATAAAGAAGTGTTGAGGAAAGACTATGCTGCGAGGGTTGTCTGCAGTTCCTTTTAGACTGGAGATTCGGAAGGCCATCGTCCATCACATTTCATTTATAATTCAAACTTCAAACATCCCTGACCTTCCGGTTCCTCTAAAAGGAGCCTGGCTGTGGGCTAGTTGGTTCAATTATGCGAAGCGATGCAGCTGAACACCTGGAATCAGTGGACACAACTCTGCTACTCCTAACGGTCCATTTTGAAAAGAGAATACATTGAACCAAAATGTGAAAGTCCAGCGGCAAAAGTATAATCATCATTTATCCAACAATATATAGAGTATATTTAACCCTCTGCAGATGTTTCCCTGTTACAAACAGCATAAAGTGCATTGTTACTCAACTGAACTAACATTTTACATGACGTTTTTAGTACATTCAAGTATCTGTACTTAAAGCAACACTATTTATCTTTTTTACCTTAAAATAACAGCTTCAGAATAATTTTGATGGTATAATTTTGATGGTACACTGACTTGTAACATGGAGAATGGCACCTCTTTCATTCCCACCCACACCCCTGACTGCCTGTTCTTGCACTATGTAACTTCTATATTCGGGTACAAAGCCGCGGGAAAAGTGTGCTACGCTTCACGGCACTGTGTCACTTCCTTGATGTATGGCTCCAGTAATTACTGTGTTTTCCCTGGTAAAATGTATATTAACAAAAACATTAAATTATTAACTTGCTGGTCAAAATGGTAAAAATGCTCATACAAAATGTAGCTGCTCCACCTACCCGGCGGTGCGGACGAGACAGGCCAGTAGCGTGGCTGGCACCTGCACCTCGGCCGACGCGCCGGCCCTCACTTTCATTGCGGCATGGGGTTTGTGTAACCCTCTAACTAGGGCGTGCGAGCCGATCTGGCAGGCCGAGCACATCTGGTACCTACGCCGGAAGCAGGGGTCCCCGTCACCTCCCCACGCCCTCTGATGGAGCCGTGGACTGAGAGCTAGCTGAAGCAGCGAGCTCCGTGCAAGGGCCGCTGTAACCGAGTGTACATTATATTTGCGTTCGTAACATAGACCGTCATTGGAGCGTGCCAGATAAGGTTCAAATTTGTCCGGTAAAATAAATTATTTTCGGATCGAGTTATTGTCCGAGTTTTATGACAGTCGTATAAAATGCAATTGCACTCAGAAACTGTAGGACCGCCAAATACCAAAACTTGCATAATTCTGCTTTAAGTATATTCAGACTTTCTGTATGTAATCCTCTACATGTCAAAAAGCAAATATTCATACTCTTTTAACCCGTACTTTTTATTTTTTGAATCAGTATTAATAATGATAGATATCAAAAGCAAGCCAAATAAAAATCTGAGGCTGAATCGTTCACACTACTTTTTTGACCGGTCAAAGTTGATTCATTAAGTCATACACACACACACACACGCATATTTTTGCATTATATATATATATATATATATATATATATATATATATTATTATTATTTTTTTTTTTTTTTAGTTGTGCAAAAACGCATATCTGAACCACTAGAAGCAGGAGCGTTGGGTTAATTGTGACCCCAGTAAGGGTTCAACCCGGTATCACGCTTTTTCGTGCTCATAGTCACAAAAATATACATTTTCGTGACTATGAGCACGAAAAAGCGTGATACCGGGTTGTAAGAGCGTCTTGGCCGCTCACTGTCAAAAAGTCGACTTTCCATCTTTTCGTTGGTTTTAATCAGTTGGCGTAAATCACAGTGAAGGGGGCACAGTCAGGGGAGTCAGTTCGGTTCTATTGGACACTATTGGAATTATTGCAAGAAGTACAACCCCCAAGCGTTGAAATTCTGTCAAAATGATCGATTTTTGGCGGAAGAATGGAAACTGGATCACAAAAATGATTAGGTCCTGTCAAAAATATTTATTTCGTTTGAATGCAAAGTGTAAATCAGTCACATTGAGTGTGAATTATGTCAAATGCACCCACACTCATTTAGTCCTCCGTGATTCTTCGCGTTGAGGGTTGAGGACCCTCTGGAGTCCCGAGTCCTTTGGCAGATGCGTTCGTATCGGACGGATCTTCCGTTTCCGAGTCTTGTCACCGGGGTCAGGTGGCGTGGAAAGCGGCGCCCGCGAAGGGCGTGCCTGTGAGGGGGCAGTGGTAGCCCAGGGTGTAGTTCTGACCCCCGTTGTTGTCCCAAAACTCCCCCTCTTCACTCCGGAGGTACACGGCGAAGTGCACCGAGGAGCCGGGGTCGAGGAAGGGCGGGATGTACATGGTGAAGGCGAAGCGCTCTCCCACGGAGGAAGGGTGGAGGTGGTGCTGCTGGTGGTGGCGGTGGTCGTCGGGCACAGGCACGGGCAAGGCCTGCGCGTCCACGTGGGACAGCCAGGCGTCAAAGGTGTACCTCACCCCGACCTCCTTGCCGGGGCACGCCGTGCACACGCGGATCTGTCCCCGCACGTCGAACTGCGTGACGGAGACCTTCTCCAGGCAGACCCGCAGCACCCGGACCCGCTCTTCCAGCCGCTCGCCCCGCGGGGGCTCCGGGAAGCTGGGCACCAGCCGGTCCACGGCAAGGCCCGCGCGGGGGTCCTCCAGGAGCTCCTGCTGCCGGCGCGGGAGGAAGCTCCGGAGCCTGGACAGGACCTTGAAGGGGATCTGCGGCTCCTCCAGGGTGCTGAAGTGCTTGACGCTGGCCAGGTCCAGGCCGATGGAGTCGGCGAATTTCACCCGCTTCCTCCCCCCGTCCCCGGGGATGTCGTCGAAGAGGGTGGCGGGCAGGGATTTGGCTCTCCGCCTGTCTCTCACTCTGTCCAGGCGGGACGAGTCAGCCTCGTCGTCCAGGTCCTCGTCCTCCTCCTCCTCCGCTCCCCAGTCCCCCTCTCCGTTCTCCTCCGGCACCTGCATGGGGATCTGCCCCGGGATCGGTGACACCTCCGGTGTGAAGCTGGGCCGCGTCCTGGCTCCGCGCTGCCCCGCCGCCGAGTGCTCGGTGTGCGGCCGGTCAGAGGTCGCCTGGAGCCGCCGTAGCACATTGGAAAAAGTTGCGTTGAGACACGCCCACTTCCAACCAATTTGACGGAGCAAGGCGTTGGAGGCCGACGTCACAGCCGCGTCCGTTGACGTCATGTCTGCCCAAGTATGCGAACATTTCCCTATACCCATTTCTCCTAAATTATTGTGTTTTTTTCCCAAATATAAAATTACATTTATACGTTCATTTTAAAACACACACTGATATTTAAAGTCGAAATAATAATACAAATATATAATTGAATGATATATTATTATTATTTATTATCATTAGATTTACATTATTATTACAATATTGAAATGCAAATAGATTTTCCATAAAGGAAATTAATTAATTGTATTCATTATTTGATTATCGAAATCATTTTCGAAATGATTAGAATCTAAATAAACAATGAATAAATGAATAATCGAACGTCTAAATAATATCTAAATAATGACAAACTATTGAAAAAAATCAATTGAAAAAAGATTCCTATGGAAGCCGAGAGGGGACTTGATTCAAATGATAATGTTAACATGAAAACGTAACTCCGAAATAGCACCGCATGGAATTTCTGGTTACATTTTTTATATTGCACTTTAATTTTCAAATTTGAACTAACATTTGAATATTGTCCACTGCACAGCGGGGTGCGACTTAACGAATGTAATAGACAATTTCCATTTTCATTTTAATATGGTCATAGAAAGCCCATACAAGTATTTGAAAATAAAAATACAAATTACTCAAATAACACATTATGTGGTGAATTATAATGGTATTGTGGAATTACATTTTCATTTTCAACTTAAATTATCATTTTAATATAGTCCCCTATAGGCTTCCATAGATTCCCATTTAAATATTTTATGTACTATTTTTAATTTATTTTTATCCACCATGTATTCACCATTTTAGTGTTGTTTTACCGTTAGTTGTGTTTGTCCCGTCGCAACATCTGATATAAATCTGTATTAATGTTGTAATGTAATGTTGTCTTAATTATTTGTCCATTACAATAGACCCTCATTCGCCCAGATCCAGATCCTAATCAATATTCACCAAGTCACTCAGGGCAACCTAATTACACAATAATCCAAATAAACAACATGATGTAACAGGTGCGTCATGAGGGCTACACCAGTAAATATTGTTGTCAACAGCTCAGTGCCTGCCGTCAGAGCGTCGCAAGACTTTGCTTGCTCGGTGCATTTTATTCTGGAAAAGCAATGACCGGTCTAACGCTGACCTCTCGTCTAATCTGTGTCACTGATCCACGTCACTGTGTTGAGACTGGCCGGGACTCTGGCATAGATCTGATTTTTAAAGAGCTGCCATAAAAAGCAAATAAAAAATAAAAAATCCATTTCAGTGAGAGGGTCACTAGAGGCCTCCATGTTATTTTGTGCGCGGGGCTGTATCTGTAAACATTTTATAAATCCAATATAACTGAATTACTGTGTTCATACACTGAATTCATTTTCTATCCTGTCTTTACTTTTGGTTTGCCACTAGATGGTGGAATGTTTTATTTTTTGAGCTTTATCCATGCTCAGATCAGGACCTCGTTTCTAGGTCCAAAGTTCATACACATGTACAGTACATACACACAGTCACACACACAGGACCCCCCTGTTATTATTATTTTTGGAGCCAGCACCAATAATTGTATGCTTTCCAATTCACATATATGCCTAAAACCACCACATTGAGGCAAAACAAGAATCTCAAAATTGACATTCCAGATTGCAAGTTAGGCAACTGTCTCATGCAAAGTCTACTTTTATTTTATCATAGAGCATGAATAAATTATGATCATTATTATTATTATTATTATTAATAATAATAATAATAATAATAATAATACAATAATAAATTAAAATAAGATATATATATATATATAAGAGTCAAGTGACTGGTAAGTGTGGAGCAGTACAAATACCAAAGTACCATCTTCCAGAAACAGACCTCTGGATGTTTGTCCCGGCTCTTCCTTGACAAACTCAATGCATTTTCCGCCGGCCTCATTGGGTCCGTATTGATATTTCACAGCTTGCTGGGTCAAACCCTTGTCTGACACGTCCCTAAACCATCACTTTGAAACTCTGCCGTCAGGGAAAGGTCAAAGTTTTTACCCCGATAACCCTAGAGGTCACGGAACAGCTTTGTGAAGACATGCCGGATGTTGCATTCACTCATGCTTCCTTCGCTCTGCAGAGTACGTCTGGCCACACCCCTCCCATTTGGACAGATTTCCACCCGAGCTTGCCAGGGTCGGGCCAATCACAAGCCTTTATCTAATATGGGGCGGGATGGATACCAGGACCATGCAGGGGAGAGCTGCTGACACACCTTACCAAGATAGCTGCCGCGGAATGGTCTGTTGAATCATCTCTCTAAAAAGCTTTTCTTGATAATAACCATGTGTTTGCCATACTTTTGACAGGGTTTGGTAAAAGTTTAATTTACCTACTCACTTGCGCCGCGCTGCCACACATTTCGTTGCTCTGATTGGTTGTAGGTCTACCCAATGCTCTGATTGGTTGTAGGTCTACCCAATGCTCTGATTAGTTGTAGGTCTACCCAATGCTCTGATTAGTTGTAAGCCTAGCCAATGCTCTGATTGGTTGTAGGTCTACCCAATGCTCTGATTGGTTCTAGGTCTACCCAATGCTCTGATTAGTTGTAGGTCTACCCAATGCTCTGATTAGTTGTAAGCCTAGCCAATGCTCTGATTGGTTGCAGGTCTAGCCAATGCTCTGATTGGTTGCAAGTCTAGCCAATGCTCTGATTGGTTGCAGGTCTATCCAAAGCTCTGATTGGTTGTAGGTCTCAAGATTCAAGATTTTTTATTTGTCACATACATATACATACTTTCATACATATATGCAGTGAAATGTAATGCAACGCACCCGGTGATAGCACACAATATCTAATGCTCTGATGGTTGTAGGTCTACCCAATGCTCTGATTGGTTGTAGGTCTACCCAATGCTCTGATTAGTTGTAGGTCTACCCAATGCTCTGATTAGTTGTAAGCCTAGCCAATGCTCTGATTGGTTGCAGGTCTAGCCAATGCTCTGATTGGTTGCAAGTCTAGCCAATGCTCTGATTGGTTGCAGGTCTATCCAAAGCTCTGATTGGTTGTAGGTCTCAAGATTCAAGATTTTTTATTTGTCACATACATATACATACTTTCATACATATATGCAGTGAAATGTAATGCAACGCACCCGGTGATAGCACACAATATCTAATGCTCTGATGGTTGTAGGTCTATCCAATTGCGAGACATTTTGGTCTGCGCCTGCTGATAACACCCCTTGGAAATCTAAAATGAACTCCGCATTTGACTAATCGGTCAATCAGACTAATCCCCATTTGAGAATTCGTTTGATGATGCCAGGCTGGCACGTTGCTAGATGTCAAACAAAGCATTTTTTCAAACATATTATGAAGCGCTTTTGATAGAAGCCAACGTAACATAATGATACATGTTACACCTGCTGAATTTTATACATTTACTTTATTAATGTTTGCGTAACTGTTGATTGCATATTTTCATACGATCAAAAACAATTTACAAATGTATTCATATATGCAGATATATAATATGACAAAATGCATTCTTCACATTTTTATACAATTTTGACGTATTCTGGTGGTTAAACCAGTACAATAGTATGCACAACATTAATATTTAAATCACTACCCATGTCGAGTTAAGTACAAGGTAAATTATTTTTATATAACGTGACGACTTATATTGCAATAGCTTTTATTAGTGAGGTGAAAGTTGTCGTCATTGATACGTTTGAGAAAAAAGTGGTAAGCAATTCCAGAACGGTCGGATGTCCACAGGCACCTCGGCGCCTGTGGAACTTAACCTCCCTCTTCTGGGAACGGCCTTTCTACGCTGCGAGAAGCCCTCATTACGCTGCCGAAAATCAGAGCTCCCACGGGCGCCGTCACAGTGTTCAAACGAGGCAATTTGGCAGCGAAAGCGGTCGCTCCGAAGCCGGACAATTTGATTAATCCGACCGGTCGTGGTCATATGCTGAGGACGTCGCAGCAGTGTGGATGACGCAGACAATTAAAAAAATGTAAAAAATTAAGAAATGAGCCCACGCAGTTGATCCTGCCATTCTCGGACGTAGAGCTCACTGCTCCTCCGCGGTGTACATGCGGTACATCAGCGTGACGATGGCCGCTGCTAGCACAGGAATTAACCAGGCAGGCCACCAGCTAGAGACAGAGAGAAATGGAACGTCAATAAAATAGTCACCTCAGTATACAACATTTTGGTTCGGCAAACATTCTTCAATGAATTAGTGAGGTATGGCATTCCCACATTGTGAATGGCATTAGCTGCATGTGTGTGTGGTTACCTTTCCGGCTCGCCAACAACGTTCACATGCGATTCCTGCAAGAGTCAAAACTGAGACTATCAGTGGAAGATAAAAATGAAAATATTGCTGCTCGTAACTGTTGGCGTCAACGGCGCCGAACCCTGATGACAGTTAAAAGACATTCTTTCACTTACCTCTGGTTTGACCATTTTGCCTCGGTCGTCCTGCAGAGAAAGAGCGAGAGAGATATTATATTTTGTCCAAGAGATGAAGCCTCATTCCTTCTCCCTAAGGGTTCTGGAAAAACGATACACCAATTAAATGAGAAAGGGATTAAAGAAAAAATGTATATGCACACACACACACACACACGCACGCACGCACGCACGCACGCACGTTACAGTGGCCCTTGCACGGAGCTCGCCACTTCGGCGAGCACACAGTCCACGGCTCCATGAGAGGGCGTGGGGAGAGACGGGGGCCCCCTGCTAGCGGTGTAGGTACCAGATGTCCTCGGCCTGGCAGATCGACTCGCACGCGCTGGTCACAGAGTGAAGCAAACCCTGTGGCGCAATGAAAGTGAGCGCCGATGTAGTCGCTTTGAGGAGAGTACCTCAGGCAGCGCCATCGTAAATAACCCAGCTCCACGGGCTTAGTACCAGGCCGCGACAACCACCAAGTCACAGCCTCAGCATTTCTGAGATTATCAAACAGTGATCACCACCTGCACTACCATACAGGCCACTGGTCCAGTTTAAATGTGCTCAGTGCTGCCGGTTCTGCTCAGACCCTCGTGGCTAAAATCTCTAACCTCACTTTAGCACACTTGAATTCCTCTGTCACACTGATCCCTTTACCACATAGGGCTACTCTATTATGACAAGGTGCCACTCCCATCAATGTACGTTCAATTCTGATGTACAAGTGCAATTTAGGAATGGTCATCATTACTGAATAATCAATTATTCTTTCAGGTTCTATCACGGTGATCAGCCCGGCCAGCCCAGATGACTTGATGTAATGACTTTACTTTCCCACCAGGGGGAGCTGTGTAGAAATTCTCAAACATCGTCATCTTCCATGCCAGGGCCAGCAACTCTGACACACTGAAAAGTAGTACACTGTGAAAGTCATCATCACTGGAGGAAGAACAGACCATAGTCACCCAAGTTCAAGTTCAAGTTCAAGAGATTACCCAAGAGCATGTGCATATGTTAACATTTATTGACGGGACGGGCTCATATTAATATCTAACAAAATTATGACAAACAAACAAAATTTCCAAGTTTGGAAGCTAAGTTTGCGGTGACGTTGAAGTCATACAACCGTGGTGAAGTTTGTTTACAGCCTTCTGGCGATTGCATTTAAGCTTCAAAAAGCATTTGTGAAGATTATCTTGCTAAACAAACCTGTGGTCATCATAAACTTTGTTCGCCGCAGAGATTATTTTCTGCGATAATCCAAAGCCCAATGGAACAATCCTGGTGATATTTTGTCGGGGGAAGCAGGGCCATGCTGAATTTCGGGTCAGCCTCCAAAAATACCCCATCCTGAGCATGGTCCTTCACCCCTTTCCCCCTCAAATAAAAATACAATTTAAAAGAATGCTGTGACTCCACCAACGTTAATGTTCTGCTAAAAGGCAAAAGCTATGGTAATATTGTTAATGTGTGCTTTATAGACTTAATCTCCAAAATAAATAATAAAATCATTTGTGCAAATAAAAGTTGCAATTTTATCATTTTGACAAAACTTGCTCTCAGTTTTTTTTTTTTTTTGTTTTTTTTTAAGGGAATAAAGTCAATGCTCACATTTCAGTTTGTTGTTGAAATAATGAGGTTAAAATACAAATGTCCAATACATTTTCTTGTTTATTTACAATACAGTTTGTTTATTTATTGGGCTGACAACTAATTTAACCATACTCTTTTGAGAATTGCAGTTAGTAAATCTGACTAACATTATTATACATAGTTTGCATTTAAATGATTTTACTCTGTGAGAAAAGTCTGGTACGTTGTTATTCATTCATTTGATTAATTCCGCTCACATTTCACCAATGAGACCCAAAGACTTGAAGACATAACATATGACTCCTTTCCGACCTTCCCTCCCCGACTCACCGGATGCAGTTCTCCGATCACCATGCCACTGGCCATCTCCCTGGCGTCCGTGGAGTGCCCCACGTCCTCGAAGCTCTCCGTGGCATTGCCACCGCCCTGCTCCCTCAGAACCTCCTCTCCTCCGGGGTGCTGGGAACCACAACCAGCGTGAGGAAAACGCAAACACCGGGGTCAAGGGTTTAACACTGAACCCCATATCTTGGTGCTAAAATAGGAACAAGTTAAAGGTTCGTGACTTGGTTCAAAAAATGTAAGAGCTTATAGCTACTTTCTTGCCATTGTGCATCAATATTATATTAACAACAACATCAACAACAATTGATATTACGTTCAGGGAATACAGCAAGTGCTTCAGCTGAGGTGTTAGAATGCATTGTATAAGGATTTTTTTTTCCCCCAACACGTTTTTTATTCATGATCAATAATCAGTGAATATTTATATGACACGTGAAACGTCAGAATTGTTGTTGTTTAAGCTGCTTATTATATACTTTAAACAAATACGATTGAATATTATTCGGCTCAGACAAATAGCCACTAATTTCTACGTGTTTTACGAGGCAAACACTATAGCGGGAGTTCACCTTAAGCAAATGATACATGACTTGGAGTGAAATGGGACATGAAGTGAGCGAAGCGATGTGGGCGTGTGATAGTGCGAAGCTTGTGAGTCGAAGCAATTTAAACGCGCTACTATGGACTCCTAGTGTGAAACCCCAGGGACTGATGTCTGAACCAGGGCTGGGTGACATTGACGACACGAAACATCACAAACACTGCCTCATTACTGATATTGTTGGCGATATGTCAACATTCAGGATGTTTTATTTGCCAAACAGGCACGGTGCAGTGAAAGGATAACAGGGCTACTCAAGGCTGTGCAAAACAAAGTGTGTAGATATAAACACAAGTCAGGCAGCACCAAAAAAAACACGGGAAAAAAACAAAAGAAAACATCATTAATACATAGTTGGTGTTTTGTTTTCTGTACTTTTCTGAATAAGTTTGTACATGGATTGATCCAATCAATCGGCCGATCTGTTGATAACGACCACGGGCAACCATTTCTCCGCCTGGACCCGTCTTAACGTATTATTTGATTTCGTAATCAGTCGTGTAATAAGGTTTTTTTTTTGTTTGTTTGTTTGTTTGTTTGTTTTTAAGCGGAAGCTCTCAAACTCGGCCTGTTGGTTAATACAAATAATTTTAAATCAACGTTGCGTACGGCTGCGTTACGTGCATTCAGTAAAACGTTGTGTAACGATCCGGATAACGCGCAGCCGCCCGGTCATTAAAGCAACACGTCCTCCGCGGGGTCCTGACCGCCCAGTCGGGGGTTACTTCGCGATAATGCACGGCTGGCCGAACGCCGTTGCCTTCCGCACGCCCGCCCTCACCTCTTCCAGAAACTTGGTGACATCGTAGACTTTGTTGTGGATGATAATCCACGTCGACTTGAACGAGTTCTCCGCTTCTATTTCCGACAGTCGGTAATACTTGACTGCACCTTGGCCGTTCTCCCCCCTTTCACCCATTTGTTCACAACAAACAAAAAAAAAACCCAAAAAGCTAAATCAAAACACCTCGCAAGAGCCACTACGTGCGGCGAACGCCACTCGTGTCGTACGGCCCGGAGAGATGTGTTCGGGCGGTGACTCTGCACAAACGCCGCGACGTTTACCCTAATGCACCCGCCGCGGCGGTTCCATCGTTGAGCTCCGGGATGAGTTCGGTGGGACCGCCCCTTCCCCGTCCAGCGCCGCCGTTGGTTCGTTTGGCATTTACCTTTCTCTGCTCCGCGCTCCGATTGGTCCTCGTCCTTGTCCGTCGTGTGCGGGGCTCGGCGGTGCCCCGGTTGGGGTTCAGGAGTTCAGGGTGTTGTACGCGCACAATCATTGATTGCCAGCGGTTATGCACGTTACTCAATCCACTTTACAAGTATGTGCTATATGTTGTATCCCCCCCCCCCACCACCAATGCGTTCACTGATGTAAAACATCAGCGGTCTGCCCCAGCAAAACAATTACAGGCCCCATCTGGACAATACTTTATTCGTCCCAGAAAGTAAACGGCGAAATTACAGTCGCTCCCATAAACAAATGGGTCATAATAATGCGATGCGAATAAAAAATAGAAAGGAAAAAAAACAAAAGTTTAATTTTAACTTTTTAACTTTTTAACTTTCAATTCATGTTTAACATAAAGTTTGTCCAGGCAGCGTTATGGACATTTTATACCAGCAGCCAATTCTCTGACAGCGCTGCATTCCATCGACACCCGGAAATCCGTATTTCCGTCTCCCACATCCTTACGACGCCTCTTTGTGTGTCCGATGGCGGAGGCCCGCAGTAAATTTGCGTTTGCTGGGCAAAGTTGTGAACTCTGAAAACTACAAAATTGCATACATTTACATGACATCACATAAAAAAAAAAAACATATCAGATAGAAGTTGGACGTGTTTTCAAATATCTTGCACGTCGAGTTTTTTTTTCCGGAGAAATCGAATGCAGCATAGCCCCACTCTCGTTTGACATACATAGTGGTGTCTGGCGGCGGGAAAAACATTCGTGTTTCGGCATTAGTACACACACACACACACACACACACACACACACACACACACACACACACACACACACACACACACACACATATATATATATTTTTTTTTTCTTCTTAAATATAGTATGTGCTAACTTCCCATTATTCATGTAAGAAGTTACCTGCTACTACTGTACCTACCAGATTCCAAGGACTTCCAAAGAGGTAAGACATTACACTAACCCTTTCTCCATGGTTATATTAAGTACATTTAAGATAACGTTGAGAACAACCCTCGCATATGTTACTTCGCGTTGGCCTACTTGTGGACTGGGGCTCTTATCTGTCACTTGAGTTGTATTTTAGGAGTCATGACTGAGAAGATAAACCCTAATTGTAATTAACGCTGGTTTAAGGTAATGGAGTACTCTACTCTACTTCAGTACATTTTGTAAGTGTCTGTGTTTCCATAAGTACATTCAGTTTAAGAGCCATCTCTTGAACTCTTAACCATCTCTAACCTCGTAACTAAACTTAACTATCTCTAACCTCATAACTAAACTTAACAATCTCTAACCTTATACCTAAACTTAACCATCTCTAACCTCATAACTAAACTTAACCATCTCTAACCTCATAACTAAACTTAACTATCTCTAACCTCATAACTAAACTTAACAATCTCTAACCTTATACCTAAACTTAACCATCTCTAACCTCATAACTAAACTTAACCATCTCTAACCTCATAACTAAACTTAACTATCTCCAACCTCATAACTAAACTTAACAATCTCTAACCTTATACCTAAACTTAACCATCTCTAACCTCATAACTAAACTTAACCATCTCTAACCTCATAACTAAACTTAACAATGTCTAACCTTATACCTAAACGTAACCATCTCTAACCTCATAACTAAACTTAACAATGTCTAACCTTATACCTAAACGTAACCATCTCTAACCTCATAACTAAACTTAACAATGTCTAACCTTATACCTAAACGTAACCATCTCTAACCTCATAACTAAACTTAACAATCTCTAACCTTATACCTAAACGTAACCATCTCTAACCTCATAACTAAACTTAACAATCTCTAACCTCATAACTAAAATAAACCATCTCTAACATGATACCTAAACGTAACCATCTCTAACCTCATAACTTAACTTAACCATCTCTTACATTATACCTAAATGTAACCATCGATAACCTTATGCCTAAACTTAACCATTCAAGATTCAAGATTTTTATTTGTCACATACATATACATACTTCCATACATATATGCAGTGAAATGTAATGCAACGCACCCGGTGATAGCACACAATAAGTCCTAGGAAAAAGTACAAAAATAAAATAAAATAAAAAGTAGAAAGTAGAACCATCTATAACATTATACCGAAACTTAACCATCTCTAACATTTTACTGAAACTTAACCATCTCTAACCTCATAACTAAACTTAACCACATTACACTAACCCTTTCTCCATGGTTATATTAAGTACATTTAAAATAATGTTGAGAACAACCCTCACATATGTTACCTCGCGTTGGCCTAACCTCATAACTAAACTTAACCATCTCTAACCTTATACCTAAACTTAACCATCTCTAACCTTTGACCTAAACTTAACCATCTCTAACATTTGACCTAAACTTAACCATATCTAACCGCATAACTAAACTAAACCATCTCTCACATTAAACCCAAACGTAACCATCTCTAACCTTATCTCTAAACATAACCATCTCTAACATTATACCTAAATTTAACCATCTCTAACATTTTACTGAAACTTAACCATCTCTAACCTCATAACTAAACTTAACCACATTACACTAACCCTTTCTCCATGGTTATATTAAGTACATTTAAAATAATGTTGAGAACAACCCTAACATATGTTACCTCGCGTTGGCCTAACCTCATAACTAAACTTAACCATCTCTAACATTTGACCTAAACTTAACCATCTCTAACCTCATAACTAAACTTTTTACATTACATTAAGCAGACGCTTTTATCCAAAGCGACTTACAATTGTTCAAACACTGACGGACGCAGCCATCAGGAGCAATTAGGGGTTAAGTGTCTTGCTCAAGGACACTACAGCATGCTAGCAGGAGGAGCCTGGGATCCAACCAGCAACCTTTAGATCACTAGACCACCAGCTCTATCACCTGATCTCTCACATTAAACCTAAACGTAACCACCTCTAACCTTATCTCTAAACATAACCATCTCTAACATTATACCTAAATTTAACCATCTCTAACATTTTACCGAAACGTAACCATCTCTAGCCTCATAACTAAACTTAACCATCTCTAACCTTATACCTAAACTTAACCATCTCTAACATTATACCTAAACTTAACCATCTCTAACCTCATAACTAAACTTAACCATCTCTAACATTATACCTAAACTTAACCATCTCTAACATTATACCTAAACTTAACCATCTCTAACCTTACACCTAAACTTAACCATCTCTAACATTATACCTAAACTTAACCACCTCTAACCTCATAAATAACATTTTTCAGACTACTAAGCCAGAGGAACAATGGGCAGTCCCCGTTTTTACAGCCAATGTCCGGTCGACTTTTACTTTCTGAACTTGTACTTTTTCCGCCTCTGCTTAAGAAATGAAATCATTTGAAAGTTTAACATAAAAATGATGATAAACCCTTTTTTGTCACCTGCCCTAGTTATGATCCCCAGTCTCTCTGTCTATCTAGGATGAGTGGAGGAAAGGAGCAGTCCCTGTTCTTCCTGGGTGTCCCCGACCTGCGACGGCTCTGCTCCGTCACCCTATCGCTGCAGGAGGACCCTGGGGAGGCCAGGAGCACACAGGTGAAAACCTGCAGGTATTTAACTGTGCCGTGGTTAGGAAATATATTTGGTGGTGATGCACAAATTTCAGAATAGCACAGTATTTGGATCACCATCTATTTAGAATCTGGTCAAAAAGGCGAAACAAGTGAAACCATGGTCAAACAACCCTTCAACACCACAGAATTGTGTAGCCAGGAATTAGGGTTATTAGTTTAATTTACTGTACTCAATCCCTTACAATTACCAATTGTACAGTCAGTCTATTATTCATTATTTTGCATCATTATGTTGGGCTCTGAACTAATCAATGTCAATGTGCACTAAATGTTCGCACCGTGTGTGTGTGTCTGTCTGTCTGTCTGTCTGTCTGTCTGTCTGTCTGTCTGTGTGTCTGTCTGTGTGTCTGTGTGTGTGTGTGTGTGTGTGTGTGTGTGTGTTCCCCAGAGGGCTGGCACTGCTGTACTGTGACATCTTAGCCTCCCCTGCTCTTGATTCCTTCACAGACATCATGTTGGTCATGACTGTAAGACAAGCGCACGTGTGCACCATTTTGGTTTTGCGTACTTGTAGCTCTACAAGATCTTAGGTCCTGCATTGCATACAGACACACAATGCCTGTACACACAAAGACACCTATCCTCTGTTTTGATGTGAAATTGGAATAATTGCATTTTAAATCATTTCAGTAATCATTCTATTTATTAAAGTCTAGTTCTAAAGTGAGTTATAACATATTGTAGGGTTTTTGACGTATTGACACTTTCACTTATAATTCATCATTCATAATTGATAATTTGTTTGCTCTTTATGTGTGTGAGAAAACACGTTTATCTGTGTGTTGTTGACAAATGGGGGTAGCTAAGGGTCGTAATTGCTGTGATAACGGTGAACATAAATTATTCATACATTCATTCTCACCTGAATGTACACACACACCCACAGACACACAATGGTGATAGACTTAAATTTTTTGTACAGCTGAATAAAGCTGCATTTTAAAACTTGGTCACCCCACTTACAGGTATTAATAAAGTCTTATTTTATCTTGTATTCTATATGAGCAGATTATGATTCACAGAGGTTATGTATACAAAGAACTATTTTTTTGCGACCGGATGAGCATGTCACCATCAAGTGAGCACTGAGATGGTGTTATTATGCATTCCTCACATTTAGGATGTTGAGATGTTGGATATCCCCATCAAGCTAATGTTTCTGACAATGAAGCTGAATTACAAAATAAACAATAAAAGCAGTAATGTACAAACTGTAATGTACATGATAGTAAAATACATATCATGATGCACTTGGCACATCCTCAGTGATAGTACCTGTGATCATAGGGTGTTTCGGGTCTTTCAACTTCAGACCCAGGCGACCTGACCGGGAGTGATCAGTTCCCGGCCTGTGTCCAACAAGCATTCATCTCTTCATCTCGTGGTCTCTACGATGGCTTTTGGGAATTTGAGTTGGGTTTCCAGGTCCACCCTCATTTGCCAGTCGCGAGCTGACCCAAGAAGACCTGCCTGGGCTTTTGGGCGCAGGTTTGGATGTTGTCCAGCTCTCACAAATGCGATTTCTTGATTTGATGGTGGGAGATTCTTGCTCCTTTGGATGGCGCTACAGATGAACTCAGCGATTGCTTTCAGCACTTTGTCGTGTTGCCAGCAGTCCCGGCCCTCTCCCAAAGCTTTAGGACAAGCGCTGAGGATTTGCTTCAGTGTTCATCTTCCTTGGCACAAGGGACCTGATGGTGAGTTCCTTGAATGAGGAACTTGATGCAGAAGGGTTCACCCTTCCACAACTCAGACCATGTGACCTTGCGATCCACTGCCTGTTCCCACCTGATCCGTCCACCCTGCTGCCTCATTCCCACCATCTGGCTTGCACACAGCTCCTCGACCCCAGCTCTCACTTCTTTCTGGACCAAGTCCTCTCTTTCCCCTTTGCCTTGATGTAGTTGGTGGTTGTTATGCCGCCCAGTCCTGCTCTGCCAACAGCCACAGATCCCACCAGCGCTCGATGGCGTAGACGTTATTCCGCTTGGTCCACTGCTTCCAGTGCCTGCCACTTCCTTCCAGTCCAATGCCTGCCTGGGAGACTTTTGGATTCCTGGACTCCCTGTATTGCAACACCTCCCTTGCTCTGGCAACCTTGAACTTCTCACCCAGACTGTTAGAGGGGAGTGTCAGTTTATTACTGTTGCCATACAGGGCAATGCTGCTCAGGCTTCTTGGCAATCCCAACCACCTACGGAGGTGACGGCTAATCCTCCCCTCGATTGTTGACAGTGGCAATTCATACACCAGCGGAGGCCACAGTATCCTGGGTAGGATGCCATGCTGGTATATCCAGGCTTTGAATTTCCCCGGTAGTCCTGATCTGTCAACAGTTTTCAGCCATCCCTCTAGTTCTTGGTTGGTTGCTCTGATGGAGGCAGCGTCCTTCAGGGAGCAGTTGAAGGTTTTCCCGAGACTCTTAATGGGTTTTTCTGTTACTGATGAAATCTGGATACCTCTGAGGGAGAAGCGGAACCGGTCTGTAACCTTCCCTCTCTTCAGCACCACAGACCTGGATTTTGACAGTTTGAAAGACATCCGAGCCCAAGTGATTAACCTTCCAAGCACTGGAGGATCCACCTGCTTCCTGGGACTGCCGTGGTTGTAACTGTCAAGTCATCCATGAAAGCTCTGATGGGGGGCTGCCAGACTCCAGACGTGGATACTGGTCCTCTACACTCCTGGGCCGACTTGACCAGCATGTTCATGGCGGGGCAAAAAGGGTCATTAAAATGGTGCAGCCAGTGATGATCCCTTTTTCCAGGCGGTGCCACTCTGATGTGTTGGGCCCAGAAGTAAATCTCAGGTTAAAGATGTTTTTATAATCCAAGATGAGGTCCTTGATGTTACTTGGGATGTGATGTCGTTCCAATGCTGTTTGAACCAGTTTGTGAGGTATGGAGCCAACTGCATTGGCAAGGTCTAACCATAGCATTGCCAGGTCGCCTTTTCCTTCTCGTGCCTCTCGGATGAGCTGTGTTACCACACCGCTATGATCTAGGCAGCCTGGAACCCCTGGAAATCCACCCTTCTGCACAGAGGTGTAGATGAAATTATTCTTCAGGAGGTACTCTGTCAGGTGTTTGGAGACGATACTGAAAAATATCTTCCTTTCCACGCAGAGCAGTGAAATGGTCCTAAAGTGCTCGACGCTAGTAGAGTTCTCCTCCTTTGGAAACCATACTCCTTCTGCAAATCTCCATTGTTGGGCTACCTTCCCCTTCCCCCAGATCACCCTCAGGATCTTCCACAGATGGAGCGTGAGCTTGGGGCACCTCTTATATACCAGGTAAGGCACTCCACTGGGTCCAGGTGCTGAGCTGGCCCTAGCAGCCTTGACCACAGCTTGGTGTTAAAGGTTAAAGGTGTTAAAGTCAGTGGTTGGTATAGGAGGGCTGTTCAGGGCTCTGCACTCTCCTAAGTCTACTCCTCTTTCTGCATCGCTGTGTGTGTTTTTCAGATGGTTGTCAATGTCCTCTCTCTCGAGCACACGAGTTGGTCGTTGCGCTTCTGTCCTAGCAGTTGTTTGGTGAATCCATATGGATTAGCTAGGAAGGCAGCACATTTCCTAGTTCTTTTTCTGGTACGCCTCCTGTGCCACTCTGCTCTACGGAGAGTTATGAGTCTCTTTATGAGGATGTTATGGAGTTCTGCAAGCCCCTTCTCCTCCTCACTAAACTCCTTGAACTGCCTTTTTAGAAGTCGCAGTTCCTGTCTCAACTGCGTGATTTTCTCTGCCCTGCGGTTCTTGATGTATTGGCCTTTGGTACCACGCTTCTCCACTGTACCAAACCTCTCAGTGCCGAGGCTAATGCTTATGGTCATCGAATTGGCGGCACTCATTCTTGCTGCTGGCTGGGGGCCACTAAACTCGCGGGTGTTGTTGAGCTGTGGATGGTACTAGAGCTTCTGGAACTCGGAGGTTCTGGGCACTGTGGGGAGACTCCTGGCCTGGCTCCTCCTGCGTCTCACCAAGGTTGCTTCTTGTGCGTTGCTCCAGCTGCTCGCCTACCAAACACTGCATCTTGGCCTGGTGATTCTTCAAGCCCCGCAAGTTTTTGCAGCTCTTGGCACATATGCATAGCACTCTCGTTGTCGTTGTTTCAGTTGCATGGGTCGTTGCCTGGTTGTCTGTCCGTTTGGGGTGCTCATTCTCCCCCCCTCTCGGGCTCCACTGGGGGTTCGTTTTCTTGGGACTTTTCGTAGCTTAATTGTACAAAATGTACAAACAAAAGAAAATTGCTTTTTTTAATTTGAAGAGTCCCTCCATCTGCCGCAAATTAAATGCAGTCCAGACTAGGGTTGTATGCCACAGAGAACTATATGTGTGTGTGAAGCTCACGCAAACAATAACGTATACTGGATTCCTTACATTCCTCATCTTCTAATCAGGCCCCACACACATAAACACACAGTAGAGTGAAACTGCTGATAATAAAATCCTCATTACCCATTGTAACATACACTTATCAACAAGGAGTCGCCCCCACCCCCCTCATTGCTGGTGTACATACCAGGTGAAAGAACCTCCCAGCTTTGTTACACCTTTACTAGCTGTAACTTACGTTTAATCTTTTACTCAAGGAGCCACTGTACGGCACAATTCATTGTAGCTGTGTGTGGAAGGGATGTTCTGATTGTTCGTTAATAAAATGTCATGAATCACACTGAACACGTTAACTAAAGGAGGCCATTTCTTGTCTTACCTTGAAACACTTTGAAAGTTGCTTTGACTGATGTAATCAAGAGATTCATGAAAACTTTTCAATTTAACAATCTGGACTTTGACTGTTAAGCTTGATTCTACTGTTTCAGATTGATTTTTACAAGAAAGGCATCATCCAAGCTTACGGACACAGACACAATTTACAGGTAGAAAGGATGGATGGATAAGATGGGTGCATCTAAGTGCTGATGGTTGGATTTTCCCCGAAAGATATTCCTTTGTCAAGTAGTGTGTGTGTGTGTGTGTGTGTGTGTGTGTGTGTGTGTGTGTCTGTCTGTGTGTCTGTCTGTGTGTCTGTGTCGGCGTCTGTGTCTGTGTGTCTGTGTGCGTGCGTGCATGTACTTGTGCATGTAGCTGGGTTCTCCTCAGTGTGTTTCACCAGGTGTTCTCCAGTGCTGCCTGTCTTACTCTCTGATTGCCAGACTGTCTCCCTGCTGGAACAAGGCCGGCCCTTACCTGCTCTCAGGTACTAAACACCATCCACACTAACAGGTCAGATACAGATCTATCAGTCACAGGGGATAAAGGGTATTTCAATGCTTGTGCTGTCTAGCCATCACCTTGGTCTCAGTCTGATACTGAAATAACTTTATGATCATAACCTGTGTGTGTGTGTGTGTGTGTGTGTGTGTGTGTGTGTGGGTGTGGGTGGGTGTGTGTGTCTGTGTGTGTGGGTGGGTGTGTCTGTGTGTGTGTGTTTTTTGAGGGCAGATAGATGATTGACTTTGCAAGTCTGTCAAGGCAAAAAATGTGACATTTACCTCTTAGTGACACAACAAGGGGAAGTGGGAAGGGAAGTGACCAGTATAAAAGACTCAGTCACAACATGCATGTGCGTTTAATATCATATGTGCCGATATTGTGCTCCATAATTTATTATATCAGCAGGATAAGAACTATACTTTATAGGTTCATCATGACGAAATGGAAGGCATTGATTCTTTTACCAATTTCCTGATCAATGTCGATTGTCTTTTCTCACAGATCTCACAGATTTTTAGAAGAATAAACCACAAACTCTTTAAACTTCTATTTGCATGATGCAGACAGAGGAGTGAAAAACCTGAATGTGGTGTAAACATGCTCAAGTTAGATCAATAAAATAAACATGCCTGAGGTTTGTTTTGTGTGTGTCCGTGTTTGCATGTGTGTAATTTTATGTGTGTTTGCCTGTGTGCGTGTGTGTGTCAGTGTTTGATGATAAGACACTAGAGAAGGCCTCTCTATCCCTGGACCTGGTGGTCACCAGCATGTTTAAAAAGCTCTAAAGCTCTTAACCAAATATAAATTACGTTTCAGGCAAAGTCAAAAAACACAACTGAAATCCCATTGGGTTATAGAACGGAGCTGAACCTTTACATGCAAATTCACAAAAGCATTGCTTAACCTCCACAAATAGCGAACTGTGCTGCTACGCAAATACGCTTTGGTGCGCTGGGGCAATTTCTGTATATTTAAATAAGGTATGAGGTGCTTCCTATAGGCGACATACTGAGGCAGCCGGGTGGGACGGGGTGGCCTCCCGAGGGGGTTGTGGAGAGGGATGATCAGGACGCAATATGCTCCCCTTTCTCCCTCTCCATGCGTAATGGCGAGGGAGCCAGTGGCATAAGTACCGACCGACGGTGCAGCTGCACCAGGGCTTATGGTGTGCCAGCGATCGGTGCGCCTGCGATCTGCACTCCACTGTGCTCTCCTGTGCCCAGTTCCTCCCAATAAAGCAACAAAAGTGTGTTTTTATTTTAGATGTAGGTTACTTTATTTTACTCCATTTCCTTATGGAAACAAACAAACACTGTGTGTAACAATGGGGACAATGTATACACATTTTATTAATGTAATAAAGGAACTGTGTGGGAAGAGTACGTTTTTTTATAGATTTACTCATACTATTTCAATGTTTTATAGTCACTGCACATTAAGCCAAAAAAAATAAAAACAACTAAAAATACAGAAAAGTAAAGCGTGTTTGAATCGGCATCTCCGCAGATCCGCTATCAGATGCAAAACAAGGGAAAATTGCACTCAGCAAAACATTATGGGCGTGTTTGCACTGACAAATCGTTAGCGCAATATCTTTTGTGAATCGGTTTCTAAGACGCCGCAGAAAGCGGGCACAATTGATGCGCAATCCTTGGAGCTATTGGCAGCTGCAATCTATTCTCTGTGAATTCGCCCCTCAGTGCGGTTACATGCACTTCACTAAACCGTCCACAATTCAGTTATGGAAATATTCTGATTGTTGCAACTGTCATGTAGACAAGTTAATCACAGTTCAATGTTTTCACAATTGATAGGTTAACTTTTTACAGGATATATCATTTAAGACTTGTGGATGGCTTTGACTATCAAAACACTGTTTAACCACTTATAAGCGTGCAGGAATTCGTTTTTAACCTGATTTGCCAGAATTATTGAATTACATTTACATTACAAGTCTGACTTTGAGTGGATGGAATGCAAACAAGGCAACTGTCTGAGGGCTGGTTTTCAATCTGGAGAGTAGCAGCTTGAGGGCGCCCGGTGAGTAATCTGGGTCAAATGTGACCCGGTCAGTCCCTTGACCTCAAGCGGTGTGGGGAGAGGGACAGGTGTCAGTCCTAGCTGGCGTGCTAGTCCCAGGTCGAGAAAATTCATCCGCCCCGGAATGTATGAGAACGGAAGAAGAGAGTGTTATACCCCCCCCCCCCCCACGAGAGGGTAGCCGGGAGCAGAGGACGGGAGAGAGGGTTGGAGCTGGAGCGGCCAGACCTACGGTTACGACCAAAGCTAAGAGGGACCCAAATGCACGACAGAGATGGGAGGCAGACAGGGGGTTAGACAAAGGATGTTTATTAGACAACACGGTGGAGATGGCCGGAGGGATCCGGTCAGGCAGGGATGGAGCAGGGCAAGTGAAGTCAAGTCACACTTTATTTATAGAGCGCATTTCATACCAGGGCAACACAATGAACTTTACAAAGAAATACAAAAGACAAAAAAGAAACAGAGACCATAGTTGTCAGCTGGTCATTACAAAAGAATGCCCCCCGAAACAACAGCAACACCAAAAGCAACAACAAATACAACAAAAACGGCAATAAAAGGACTCCAACCACAGTGGCAGCAACAGAAAACAACAACAGCGGCAATAACAGCCACAGAAACAAGGGCAGCGGCAACATCTACACCTGCAGCAGCAACGTACACGCAAAGACATCACCAGAACCGTAAGCTTTCACCGGAACTGGAAAGGTCACTCAGGTTAGAGTGACCTGGTTATGTTGACGTATAAGGTTACGTTAAGTTGAGGCACAAGGTTAGCAGCAGCAACGACAACACTAGTTAATGTAATGTTAGCGGCACCAACAACAGCACCAGCAGCAACGACAAAACCAGCAGTGTCAATACCAGCAGCAGACATCAGCACACAAGCGAAGACGTCACCGGGACAGGAAGTGGTAGCTCTTCACCGGAACCAGAAATCTCCTCATCTGTATTGAGTCAGTGTGTACCATCTCATCTCAACGAAGTAAAGCACAGCAAAGACGTTACTAAAGCCGGTAGCCCTCACCGGAATTGGAAATTTCAACTGTGTGCACCATCTCATCTTAATCCAGTCACCGTCCTTTAACTAGCGCCCCTAAGTTACGGGTCAAATTTCCAAACAGACCTCGGGAGGGAGATCCTGTTGGCTCTCTCTGAAAACACACCCTTCTTATGATCCTCTAAGTGTAATATCACAACAGAAACAACCACAGCAACAAAAAAAGCAGCAACATCAACACTAGCAGCAAGCAACAGCAAAACCAAGCAGGAGCAACAACAGCAACGCACATGCAAAGGCCTCAGCGGAACCAGAAGTGGTAGCTCTCACCCGAACTGGAAGTCACTCAGGTTAGAGATGTTGAGTTGAGGTACAAAGTTAGAGATGTTTAAATTAGGGTATAAGCTTAGAGATGGATAAGTTTAGGTTTCAGTCTAGGGATTATGTTTAGGTATAATGTTAGAGATGATTAGGTTAAGGAATAAGGTCAGAGATGGTTAAGTTTAGGTATAAGGTTAGCAGCGGCAACGACAACAGCAGCAATGACAACACTCGCGGCTACTGTACCAGCAGCAGCAACAGCAGCGACAGCGCACAAGCGAAGACGTCACCGGAACTGGAAGCTGCAGCTCTCACCGGAACCAGAAATCTCATCTGTATTGAGTCAATAGTTCTCAGGGAAGCAACGCACAGCAAAGACGTCACCGGAACCAGAAGTGGTAGCCCTCACCGGAAACAGGAATTTCATCTCTGTGCACCATCTCATCTTAATCCAAGCACGGTCCTTTAATTAGCGTCCCTAAATTAATAGGAATAGGAAGCGGGAGGAAGCAAATAGAGGTTAAACAATAATGGTCCCAGAATCGAACCTTGGGGCACTCCACATACAATATCCACTTTGTTTGACACGAAATCTCCAATGGACACAAAGAACTGCCTGTCCTGTAGGTAGGTTTTAAACCAATTTAGAACCGGGCCGGATAGGCATTTTTGTAATCTCGCTAATAAAATCTGATGGTCAGTGTCGAAGGCAGCACTGAGATCCAGGAGCAGAAGAACAGATCGTTTTTTTGCATCAGTGTTTGTGTAGATCGTTCAGAACTTTAATAAGTGCTGTTTCTGTGCTATGGTGAGGTCGAAAGCCAGATTGATAGGTGTCTAAAAGGTTGTTTGAGATTAGGTAGTTGTTAAGCTGAAGGTAAACTGTTTTTTTCAAGTATTTTTCTGAGGAACGGCAGGTTGGAAATGGGCCTGTAGTTGGCAATAACTGTTGCAGCGAGATTGCTCTTCTTCAGGAGTGGTTTAATGACAGCTGTTTTAAATGCTGCAGGGAATATACCCGATTGAAGAGAGCCATTTAAAATCTCTAATACCTCATGCGCTAGGCAGTTAAAAACTGTTTTAAAAATGTGGTAGGGAGGGGGTCCAGGCAGCAGGTGGAGGACCTGAGCTGACCAACAATATCGTCCAGTCTTTATGTCTAAGGGGACGAAATGAGACATGGCAGCAGTCATATTACTGGGGAACTGAAGGGTAGGTTCATTTCTGGATGTTGAGGCACTAATATTCTATCTGATAGCTATAATTTTGTTACTGAAGAATGTAGCAAACTCCTCCCATTTTTCAGTGGAGAGCATCTGACGGGGTTGTAGATGGTGGAATAATAAGTTGATCAACAGTGAAGAAGAGCACTTTACTATTGTTGAGGTTTTCATTAATGATTTTTGAGAAGAGAGACTGTCTGGCCTGTTTAATTTCTATATTGTATCGATTGAGTCTCTTTGTAAATTTCATGATGAACCTGAAGATTTGTCTCCCCATTTTCGTTCTGCCTGATTACACTTTCTCTTAAGCTGTCTAATAATCGCTCCATTTCTCCATGGGGCTTTTCATTTTTCTATGTTCTAGGTGCAATCTTATCAATGACATTTTGTAATTTGGAGTTGAAGTTGTTCACAGGATCCTCAGTTGATTCCTTGAACAGCAGTTACTCATTTACAATTCTCTTAAAAGTTTCAATAGTATTATTGTTAATGATACCTTTAATTGTCAGGGTACCCCTGTGTTGTACAGGAAGAGCAGACACATCAAAGTAAATGCAACAGTGATCTGAAATAGCAACATCCATGACATAGGGTACAGTGATATTTAGTCCTTTTGATATGACTAAGTCCAGAGTATGCCCCTTATTGTGGGTGGGTCCAGAAACGTGCCGAGTGAGGTCAAATGCCTCCATTAGGCTAATGAAGTGTTGAGCATCTGGGTCTGTTTGATTGTCAACATGAATATTAAAATCACCTGAGATAATCACACAATCATAATCAGTGGAGACCTTGGACAGTAGCTCAGAGAATTAATCAAGAAAGCCACATTTAGATTTTGGTGGCTGATAGACAGCGATGATTAAAATCGGGGGACTGCAGTTTATAGATATAGCAAGGTGTTCAAAAGACGTGAATTCTCTGAGGAGGATTTCCTTGCAGGTATAGATATCAGAGGAGACAGCAGCTATTCCACCGCCTCTCTGGTCATCTCTAGTTGTTTGGATGAACTTGAAATTAGGAGGTGCTATCTCAATGAATGCGACTGAGCCATTTCTATCCAGCCAGGTCTCAGTTAATAGAGCAAAATCCAGGTTATCAGTACTTATAAGCTCATTAACTAAAAATGACTTGTTAGTTAGTGACCTTACATTTCATAGAGACATTTTATGGTTCTGGGTGCATGGCTTTGCGGGGTACTGAGAGTTTGAGTTTGAACCGGTAGCAAATTCTTTCGATTCCTGTATGATACAGGGAAGTTATGTAATTTCGGTCTATGGTTTATAAGTACAGGAATTTGTAGAGCAGAGTGATAGTCATTAATGTCAAAGTGGATCGGACTCACCAAACATCAGCAGCGAATAGAAGATTTCAGCGTAAGTTCCAAGGCAGGGATGATGACCGGTTAGGAGGGGTCCAATGGCCGGAAGGATTCAGTCGGTTAGGGATGGAGCAGGGCAAGGCAGGAATGATGACCGGGCAGGAGGGGTCCAGGATCCAGGTGGAGAGACGGGGAGCCGGGCTGGATGGAGAGAGACGGACAGGCTGGGTCGAGGAGTGGAGACAAACAGGTTAGGGCAAGACGAAGCAAGGAGACATCAACTAGGAGCTAGGAACAAAGGGTTAGGAACTAAGAGCTCGGCACTCGGCGTAACTTGGGTAAGCTAGTTGACGGTCTGGCAATGAGTTACTGGGGAGCTGGAGAATGAATACTGTGTGGATGACAAAGGTATTTGATCCCAGGTGTGTGAAATTGGCTTAAGGGAGGAGCCACGGATGGGTCAGGAGCGGCCTCTAGTATTGCTGGGAGGCCGTGGGCCTAACACAAGGGACCTTTCAATTTAGGCAACTACGCCTCATGATACACCTCTCTTTAAGCCTTAATATCCTCTTTATGGAAGAATCATTTTCAAAACCACAACTTGAGACTCTAAAGTCCTGTGTGAAATGAGATATATGGAATGTATTGACTTGGTAAAGTGTCTTTGAGCTGAAAACTATTTCCACCTGAAATAGTTTTCTGTTGAGGCTGATTGACCTACACCCCACTCAGATGAAGAGAGAATTGTCTTTTGCCTTGACTTTAATGAACTTTTTTTAGTAGTGTACCCCCCTCTAAGATCTTTTTTTTTCAACTGAGTACCCCCTTCACTGGCATTGGGAGAAAAACAAGCAAAATGAATATAAACTATGCACTGTATGTGCGCCGTATGTGTTTTTTTTTAAACATTATATATAACCAATATTTTTTAACACATTTTTTTTAATTGTCGGAGTACCCCCTGCAGTACCCCCTGCAGTACCCCTAGGTGTGCAAGTACCCCCATTTGAGAAACAGTGAGCTAGAGCAGTGTATTTCAGAGCTGCGCCCACAGATGTTGTCGCAGGAGGGCCCTCATCACTGTAAACCTTCAAGCAACATGAGGGAGCTCATAGGTTTAATTATTTGTTCTAATAATTGTGATCACAATAATACTGAATGTAGAGAATCTAGGGGAGGGGTTCCCAAACTGGCGTCCATGGCCCACTAGGGGTTCGTTGAAGAATTTCAGGAATTCTGCGGCAAAATTATTATTTTGGTTGATTGTTTTAAATTCACTGGTGAAGCATAATATTGAAGCAGAATTAATATCCGTGAAAGATAAATAACTGTATGAGCATGTGTCGTGGTCCGGTATAGGAACAGCATGTTGCAGTTGGTTTATAAAAGCATAATAACCGGTGCCCATTTTTCTCAACAGGAAAGGACTTTCTGACTGAGACTGGGAGGCTAAACGCTGTCAGTAGGTTCCAATGCCGCTTTATCTTTAAAAAACCCTTATCTGGAACTGTAATATTAACCAACCCACTGAAGATTAGGTCACAATGTTTTTCTTGTGGTCTTAATCACTTAATACTTGCTTTTGTTGCCTTTTACCTCATTCAACACTAGTTATTGAGAGAGCATGATGTTTTTAAATGAAACACAATTAAACAAGATCCAAGTAAAGCTTCCAACCAGCAGGTATAAACCTGCTGTAAAAACGCCACCTGCTGACTGACCGTATGTGTGTGTGTGTGTGTGTGCGTGTGTCAGGCATGCAGCTGAGCACCACTGCAAACCAGCTGTGCATTAGTGTTGAAGCCAGCACTGTTAGACTGCCTCCCATTGAAGTGAGTTAAGATACTTGTGTGTATGTCATGAGTATATTATGGTCATGCATTCACAAGGGCGTCTGCAAAAAGTCATCTTCAATATTTTAGATTCAATTTCAGAAGTATTACGCAGTACAACATTTGAATTTATGAGGTCTTAATTTCAACATAAACATTTTGTCTGGTTTATTTTATTTTGTATTTACCTGTTCAAAGTTATGTGGGGAAAAGTGGATTGTTTGATTTTTTTACAGTGCTGAATCACTTGCCTTGCTTTCTGACCTAAAAAGGAAACTGTATAATAACATAATAACATAACATAATAACAGTGGATATCGTCTAGGTCATAGCCTACCCTGTTTCTATCAAATACTGACCTCTGCTCTGCACCAAATATATAATACTTGCCTGCAATACTTTATTGAATGAGAGAGAGATGATTCATCCAAAAATCTAGTTACATTTTGTCTTAAAAGGTATTCAATTTCACTTTCTGATACTCGCAGACACCCTGTTTAAGTATGTATGTGTGCCTGTGTGTGTGTGTGTGTTTGTGTGTGTGTGTGTGTGTGTGTGTGTGTGTGTGTTTGTGTGTTTGTGTGTGTGTGTGTGTGTGTGTGTGTGTGTGTGTGTGTGTGTGTGTATGTATAATAGTGTTTATTTATGGCTCACTTTAGGTGTGTGCGATTACCAAGCATTCATATCTGTGTGTGTGTGTATGACATAATGTGCACTTATCATTAAGGCTGGTTACCGGAACCCTTTTATCCATACATAAGGATATCATTAGAACCAAAAGAGTACCAATGTACGAGAGAAAATTCAGTTGCCAAATTTCATTACCTATTTAGTTTATCGTGTGTGTGTGTGTGTGTGTGTGTGCGTGTGTGTGTGTGTGTTCCAGTTGGAGGAATTTGAGCTCCCTCCCGTTATGTTAAAGAACTTCTTCAGTCACCATGACTGTTCTCCACACCTCCTCCATGGGTGTTGCCATCTGGTGCTACATTCTGCCCAGGTACGTGTTCATTCAAATCAACGATCCAACTATTTCCCAATAAAACTTTAGGTCTAGCTGAAATATAAATTCAGTCCTCAGTACAATCATTTTCTATCATGTACAGTTACAGTATTCCCTCTCGTGTTCATGTGGAGTAACGAGATCCTTACAGTCATTAAGCACTTAATTTTAAATTATGGGCATCCACCAGAGAAGAGAGTCATCTGCCGTGGAAACCTTCGATATATTTTTTATTTTTTACTTTACCTTTATTGTACCAGAATCTCGTTTACAAGAGAGATGTGGTCAAGAAGAATCAGCACTCAGGTTGAAAGAATCCACAACGTAAAACGCAACACATAAAAGACACAGCAGTAGAGTTTACACCTTGAAACGGGAGAGAATAATTGATAGAGGAGGTGGACATCTAGGACAACAATTTAAATCTCTTGCTTAATGACCCTCCTTCTGGAAGCTGCTTCATTTCTTTTCTCTGAAAAATAGTGAAGTTGTTTGTAAGTTTGTTTCCTCTAGAGAGCACCCGTCATGTGGAAGTCCTGGTTCATTTTTATCATGTTTTGGCTTTCCCGAATTTCCCCCGGGGGATTAATAAAGTGCTGTCTTATCTTTTCTCAGCCACTTTGTGTCATTGTGATATCTAACAGAAGGACACTCTAGAGCCCTAGAGTGTTTTGAGGGCAGATAGATGATTGACTTTGCAAGTCTGTCAAGGCAAAAAATGTGACTGTGTGTGTGTGTGTGAGAGAGTATATAATTGTATGTGTGTCTTTAGTATGAAGAGAGGCCAAATTATCAGTGTTAGTCATCAGCTGCCCAGTGATGGCCCCTTCAAGACCTACCATGACCTACAGAACCACTGGCACAGCCTGGTACACACACACACACACACACACACACACACACACACACACTCACACACATACACGCACACGCACACACACAGCTCAGACTCATGTAGTTTAACAGTGTGTGTGTGTGTGTGTGTGTGTGTGTGTGTGTGTGTGTGTGTGTGTGTGTGTGTGTGTGTGTGTGTGTGTGTGTGTGTGTGTGTGCGGATTACAGTATGGTTACTGCCTTCCTGACTTGTCAGTTGAAGAAGAGGTCTATTGCAGCATTTACTTTAAGATGGTTGGAGAACGACTCTTCACGTATCCTGTCAATAAACTATCCATCTGTCATGTATCAGTCTGCGTGTGTCTGTCCGTCTGTCTGTCCTCTGTACTGAGGGTAGTGTGTTTCAAGACAAGAGACAGTCACTGGTTCACACCCTGCCAGAACACCAGTAGACACCACATGCCTTAGTGCTCTTGAGCAAGGCACTGAACTTAGTCCACGTTACTCACCCACTATTTGACCCAAGGGAAGTTGGGTTTTTAGCATAACAATTTAGAATCAGAATCTTTATCCACCAAGTGGTGGTTCATGCAGGTCCCAACAGGGATAAAAATACAAATATTCAAACAAGAATAAAAAATAAAAAAAGAATTAAAGAAATGTGTAATTTAACAGATATACACATAAAATATACAAATACACATTTATAAAAACAACATGTGTGCAACAAAATGGTTACAATATAAGTATAAATATTTGGTTTGTGCAGGTAGAATGTGACCGTGTAATGTACGGGAATTTACACTATAATCACTTTACGCTTCACATTAGACCAAAGTGACTATACAGTAGCAGTCATCACACTCATTGTCAACAAAACTTAAAATCTTGTTCTTATAAGGTCAAGTTTGTTGATTTCTGTCATATTATTTAATGTGCTATACACCGTCTCTGTGTTTGTGCGTGTGTGTGTGTGCGTGTGCGTGTGCGTGTGTGTGTGTGTGTGTGTGTGTGTGTACGCACGCCATAATATTAAAAACCACTATCAGGTGAAGTGAATAACATTGCTCATCTTGTTCCAATAGCACCTGTCAAGCGGTGGGATATATTAGGCAGCAAGTGAACAGTCAGTTCTTGAAGTTGATGCGTTGGAAGCAGGAAAAATGGGCAAGCGTAAGGATCTGAGCCACTTTGACAAGGGCCACATTGTGATGGCTAGACGACTGTGTCAGAGCATCTCCAAAATGGCAGGTCTTGTGGGGTGTTCCTGGTATGCAGTGGTTTGTACATACCAAAATGGTCCCAGGAAGGACAGCCACCTCGCAATTTACAGGACTTGCAAAGAAAGGATCTGCTACTAACGTCTTGGTGCCAGATACCACAGGACACCTTCAGAGGTCTTGTGGAGTCCAAGCCTCGACGGGTCAGAGCTGTTTTGCCAGCAAGAGGGGGAGCTACACAATATTAGTGGTTATTAGTGGTGGTTTTAATGTTATGGTTGATTGGTATATATATACGCTTTGAAGACACACTGAACTTGTTTATACTCTTTATTTGAACTGACAGCTTAATCGTTTAACCTTAACTGGAGTTGTGTGGCAGTTACCCACTTAGCTGTATCAGACTGCAGCCCCTGCAGTGCTGCCCCAGGGTCGACCTGCAGGGGGCACTGGACACCTTCTTGTCAGACCTCAGGAAAAAACTGCAGAGTGTGTGTGGCCTGCCGGTCAGTGTGACCACTAAACCGTGCTACCACACTGCCGATCTGACCAGCGCAGCCTCACCACAGGTACACACACACACACACACACACACACACACACACACACAGTCTACTCATGCAAAGTCACACATATACTGTATTGCACACATCCTGTGTTATGTACTACAGTCTCTGTTGATGACAGTATGTCACACACATACACACTCATGCTATATAACACATACATAATGTAATACACATACTCGTAATACTTGATTTCACACATACTTTATTCAAAGTGCACATAATTGTATTACACACGTTTGTATTATTCGCAAACATACTGCACCCACTGTGCAAACGCTCACATATTTACAATCTCACACACACACACACACACACACACAGGAGGTATTGTTTAACATCCGTGTGAGAAACTTGAGTTGCGCAGAGGAATGAGGAACGTTACAACATCCTTTCCCTGATGGTGAAGTTCATGCGGAGAGTTTTATGAGCGCTGAGCTCCGTCCCTCCAGCTCAAAAGAGTCAACGCACGGGAAAGACCGCTGCTCGAAGGACATCTTTCTGGGAAGTTTTATGACGAGCCTTCCTTTAACTGACCATAAACCATGTGCAACCTTACAGGGTGTGAAATATATTTTGATTTAGATTACATTTTCCTTTTTTTCAGCACTGTGAGGAGAAATGACTCGACGGTGCAGAGGTGCATCCATCCTGTTAGGGATGTCTGTTATGGTCACACCGCCCGTGACGGGGCTGCAGCGTGAAGCCAAGTGGTCTCTGTGCCCCTGGCTTCTGTGGGCGTGTCAGCTCAAAATCGACTGGCTGTTGTGGGCGTGCCAAACATTTCAAACCTTTCCTTTCCATATTTAATATACATTATATACATTGATGATACTGTGAACTTTATTTTAAATTAAAATGGTATCGCTGTTTACTTAGCAAAATAAATTACCTCGCAAAGTTTCCGAGGGGTAATCAAAGAGGTTATCTATAGGCTGTTCCCCTATTATTTTTCGTTTACGAGACGTAAGCACCATTTAGATGAACATTCATGGTAGGGGATCATCATAGTTTCCCTTATCTGTTATCTCCAGAGCAAGAATTAGAGAGATATGGAAGTTTGAACTGAATCATACCTAACAATAAAAATCTTCTCAGATTGGGGTCTGAAAGACAAAAGCAAATCATCACATTGGGTTTGTGGCCTTATGCGTATCAAATTGAAGGCCCTTGATATACTGTAAAAAAAAATAAAAATAAAGTTGAGAATCACTATATTAGACATTGAAACTGCAGTCAGTGAGATGGCTACAGGAAAAACTCCTGTGTATTACATTTCAGCCCTTAATTTTCAGACTAATTTTCAGATGTTGGAGGGTGAACCACTGAACCTCAGCGCTAAGTCTTCCGTCCGCCCCGTCCTCACCCAGCTTCCTGCCCCAGCCGCCCGGCCAATGAGGCCCTTGTTCGGGCCGCAGCCGCCATCTACACCCCTCCTCTCCCGTCAGGCTGCGGGTCACGGCCCTCAGGATCGTGGGGGGAAGAGAGAAGGGCCTTCATCACCTGTTGACTCCTCTTCTTCTGCGACCTGTTCCCAGTTGACCTCCATGGTCCTCTGTTTGACGCCACCTCTCTCCTCCTCCCTTGCTCCTCCCCCCAGTCCCAAACTGGTTCCCATTTTCAGGAACAGGTCTCTGGCACGACATGTGAATGTCACGCAGCTTCTGGCCAAGAGTCACCGGGAGAGAGGGAGGGTCGCTCTGTGCCACGGAAAGACCAATACATCGGCTCCAGCTCCATCGTCATCTCTTTCATTCTCTTCATCTGGTCCATCCTGGCCCTCCTCTTCCTCATCCAGCTCTCTTTCCACCAATTCTTCTGCCTCCAAGAGGCCCTCGCAGGACGACCTAGTCCGCCTCCCGCTGCCTGTGCCCAGATTCTCCCTTCGCCCCAAGTCAGCTGAGGTCGACTCCGCCCACCAGTCCTGCGATCCCCGCAAAGCCAAACATGGCCTCAGCTTCAGTCCTGACCACATGTCCAGGCCGAACCTGAACCACAGCTTCGTCCAGAGGGCCGGTCTCGGTTATGAGTGTATGGTGCCATCACAGTCGTCCACCCCGACAGCTCCACCTCCATTAGCTGTGGAGCCGTTTGATGTTCCAAGCAGTAGAGTGGTCAGTGATACGTACAATTGTCTCTGATGATGCGTTAAATTCTATGTGAAAAAAGATATAAAGAAAGAAGAGAATAGGTTTATAAAACAACAAAACAATGCTTATTTTGCCATGTACTCACTTAAAACTAAGTTCAAATACTCAATGGAGTTAAAACAGGGTTCAAATGAGCACTGTGTAACATTCTCTAGTGTTGTGCTGTTTGTACAATGAGAAGCATAGAAGTCCAATTAGAACATATTTACTGGTTTTTACCACTTAGATTTGCTTTGAGAATGAGCGACAGGCCAGGGTCATTATTTGAATTATTTTGTTTTATCAGTTATAATTTCATCTCTGCATAGTGAACACTTGCATTCTAATGCTAAGTAAAGAGGAAGATAAATTGAAAAATATATTTTACTTTCAGGTTGCTTAGTCTCACACAGTTGCTGCTTCACAGTACAGAGATCATGAAACTCATTCAGCGCGTACAGTATATTTATTTTATTGAGATTGATAAATAGATTTCTGTGTGTCTTTTAAGGGAGAGAAGTTTGAGTCGAAGCCAAAGAGAGCCAGGTCCGCCATACAAGATGTGGATGTGGAGAAAATGGCCAGAAGCAACCTGGTATGAACAAAACACACCCATCTTTCCCCAGATGTTCCGAAGATACCTTCCTTCACCTGTCCAGCCTCTTAGAGTACATTGAGAGTCTCGCTTTCTTTCTGCCTTCACTGCTTCCACCCTTGCATATTTGCCTCGGTCTGATTTCCATTTAGTAAAATAAAAATCACTTATCATATTTTAATGCATATAATGTATGTATTTATCTATACATTATATGAAGAGAACCACATAATGCCTCTTGCAGTGGCGCTAGTTTCATAGTTTCCTTCTCAACATCTTTTAGCAGGAGGTAAAGTTGAGGAAAGGAGCTCACAGGAGGCCTGCAGGGGTAATGGCTACATTCATCAGTTTTACAGATCCATTCTGTTATTTTAACATTTTTTTAGCACATATTTTACTTTTCCTTATCCCAGAAAAGGTTGACTTATATGTGCCACACAGTTCCTCACATTCACCCTCACAGGGTGACGTAAACTCCAGTTAAAATGTTTTTAGTTGTTTCTTTTATCTTGTGCCTTGCTCAGGGGACTTCGAAAAAGAGAGAGCGTTGCAGAGAAGCGTTCTCTACATCAGTGGTCTTCAAACTTTTTTGGACCTTGCCTAAAATTTTGACTTGGAACAAAAATAAGAAAATACAAATAGAAAATGTGTCATATGAATGACGAAAAATGAATAAAAGAAGAAATGAAGGTTACTGGCGACAAACATTACACATGAATGAACAACAAACAAGAAACATTTCACTGCTTACTATGTTAAATCAGACAGCTCAGACCAATATTAGTCCAAATCTCAATTATTACAAATTGTGTTTCACCATATAATGACCTTTTCATGTTACGATACAATGATGCCACACGATGCTAAACTTTGAAAATTTAACCGTCACCATCCCTAATGTACAATGTGGGAGAGTGTGTGTGTGTGTGTGTGTGTGTGTGTGTGTGTGTGTGTGTGTGTGTGTGTGTGTGTGTGTGTGTGTGTGTGTGTGTGTGTGTGTGTGTGTGTGTGTGTGTGTGTGTGTGTGTGTGTGTGTGCGCATGTGCGCGCACATTCAGGAATGTGTTCATAGCATACCAGATGCAGGTCTGTGGTTGGTCATTTTTTATGATCAGTTCTGTTGAGAGAAGGACTTTATGGGGTGTTGGATGTCAGTGTTCCTTGACACGACTCAACTATAGCAAAACGTCAGTTCATTAAGAAGTGAAAGATGAAGGAAACCATGTTTCTTTCCATCTTTTTTCCCCACACACCAACTTTTTCAATTTCTCTCTCTCTCTGCACATTTGTCCCCAGCTGTCCAAGGTGAACTCTGCAACCCTATTGGCCTGGTTGAAAGGAAGGGGCGTGGCCGTCCGTGCCAGAGACAAGAAGGAGGAGCTGATGTTTAGAGTCATTGGCTGTTTGGCAGAACCCTGAGTTACGTACACACACACACACACACACACACACACACACACACACACACACACACACACACACATCCAAATGGTGAATTTGGTTCCAGTTCCAGTGTTAAGCAGATTTCCCCCCAGATTTCCTATTTAAAAAGGCCTACCATCTTTGTTCAGAATTGGTTGACCTGTTTTACCTGTTTTTTCTGTATTTTCACATTACTGTGTAACTATTCACATAGAGTAGTTATATGAATAACTACCCTCACATAGTTTTGTTTATTTGTTTAATTATTCATTCATTAATTTATTTATTGTTTATGGTATATATATATATATATATATATATATATAATTGTATTTTTCTCTTCATTGTAATAAAATATTGAAATGTGATTTATTCTGAAATAATAAAATAAGCTGTTGTTTTACTCCTTCCTCCTTCCTTCAGTAGTGCAAATCACATAATGAATGTTTGCCTTTGGAATAGTACGTTGCATATTAACCCTGACGTATGAAAACTACATTTGTAGGAAACTGTCAAGTGGTAGGCTGAACACAAGAACAAGACAAAAACAAGACAAAAAAAGCATAGTATAAACAAAGTTCTGCACTTTTTGGGGAAAAATGCTATGGTTGTCACTCAGCCAAAGACTTGTATCATAGCATTTTTTGTTAATATTTATTAAGTAGCATCAACTAGAATTGAGCCATTTTATTTTTTTTAGCTTGTTAAGCCTGTCCAGCATTCTGCCGATGAGCAGAACGCACTGTAGAGCATGCAGACATGCATACATAAATGAAAACTTGCCCCGCACAGTGGCATTTTCGGTATGGTACACTTCAGAGTCTCTTTGTTGGTCCTTATTAACATTCACTGCCAACTTCTACCATTAATGAGCTGTTGCTTTTATGACACACACGCACACACACACACACACAGGCACACACACACACACACACACACACACACATACATACATACACACACACACACTTGCATACACAAAATATTGTTGATATGCATAAAAAGAGCCACACAGAAAATTCAACACACACACACACACACACACACACACACACACACACACACACACACACACACACACACACACACACACACACACATAAACTCTCACACACACACAGGACCTTGGTGCTGAAACAGCAGTCTGACTGAAGTGGAAATTAATCTTCTGACCCTACAACATCAATGGAGGATCAAACTGTGCGGCTTTGACTTTTGAAATGCTGTTCCAGGCTCCGGGAGCGACTGTTGTGATGACCTTGTTCCTCTGTGTTTTCTAACAGACAGGATTCAGGCAGAGATTTAATGAAGCGCATGAATCTCCCGGAGAGGCCATTCACATGGCCGCCAGGGCGGCCTTGCCTTTCAAAGGCTTTCTTTTTTCAGTATCGCCTCTCATTTCTGTCTTTCTTTTCAGTTAAGGGCATCATTTTACAGTCAAAGCGCGCCCAAACGCAACATAAGTCGCTAATGAATTGAAACATTTTTCTTGCCTATATCCAGTCTCGGTTTCCAGTCTTCTCTTTCTCTTATCCATTGCCTTCTTGTCATTTGCCCTTTCTTTCCCAAATCCCGTTTTTCGCTTCCTGCATTGCCATGGTGACAGCCAGCTACTTATGCTGATTACCAAAGTAGATTCTCACAGCTCATATTAAGTTCCTGAATTTTCATGTTTTTAAGTGATTGTTCTCGTTCTTGTTTATGTTGCACATTTTAGGAAAAAGTCTCTTTCTCTGACTCTCTTTTTCAACTTCTTTGTCGCTCCTTCCCGCTTCCTTTGTCCAACATTCTTCCATTTGTCCATTCATACATTAGCGCTTGAATCATTTGTGTGCGCAGGATCTGTATATAGACAGACATGCACACGTACACACACATCCACACACATTTCAAACCTGCCTATATTCCACAAGTTATTTGGTTCCACTGTCCAGGTGTTTCATTTAGACACACATTTAATTTATCTGCCAGTCAACATGCTCACACACACACACACACACCCACACACTCTCACACATAATGTATATACGGTGTCACCTCCTTTAAAACACACACGCACGCATGCACACACATACACTCTCGCCATACCATCCCTCTCATACATGTAAGCATATTAACACATACACTAACACACACATTCTCTACAATTAAGACTCACACACCAAAACACTGTTCTGCTCACACACACACACACAGCCACATATAAACAGACATAACCTAACCTATGACTCTAACCATAAAGGTATAAACATTTATATTCTTTATCCCTAAAACTCACACTGATAACAGCACTGTCTCTGATACATAATGGCATATTAATACAAACAAAAAGTTATCATCACACAGATGGAGTAAAGGGATATACAGTACATTATCTGTGTGTGGCTGCTAAGAACATTGTGTGTATGTGTGTGTGTGTGCGTGTATGTGTGAAGATTGTCGCCCCGAGGGCCTGACATTCCTGCCAGCGAGCTGGGTCTCGCTCTACCCAAATAAGAAACACCTTGCTAGCCACCAGTCGGTTCTGTCTACTATTGTCTTTCTTTCATTCTGTGACATCTTTGTCTTTCTGTTTGAATTTCTGTCTTATATATTAAAAAAAAAGTGGTTAATATGTCTCAGTCATCAAAGGAAGACTGTGGCCCAGAGAAGGCTGGATATGGGTTGAGGGTGATAGCGTACAAGATAGTGTCATCAACATAGAAGCATATCAATTATATATCAGTGCTGATCTGGGAAGGAAATGTTAATTATTTACTGTATGAGGTCAATAGTAATGTATGGATCAGAAGATTGATTTGACAACATCAGCATCAATAGTTTGGTGTTCCCCCAGAGATCTATATTTTCATGACAGTATAACGCAGTATGCCTTCTTAATTCATTATTTTATTCTTATTTATTGTCTTTTGTAAGTGTGTGTCGTTGATCACATTTCAGTTTCAGCTTGTGTTGGGCACACTGTGTTGTTTGTATGAATGGGCTATACTTCAGTCCGATAATCCAGTGTTTACCTAAGAATCTTCTCAGTGGGAAACTACTAGAGAGCTAGAGATTTTCCAACGATGGTTGGAAATCCGAAAGCATGGTAGAGCAGACTCAGTATTTACTCTCTTTTTTATTTTTTTTTATTTTTTTACCTGTGCTGTCAGCATGCTGGGCATACAACACAGAGTATCTTTGCGCCATTGCAGCGAGGACAGAGTTAGTCTGCAAGTGGAGTTCAAGTTTTCAACCTGCAATGAAACTCTTTATTAATTCTTAAATCATCGAGAGTGTCCTGTGGACGACCTGTAGGATGACAAGAGCACAGCTTTTGGTGATACACAGCCACCACCAATCCAAATGTTTACCTAATCCAGTGTTTACCTAAGAATCTTCTCAGCGGGAAACTACTAGAAAGCTAGAGATTTTCCAACAGCTTTGAACAAACGATGGTTGGAAATCCGAATGCATGGTAGAGTAGTAGAGCTCTTTCTGACATACATACCTTTCTAATAATTCTATTAATAGAATGAGTCGGTATGTGCATGCCTGTGCGTGCACAAGAATGTGTCTCTGAGTGCCGGAGAACTATAATGTATGTCCCCACAGGGAAACGGATCTGAATCTGCATCTGGACTGTTACTGCACTAGTTGTAAAAACAGGACACATGTGTTTGCTATTTAAATTTATTTTTTTTTTTTTAATTTTATGCCGTAACCAAAGGAAAGAATCTACACCAAGACAGTATGACATGAGAGCAATTATCTTTTTACTTTTTCAAGGAGTGAGCATTTCCTCGATACCATTAACAGTGTTTTCCAGCGGAAGGTTTTCTTGGTTGGGTGACAATAGAGTTTCTCAAAATGCTTGGTTGGGGACACGTGTGTGTTGGTTCAGCAGTGATTTTTAATTACAGTCTACTCTGCCCATCATCAGAATGGTCTCAATGTAAAGTGCACAGCCATCTCTGTCAACACAGTAACACAGGATTATGGGACAGTCATGAAATAGGCTTTTCTGATCAAGCGATGTACTTTGGATGAGGCGACGGCTTCGTACAAAATTCAATATTCTGCTTTTCGCGTCAAGTTGAGTTGATTTTAAGACATTAGGACATTTATCGTAGTTTGAGTCCCTAAAGGCTTCACACACTAACATTTGCAAGACAACATAGCTACCCAAAGCCTGCAGACGGGCAACGAAAAAAACACCAAGGAACTCAAACACAATTGAATCAATAAGCTTTGCGCGCAATATGTTCCCATTGACATAATGTGGGAAATAACAGAATTATATATTAAAACTACTATTTATCTACCATAATAGATGAAAAGTAGTTTTAATATATCATTCCATGATTACAACAATTCAATATAAAAGCAGTACAAAAGAAAAAAAACAGTATAAAATATGAAAAGGAACAGCAATCACTCTGTAAAACACATTACTGTCAAGGCCAGTCCAGCGCTATTTATTCTGGATAATCATAGCTTGAGCATAGGGCGGCATAATCGCTCAGTTTTAACACTGTTGAAAGAAAGACCTTGGTTTGAACCGGAATTTGTTGAAAAAATTTAATCATTGAACCAAGTTCTTCCTTTTCGACTTCACTTAATTGAAACAAGTCTTACCTTTAATTTTGCCATTATGGTGGTTTTGTGATGTCCCGCCCTACTCCCTAGTGTCCTCACTTTCTGCTTTTTTGTTGTTTCCCGCCTGTGTGGTTGTCTTCCCTGCCCCGATTACAGTAGTTTCACCTGTCCCTGGTTGACCTTCCCTCCCCGGTGTATTTAGTCGGTGCATCCCCCTCCCTCTGTTCCACTTCGTCTTGGTACCATGTGCCAAATGTTCCAGCGTTTTTTCCCCAGTTTCCCGTGCTCCTGGTATTTTTGATTCCCTGCTCTGTGTTCTGGACCTCGCCTTTCCCTGCTCCCTGTCGGATTGTTTGCCCTATCCGCTGACCACCTGTGTACCGAACAGCCTCGCCTCGTCTACTCCCTGTCAGATTGTTTGCTCCGCTGACTGTCTACATTACCTGCGTACTGTACTGATCCTGTTCAAGTAAAGACTGTTTTCTTTTCTCAAAGTTCCTGTCTCTGAGTCAGGCCATTGACTCCTCTTGTCTGTCTTTCTACCAGTCATTACAGGTTTGTGTTTAAAATATATGTTGGATACAGTACTGTATATAATATAAAGAGTGCTCTTGTGTTATCTTACCAAGGTAAGTATATGTCAACATTTAGGCATTGTAGGGACTGTAACAATACTACAGGGCCAGTGAGGGCCGCACCTCCGCACCACTTGGCCCCCAGCCAGTGGTGTGTGTGGGTCAGTGTGTTCTGTGAGTGTGTGATTCCATCTCGCTTTCCCTCCCTCTCCCTTCCCCCTCCTAGCTTTCTACACTATAGTGCAATATACTGTACATCATCTGGTATTGGTCCCTTGTGTCATACCCTATTTCCCCACCTTTTTCAATGACAGAGACATGCAGACACACACACACACACACACACACACACTCTAAAAAGCTATAGCACATGTAGTAAGTTTTCAGTATGTCCCTGGTAAAAATATTCTGTTACTGTACATCCTAAACACTGATATAAAAACTGATTGCCACTTTCTAGTAGTAAATTGCATATTAAAGGATAAAACATGAGGCAGCTGCCATTGGTGGATATTTCCTGTTGGAAGTAAGATGGTCCCCACACATTCCACGAGGGCCGGGAGTGTTTGGGTCACTGATTTCTTAGTGAGCTGGTATTAAAAACAGTGCAGGTGCATTCAGACGTTGACATTTCAGAGCAATACGGAGCCAATAGCGTCATAGAATCGGGAGAATCTTGCTCCAGAACACAAATTGATCTCATAACAGTCATTAGCTTTCATGTGTAAGCTGTTGTTTCTTCCTCACTTGTGCAGTTCTCCCCTTTTGTTGCAATAAAACCCCTTTTGGAGGCATTCACACGTGGAGCTAATGATATCCTGCTCAAGATCAAGATTAGAAGAAAAGCTTTTGCTGGATCACCGGGTTCGGTGCATCAATGAACTTTGATTCAATCCCTCTGCCTGCACGCCCATTCTTCTCTCAGCTCGATATCTCTCTCAAACTACACAGCAACCACACACACACACGCGTGGGCGCGCGCACACACACACAGACACACACACACACACACACACCCACACACACACACACACACACATGGACACACACACACACACACTGATAAACAATGGTAGAAGTTAATGGAAACACACAACAATACCCTCCCTCTCGCCGAACACAGAGAGATAGACAGGCATAGACACTGTCAATAACATTTTTGAGTCTTATTTTATTTTATTTTATTTTATTTTATATAATTCTATTTATGAACTGAATGAGTTTTAGAAATCGGTGAGTTTCAGTTAGTTAGCTAGGTAGAAATTAGGTAGCTATTGTGTTCAGTTTAGAACTTATTGTGCATAATCTCCGGGTGCGTTGCAATGACATTTCCCTGCATATATGTATGGAAGTATGTATATGTATGTGACAAATAAAGCACTTGAATCTTGAATCTAGAATCCTTATGCCACCCGCTAGTTTCTTGCACTTTTTAGAATATTAAAAAGGGTGATTGAATAGTACTGAAAGCAGTTAACTATTTTAATATGCACAACTGCTCTACAAAAGCCAGATTTGTTAACAGCGCACACAGAAACGGAGGTTCTTTTCAGGACAAGTATTACACACCCTGCCTCTTAAAAGATCCCTGAGGTGTAAGTGGTGAGAGAACAAAGCCGGAAGACTACCGTAGGAATCCACCTTTGTCCTGCCGCCGGCATGAATAACGGGGCTGCAGAAGCCCTGAACGGCTCTTATCCCTGAGTACAAATCAGCCCTCGGCGCAGGGAAGCGTGTCGCTTGCTCATGTAAAAAAAAAAAAAACAAGAGAGAAAGTGGCATGGCAAGCTGCTTCATAAACTCGGATTTATCCCTGAATGCCTCCCCTTTTTTACTGCCTAATTCCGAAATCCTCTTCCAGGAAACTTGGCGCGCTGGTGCAGTGAGGAGAAGCTGAGCCCAGACTCTGGAACAAAGCCCTGTGTTGTTTCTCTAGGAGCAACACCAAGAACCAAGACAGGATGATGGATGTCTGCAAGTTAACTGTGTGTGCGTGCGTGTGTGCGTGCTTCTTTTACATTTTAGACTTAATTGGACATTGTCAGGCTATCTTGCCATGGTCTTTAAAAAAAATTAAATAACCTCTTTTAACAGTGTTGTGATGGACCGTGATCTGACATTATTATTGCTATTTTGTATTATTGAAAGATTAATCAGTATAATAATTCTGCAATCTTATTCTGGATATCCACTACATTAGTTGGTTTTCACACCATCTGCCAATTTTAACTGTTGCTTGATAATGGTGCACTATTGCTGCAACGTTACATCACTCTCCTACAAGGAATTGTTGGGAAACTCTGAGAAATGATGCATAACCAATGCAGGAAGAGATGACTTTTACACTAGACAACAATACTACAGTAATGCAGCATATATTTAGAACACATATAAGAAGGTATAAACTCGACAACACACCAATGTAGGATAGATGCAGGATGCAGGACATTTAAAGGAGGATCTCTAGAATGGTTCACAGGAACCATAAATTAACGATAATTAACAATGCCAGGGAAGAATGTGTCTTTTATTATCTGGATCTCTTTCTCTCTGGTTCTTAAACGCTGCCGGTTTGCATGGTGGCAGGGTGTACTCCTGTTTCAGCGCTATCTGATGCACTTAGACAGATTACCGACAACCTCATGCCTGTTAGAAGGGTGCTACAACATCTCCAGTGTAATGGTCGATGGGAGTAAATAATAAAGGTTTGTAAACGATGCATTAGATGTCCTATCGTGCAAATTTGGTGTGATCAGAACTACAGGGGAAAAAAAGGTAGATGGTTATTATTTCTTTCAACTCACGGGATCATGACCCAGAAAACACAGGAAAAGAACAGAATGTCGCTTGCTGACAAGTAAGCGTGAGCTCCGGTCCTGTCTCTGGGCATTTGGTTCGGCTCTTGTATAAAGTAGCTCCTGTGATGGTTTTAAATATCCATTAATAACCAACAATGCAGCATACTAACAGCAATCTGTAAAGCCTGTAAAAAATGTTGGAAATGGGCAAACTAATTTCATTAATTGGTATTATGGGTGCATATTTAGGATATGCATATTAACTTAACTGTAGCGAAGAGAAGAGAAGTATTGATATAGTATACAATAGAAAAGTATTGATGATGTTAACAGAACAGATTAAGTTAACAGTAACACAATTGTAGTATTTTGATAGGCAAATGACCAAAAAGCTGTATTTGTATGCGTTTAAAATGCATGTATAAAAACATAGTAAATCAACTGTTACTCTAAATACACAGAAATTAAATTGCAAAGGACTTTTAGAATAGCACGTTAGCACCTCAACAAACAGGTGTTGTGACCTAGATAACAGACAGGAGGTTTTGGTTCACGGGCTGGACCCTGTGTCCTCTCCTTCGTCTTGCTGTGCCGATCTGCGGCTGCCCAATCTTGAATCTGGGCCATTTGAGTCCTTCCAGCAACACCTGATACCTTCATGTGCTTCCCTGTTTTTTGGCCGAGACATTTTCCCTCTGGAATCAACATTTATCGTGTGTATTTAACGTGGGTTCAGATATCAGATGTGTGTCCATTTAAAGTTTCCTTGTTTACAGGAGGAAAAGAATGTGGAAAAATGTTATGGGGCCACACATTTCTTGTTTAGGGCTGCAGCAAAACCGGCCCTCTTTGTAACCGCAGCTGCAGCTGCAGTTGGAGAATGTGGACGCTGTCTCCCAGATGTGTGTGTGATGCGGTTAATGTAAAACAGAATAATTATTTGGATTTTTAACACATAAAAGTCAGTGTTGGGAATTCTGCTGTATCCTCGTTATTGTGACGTGGAACGGAATGTTTCTGGAACGGAGATGATGGTGTCTTTTCCTGGTGGCTGACCTCCGAGGATCCCATCACCTCCCCTGCGATCAATTGCCCTCGTCTGGCACAAAGGAGTCTTCCACATGCCTCACAGGCATACAAACCAACAGCTCAAAGTAATTAAACAGGATTTGCAGTTGATAACTAATTAGGCGGGTTTGGTTTTTTCGACACATGGTTTTTTCGTGCCTGCTGTCAGGATCATTAGCCTTGGGCGAGACAGAAATACATGAATAATGAGCCTTGTGGGCCTGCTTATTATTCCGTGAGTTTGGATATCAATGTCAGTCTTTTTGTGTTTTTACGTAAAAAATGTCAAAGCACCACTGACAAGCTGCTACCGTCGAGCTGCTCTCTAAACATTGTTGGAAAACGTATAACACATATGTATCTTTTCAGAAAATGCAATCTAAAGAATCGAAATCATTACTTACGTTTTACAGTACTTCTACTGTATATGTGATTAAAATGGTAATATATTTATCTGACTAGAGATACTTATTTACATACGTCTTTCCATTCTGGCTAAGGTCATTCTTGTTTTTTTGTATTTCTTTTTTTTTTTCAAGTCTGTTAATTGGATTTCTTGTTAAAGGATTGGTAGTGTATACATTGCGATGGCAGCACTCTGTGTCACACATAGAGGTAATAGATAAAGTAATGTCCAGTTAAAACAAAAGAAATACATGCAATTAAAATAGAACAAGCAAACGAAAAAATAAAAAATAAAACAGTTTCCATTTTTTAAACAGTAAATATTATTCGGGAAATAGAAGCAGAACAAATTAAAGACAAAACAAAAACTAACATGGCAGCAACAGCGATCGCTATGACATGTGGATGTAGTGCACCATGAATGGGACCTGATTGCATCATGTCAAGCACAAGAGGGATCAGAGTCCAATCACTTCTGCGTTGTCGAGAAGCGGTTTCCAGATTTTCCAGAAGACGTTTTCCTCATTGGCAAGTTTATATCGAAGGCCCTCCAAATGAATCACATTTTCCACCATTCCCTGAGCCATTAGTGGAATGTGCGGCTAGACTCAGATTTCCATGGTTGTATGCAAATTGGCCAGATTAAGAAAAGATTGAATTTGCCTCCATGTTCTTACGGAGTTTAAAATGACAAGGCTGGTTATGTATGGTGGAATTCTTACCTTGATAGAGTTGTTTAAAAGTGCAGGAAGAGATGTTTGCCCGCAGACCGTCTGTTCAATCTCAAACCAATAAGTTGTAGCTATTACAGTGGGGTCTGCTGGTAGCCTTTTGTGCCGGAGGGACAAAACTCTCAAGTTTGCAGCCAAATAATAAAGCCAAAACCACAAAACCAATATGTCCTTCCATCGATGTTTTTTTTTTTTTCTGGCCCCCTTATTATTCCACATAAATGATGAGATGACGGAATCAAGTTTCTTGAAGTTGTATAATGGTATATGGACCGGTAGACATTGAAATATGTACAGGACTCTAAGGAGCGTAACCATTTTTATGGCATCAATGCGGCCAGGTAGAGGGATTTGTAATGTTTTCCAGAATTCAATTTTATGGCGCAACTGTTGGATCTTACTTTCCCAGTTGGACTTTAAGAGATCACCCTATTTTCACGCAGCAATATTCCCTAAACTCTTAATTTGATTATTCACAATCTTAAAGGTCATTGTGTTTAAAAACTCAACATCTATCTTATCCGATATTGGAAGCAATTCTCTCTTTTCCCAATTAATAGTGTGTCCTGCAAGGCCATACAGTTCCATCCATACAGTAATTTCAATTAAACGCAAAAGAGGGGGTAGAGACATTTTAGGGCACATTAAATACAATGTTTTGTCAGCCGCTAAAAGTGATAGGTGGTGTGTGGCAGTTTCCCCTGCCACACGGCACTTCAAGTGGCGTGTCAGGGCCCTCCGGCACAGAGACACAGGCGAAGGGGTAGAAAACACATAAGTTTATTGTGAAGATGGGGCTTGATAGAAAATGCCCCGGAGCAGATGGACACAGGTCCTGACAGGGCTCCTCTCCTGAGTGTGTGTGGGGATGGGGGTTTTACCTGTTGCTTGTTAGACCAACCGACCAGCGACAGGTATGCAGCCACTCTGATCCTGGGTCCTCAATTACCTAGACCCAGGACAGGTGTGGCTGCTCAAACCACACCATCCCCACACCACATGGTGGTTTTATAATGCATTTGAATAGGATTATAATCTGGATTTACTCTAATTTGACGAGCAAGCACTTCGATGCATAAATTAAATGAATAAGGCGAGCAAGCACAGCCTTTGACCAACGCCTCTGCGTGTTGCCAAAGCAGAAAGCGGTTTAAGGTGGATAACATGAATTTCCATTCTATATGATCGAATGCCTTTTCTGCATCTAAGGCGATGACACACACACCCACGATGAACCTCTTTGTGATCGTGACACATTTTATTGAAAAGACGGCGTAGAGTGAATATGACGACCAGGTACAAACCCTGATTGGTCGGGGTGTTTGTCAATGCGTTTACTCTGCCTGTTGGACGGCACTTCACTCAGGACCTCCATTTCCATCTGGAGCAAGGATTTCGAGCGGCAGGAAGACATATTCAAAGGGTCCATATCTTTTCTCAGTAGGATGCCTGTATTTTCCTGGTGGAGCGAGTTTGGCAGTACAGACTTCTCTTTGAATGTTTAAACATCCGTAGAAGTAGCGGAACGATATTAGACCGATACGATTTATAGAATCCAATGGGAAACTCATCTGGGCCTGGGGCTTTGTTATTTGAGCAGTCTTGATCTCTTCTAAGACTTCCGCCACCGTCTAGAGCTTGTACTGCCTCGGCATCCAGCGAAGGGAGCCTCCAAGTCGTTGCTTGTTTCCATTTCAATTGGTATAATTCTTGGTTGAATTTAGCGAAGCATTTATGAATCTGACCTGGGGACGTTGTTAACTTGCCGTTCTTGTCTCTAATTTTGCGAATGGTGTGAGAGGCTTGTGTGTGTCTTAGTTATCTGGCTAAAAAAACTGGGTGACTCATCTCCAAGCGCAAAGTTTTTTTATGTGGTTTTTTTGTAAAGCATAGAACCAACACGTTTTGTCAACATGGTATTATGTCCAAATTTAAATTTGGTCATTGCCTCTGAAGTAGCATTGGAAGCGGTTGCTTTACATGAATTTTGGAGGTGTGTTAAATCCAGATTTATTTCTTTCAGATGATTATTCTCTTTTTTCTTTTTATTAGCCAAGAATGATATTATATGACCCCTAGTAACTACCTTCAGCGATTCCCATTGGATTGAATCATTAACGTTGCCTGTGTCATTCTCAGAAATGAAGTGGGGAATGTGTTTGTCCAGGTAATCTTTCAATTCCATATCTTTTAGAAACATTGCATCAAACCACCATTGACTATTCTTAAGTGTCTGTTCGCCTTACTTTAGCATCACGGATAGTGGGGCGTGGTTGGACTTAAAAAATAGGATGAATCAATAAAGGGGATATTTTTTATTATATTATTTTACTTGCCACTCCCCAAAAAATGTATGACACTGTATTTATTGCCACTCCCGTTGCCTTGGCACTGAAGTTAACCAGCTATATCCTTTAATTTATCCATAAATGTGTGTTCCACATGTGTTTCTTGTAGGAACAGTGTGTCTGCGGACAATGCTTTTTGTCATTTGTTTGTGAAAAAACTCTGGCACGTTTCATTATATGACCGAGACCTCTCACATCCCTCCCAATGTATTTGAATTGCTGGTATCTTATGTGGCATCACTAACATGTTGTATAGAAGATACAAGTTGCCAAAATAAAAAACCTGACAGCCCCAGCATAACTAGGCAACTACCACAAACATAGTACCCTATCCCATTAACAACCTTACGGTGACTAGAATACACCAGTGACATAGAAAGACCGGCTTTAACCTAAACTTACTCGGCATAATAGTAAAACAATTGGTGATAATACAGATAACTTTCAGTCACAGGAAGTATTTTGGTGAGTCGATCAACAAATATGTGTTATATTATTCTCAGGGGGTGATAACAGATTGTATTTCGAACTTTCACAACCTTGAACTAACTAGTGCTTTGCTCTCCTGCATGGGAATAACATGGAATGCAAATCGTTCTATCCCATGTGAAACACATAGGCGTAGTCTGTCACTGGTGTACAGACTCCTTGGGAGGCACGGAAACGTTCAGCCTCGGTTGGGTCGGTGAATGTGCAGGACGAGCCGCGCCGCGTCATCTTGACGGTCAAGTCAAGTGACCCGGATGAAGAAATCCGTAGCGGATTTTAGCCACTTTGCATTCCTCAGGGACGGCGTGGAATTTTACGTTGGCGCATAGTCTGTTGGGTGAGGTCCTGAAAGAAGGAAATCTTTCTGTTGTCATGATAGATGGGATGCTTCTCTCTGGCCAGCCTCAAGATGAGGCCCCGAGATTGTGGATAGTGTAGCCTTTGTAAATCAGGACAAGCTGCGAAGGGATACTATGAGCAGATGAATCATCTAGAGAACCACTGCAGGAGAAATAATCTTGTGATTAATGGACTTGGACCGGATGAAGCTGACGAAACTCGGGCTGAAACGGAAGAACTGTTCACCACAAAACTTAGGCGGAATGCACCTGTGGAATTTGAGGAGAGCTCACAGGAATGGAAAGATCAGAGGTGACGGTGATAGGCAGAGGAGCGGTTGCGTTTTTAAGCACAAACAGCTTATCCCGGCCAGGGCAAGGTCTAACCTGAAGAACACCTTGGGTTCACATCAGTGAGGCCTTTTCTGAACCAGTGAGGAAGAGAAAGAGACGAACCCGCAATGATGGAGGCAAGAGCAAGAGGAGATTATACTATCATCGGCTACGACCGCCTAATTGTGAGGCCAAGGAGCAGTGACTGAGCTGGGAGAAGGCACCAATCAATGATATAAACTGTGTGGGATCAGTGGTCTATATGAACAGGGAAAAAGCATGGTACTGAACCTACCGAAAAAAGAGTGAAAGTTGAGTTCATAAAATATCTAGCTTAATTAATAGTGAACATATCAATGGGTATATCATATAAATCAATTTTGCTGTCTCAGAAACACATCCAGGCCACTCAATAACAGACATGGGGAGAGCCATACCAGGCTATAACATTTTTTTAAATCTTAGGAATATTTTTGGGGAAGGCATAGCAATATATATACAGAGCCATACTGTATTCCCACCAAGGTTAGACAGGACCTGATGGTTCCTAGTATCTATGGGCCCCCTGTGTTCATAAGCCCCCAAGTTCAAGGGTGTAATATGTAGTAGAATTATGTTCTACGCTGATGAAGATAACAGATATCGGTGAAGAAAGATCTGTCCTTGAAAAAAAACGAGAGATCTTAGGAAGTTGAACAGCACTGCACTCTTTTGTGATTTAACTCAAGTGGTGAGCAAGTCAACTAGAGTGTAATGCAATTATGCTGGGCTAACATCTGCAACCTGTATTAATCACATTAAATATTATTTACAAACAAAAGCAAATGATGCTCTAAAGCAGTATCTGTCCCTGTGGGGTTTAGTGATCATAACGTAGAGGCAAAAGCGGGGCATAAAGTACTGTATAAGAGGCCGTACAGAACGTTTTGTGAAGATGATCTTGTGAGAGATAGAGAGAATGTTGAGTGGAACCAAGTGTCGACGCTAAATGGGGTGAAAAAACGCCCTCAAGTTATTTACTGAACTATTTCTCTCTGTGGCTGATCAACGCGCCCCATTAAGAAGATTTAGAGTTAAGATCAAGTGAAGCGTCATGGATCGATGAAGATCTTAGGGAGTGTCTGCGTAAAGAGACGTGCTGAAAAAAGCCGCAATAGATTTGAAAGGATCTGAAAAGTGGCAAATGTACTGTGTGATAGCATGCTGTATTCTCAAAAAAAAAAAAAAAAAAAAAAAAAAAATCCGGGAGAGGAGGAATGATGGTAACAAACTTTTGAAAACCTTAAATAAAATAATGGGTAGAGCCATGAATAACGCACCTTCGTTCATTGAGGTTAATGGAATTTTGTTAACAAAAGCAAAGGACATTACAGACCATTTCAACCATCATTTTGTAGACAGATTTGAGAAGTTTAGAAAGGAAATGGGCTCCCCTCGTGGGGGTGGTATGTCAACTTGAATAATAACCAGTTCTATCTTCTAAAAATAAGCAATGTGTTTTTTGAGTTTCAACCGTTCTAAATTGAAAATGGTGGAAAAACACTGGACTTGCTGGGCCAAATATAGATAAACCAGCTGGTATGGATAATTTTGATGGACAGTGACTTAAAGTTGTTTCGAAAATAATATCATTGACTATTGACGGCATGTCCTATTTATTCGAGTCTGAAGGAGGGTTTATTCACCAAGATTTGGAAGTCTGCCAAGCTTGTACCTCTTCCGAAAAACAAATGGGGGAGTTTCTCTGCTGCCAATAGCAGACCCATTAGTATTCTTCCAGTGTTGTTGTTGAACAGATACTACACTATTTTTCACTTGATGAATTAAACTCTGATTTCCAACATGCCTGTAAGGCAGATCACTCTACATGCACAGCACTGACAGAGATGACCGACCAATGGTTATATTGACAAGAAAATAATGGCTGGAACTGTATTCCTTGACTTTAGTGTAACATTTGTATCTGTAGACCATAATTTATTATAAAAAAAAAAAAAAAGAAATTGCATGTGGGTTTAGTCCTACAGCAATCAATTGGATATATAACTATTTATCCAATAAGATGCAGTCGGTGTTTTTTAATGGTAGTTTTTTTCCTCCCCTAACGGGAGATGACGACCAGACGCGTCAGCCCAGCGTACGGGGACGGCCCGATGTGCTGTAAGTGTACGCTTCCTGTTAAATCCATGTTAATCCACTGCCGCGGCTCCACTGGCCACGTGGGCTGCGCGGCATCTCTCTGTTTCTGCGCGAGGGTTCCATCTTTTGTTTGTTTGTTTGTTGTCTGGTGGGACTTCTACCGTAAATGTAAATGCTTACAGTGCGGCGTGTCCCAGGGGAGTTGGGCTCCTACCCTTTTCAATATTTACCAATGACATGCCTTGTGTTTTGGATAAGTGCAGAGCTACTCTATTTGCAGATGATACAACTACACTTTTTGCATCAACTGATATAACTGAATTAAGGAACACTTCAATCTGAACTGAAACTATGACCTTGATTTGTTTTGAATGTAGCAAAAACCAAAAGTATTAAGTTCATGGCCAGACATGGCACTAATAGTGATAATCAGCTGTGCCTATCACTCAAAGAATCGGATATTGAACATGTTCAAGAAGCAAATTTGTAAGGTGTCCCACTCGATGGGCAGCTTGCATGGGAGATAATATTCAATATTGAAAATATTGTTCGAGGAACATCATGCATTAGAAGATGTTCCTCTTTTCTTCCCCTTGCCTCTAGTGACAAAGGCCCTAGTTTTACCCACCTTGATTACTGCTCAGCAGTCTGTTCGGGTGCAGTCAAAAAAAAAGATCTTGTTAAGCTCTAAACAGCTTAGAATAAAACTGCCATGTCCGTTAGGTCTGAGGCAGAGTACAGAGAGGATGCAGTCTCGGAGCCAGTCTCGGAGTAGAGGACAGGTTGGCATGCAATCAAATACGTTTCTTTAGGAATCTGTTATGGTAAACAACCAAATTGTCTGTACTCACAAATATATGATGTGAGACTAAAGTCACACTAGCTGGCAGGCTACGAGGGCTAGTAGACTAGAGCCATCACAACTATTATCATGGAAGCACCCAGTAAGGCACGTTTTAAAAGAATACTAAAAACACACTAACAATAATTATTAACTGTCCTGAACAGCTAAGATGGAATGCAATTTGATGTGTTGCATTGTTTGGGGTTTTTTTTGGACTCTGTTCTTATTGTTACTTTTTACATGTGTTATATGTCTTTTTTCTTTACATTTTATATGTTAATATTTTGCTGTGTGGACCCCGGGAAGAGTAGCCGTTACCTCAGTGGCAGTTACTGGGGATCCAAATAATAAAGAATAAAGAATAAAAAAAAGATAAATGAAGACTCTTGAGCTCTTGTTATTATTCATAATACCTTCCATGAATACTTGAATACAGGAACAATAGATAGCTTTGCATTTTCCGGCACTATTCGAAAGAGTTTGATCAGAGAACAGACTCAACTTTCCTGGAAAAAGCTTTCTCACAGTGGAGACTTGCGGGCATCGTCACCTTTTTCTAAAATGTCCTTGAAAGTTTATGACTTCCATAGAAGGGCTTAAGGACTACATCGATTATGGCCAAACATCAAAGAGAGACGAGTCAGTTTGAAGTTTTAAGATGGTCCCGGTTGCTTTGTTAGTATGCTTCTGACAGGGTAACCTTGGAAAAATTGCATGACTTTATCTATTAATCTTTTTTTCTGGCTTTGATTTCTCTCTTTCACTCTCATTCGTTCCTCCTCCTTTCCACTAAATCAGGTGTCTCTTTCATGGTGTGATTTTTCAATTTATTTATTTTTTTGAGTTCATTTTGGGGAGTTTGTTCATTTACCCTGCCTCCCTTCTCGTCTTTTCAACAGCTTCTTCTTGACTCTTCTGGGGCAGTTTCTTTTCTGAGTCTCCTCCTCCACCCATCTGCAGCTTCGCACAGGTTGCAAAATAATAACATCTGCTCAACCTAACCACTTTGCTGAGGTACTGTAACATCGGGCCCCAACACTGAGCCAGTCTGGCAGATAAACATTGGTATTTTTCCTGTACAGAACCTTAATAAATTGGTCCATTGTTGGTATTTTTTCTATTTTGGCCCAATATGATGACAAAATGCTGTTTATGGATTTAAATATCCAAACAGTAATATTTACTGAAGCAATTAAATATTTTTTTGTTAAGTATGCCAATGCATACTGTATATGGCTAGCTTGGGAATCATTGGCATGCTTGCCTAAAGCATTCCACCCATGCCATTGTTATGCCAATGCTGGCCCAATATGGGTGAAATCCCATAAGATTAGCCGCCTTTGCCAACATTATACAGACCTTGGTAGATGTTGTTTTGAGATTGACGACTAAGGTAAATTGTCCCAATGTTGGTTCAGTTTAAACATACACAGATCAGCCACAACATTAAAACCACTGACAGGTGAAGCAAATGAAATTGATCATCCCGTTCCAGTGGCACCTGTCAAGCGGTGGGATATATTAGGCAGCAAGTGAACAGTCAGTTCTTGAAGTTGATGTGTTGGAAGCAGGAAGAATGGACAAGCTTAAGTATCTGAGTGACTTTGACAAGGGCCACATTGTGATGGCTAGACGACTGGGTCAGAGCATCTCCAAAACGACAGGTCTTGTGGGGTGTTCCTGGTATGCAGTGGTTAGTACCGACCAAAAGTGGTCCAAGGATGGACAAGCGTCGAACCGGTGACAGAGTCATGGGCGCCCATGGGCTCATTGATGCACGTGGGGAGCGAAGTCTAGTCTGTCTGGTCCGATCCCACAGAAGAGCTACTGTAGCACAAATTACTGAAAAAGTTAATGCTGCGATGATAGAAAGGTGTCAGAACACACAGTGCATCTTAGCTTGCTGCGTATGGGGCTGCGTAGCCACAGAACAGTCAGAGTGCGCATGCTGACCCCTGTCCCCTACCTGCTGAAAGTGCCTACAGTGAGCATCAGAACTGGACCATGGAGCAATGGAAGAAGGTGGCCTGGTCTGAGGAATCACGTTTTCTTCTACATCGTGTGGATGGTCGGGGTTAGGGTTCGATCTGATCGAGAATCTGTGGCATGTGCCGGAACAACAAGCCTGATTCTTGGGAGCCCCACCTCACAACTTCCAGGACTTAAAGGATCTGCTGCTAACGTCTTGGTGCCAGATACCACAGGACACATTCAGAGGTCTTGTGGAGTCCATGCCTCCACGGGTAGAGCTGTTTTGGTGGCACAAGGTGGAGCAACACAATATAAGTGGTTATTATTGGTGGCTTTAATGTTGTGGCTGATTGGTGTATACCTCAGTACTTCTCTTACCTTCTTTAATCCTTCTCCTTATCGGCCTCATCACTTTTTATTTTCTGCTGACCTGCATCCCCATATCATCCTGATCCTTCCCACAGTTTAAAATGCTCTACATGTCTGACAAATAACTTTCTTATATAGGAGCATTATTTTAAGCTGTGGGTTTGAACTTCAAATTGCTCCCTAATTAAACACGACAAGATAACTGTGATCCTGTGCCACAAATATGGTCCTGGGCCAAGCCAGTCGAACTGCTAGGTAAGATTAGAGGGAATCAGGGAGGAGATGACCGGATAAAATTGGAATAGGGATGGCGGAACAAGATATGCCGGTAAAAGGGAGTCTAAAAGGAGATTAAGTTGGACTGGAAGGATTTGAATATAAGATGTGACAGATGACAATAAAACAGGTTTGGATGTGACAGGATTTAAGGTGAAGTTTAGAAAGGTTAGAAGGTTAGAAAGATTACATTACATTTCATTTAGCATTTAGCGACCAACAATTGTTCAAACACCGATGGACGCAGCCATCAGGAGCAATTAGGGGTGAAGTGTCTTGCTCAAGGACACTACAGCATGCTAGCAGGAGGAGCCTGGGATCCAACCAGCAACCTTTAGATCACTAGACGACCAGCTCTACCGCCTGAGCTACCATCCCCCCCATGCACAAGAGTTCAAAAGGTAAATGAAAGAAAGTGTCTCATCACAAATATTAAGGGAGTAACTTTCTCTAAGTGTTTTGCCGTTTCAGAGTGCCTTTTTTCCTCCTCTCCGTCGACTCTGTCTGAAATTTGAGTTCAGTGACTACTGACCTCATACTGTACCTCCCTGTCTCTCACTCCACCGAGTGACTCTTTGGTTTGAATGAGTTTGAAGTTATTTGTTTTTGTTATCTTTTAAGACATGCTCAAAAACATCTGGTGGAAAACTTAAGTCATTCTCACAACAGCATAATTCAGAGTGTTTCTCCCACATTTCTGCTTATTTTGGCCTCAACTTTGTGATTTTGGAGGAAAAAGTAATTTTTGGGGAATTTAAATTGTCATTAGTTTCTGTGATTTACTTTGGAAAGGCCAGAGAGTAGTGATTCTCCTCTCTAAGTGCTGCTTCACAAACACACACACTACGTGGTAATAAGTAACTGACTGTGAAGTGTGTTTATTCTTCAACAAAACCCTTAAAGAAATTGTTTTTAATCCAAATAAGAAAACTGCAAGTGGTGTTGAAGCCCAGGCAGCCACAGAGGAGGGAGAGCATTAATCACTGGAATGAAACGGTAGGAAGAATGGGAGGGAGAGGTCATATAGATCATATAGAGACCTGGTCAGAAAAAACTGTTCAAGCGGTGGTTCTCAATTGGTGGCTCCCGATCTGAAACTGGATTGCGGGTCCATATCGAGTGGAACACCGGGGTATATACGTCATCATTATTAGAGCGAAACAATGGCAAATCATTCTAGTGCTTTATCTTATTTAGGAGTTGCATTTTACAACTGTCTAGGTAAAACTAGGAAATTTGTTTCTGTTGTTTCAATTGATTTTATTAAATTGGATTTTAGCCCTTATTGCCCCTTTTGTTTGATTTGTGAAATAATGGTTGAAATCCTGCATTGAAGTTAGATTGAAGTTGATCTCTATCACAGTTAAAAGCCCCTTTTAAATATGCAGTGTACAATACCTAACAAAATAATTAACGTTGGCGTATTTGGTATATTATGATAATAACCTTAATACCTAGTAAAACTCAATGAAGAGGCCATAATGATATCAGTCTTGATAGACAACAGAGCCGTCAGCATTGTTTGTATTTATTGTCTTATTGATCATCATCATCTTACTCCAATCGAAATGTCTCAGAATAAAGAATATGACTGATCCTTATTTATGAACCTGTTGAAATATAGGGCAGAAGGCTCCTGGTGGAAACCCTTCCAGAATCTCCATAATTAGATCCCAGGTGTGAGAGAGTGCATATCCACAGGAGGGATTAAAGGAGACGCTCCACCTGATTCGACTTCCTGGATTGACAGGAATGACAGATGGAATAGAAGAGGTCAGAGGTCAGAGTCAGACAATTACTGCTGTCAGCAAGGTGCTTGTTAGAATGTAAGGGCTCCCAACTACAGGGGTTAGGTTTAAACTTCGGGAGGGCTCAGCCCCAGGGACGGGGGTGGAGGATGGAGAAGTAATGGGTAACAGGTCAAAAAGAAAATGCTCATAAATTCCTTGTTTCTCATGAATGTCAAGAGGCCTATGCTACACTACACTCAAATGCCATTGTGAAGAGTCTAGTGTTTATGGTCACATGCAGATAAAGTCACTTTTTTTTTTCTTAAACCGTTAATCTTGGTTTTAGTATCTAAGGTCTATACACCCTCACAAATAATCCTCATCACCGAAGCGTTTTCCAAAAGATAAAAAACAGCTAAAAACAGAACTTAACGTGAACTAAACACAGGTAGTGAATTTCCAGGTAGCGGAACGATTTGAAGACGTTTCCTAATACTCAAATATTGGTTCGAAATCCACATTGTGAGTTCAAATACACTTGTACCAAATTCTATGCCCTAAAAACCTCTCTCTATCTACTATGAAAATAGAACAATTTCAGACAAAAATGAGCATCAGTCAATAATTATTACATTAGGGATATAACAAAATACAAGAGCAGCTCCTCCCCAGCCACGAGTGTGGACGCCTCCCTCGCCAACGAACTGAACTCCTTTTATGCGCAGTTTGAGTCTGGCAATAGCACCGCAAGCTCGCTGGCTAATTGGAGTTACATCGCTGGGAATGAGCGTGCACTCTCAGTGTCTGAGCATGACGTCAGGAGGGCTCTGATGCGTGTGAACACCAGGAAAGCTGTGGGCCCAATGGCATATCTGGATGAGTACTGAAGACCTGTGCTAACCAGCTAGCTCCGGTGTTCACTACAATATTCAACATCTCCCTGGCTGAATCAGTGGTCCCGTCCTGCTTCAGGAGGTCCACTGTCGTTCCTGTCCCGAAATTGCCTCTCCTGCCTGACTACTGTCCGGTGGCCTTCACCTTGGTGGCCAGGTCCAGCTCCAACACCATCATCAAGTTTGCTGACGACACCGTTGTCGTGGGCCTGATCACTGACGGTGATGAGAAGGCCTACCGCGAGGAGGTGGCTGACCTGACACTCTGGTGCCAGGACAACAGCCTCCACCTGAACGTCAGCAAAACTAAGGAGCTGATTGTGGACTTCAGACGTGGATTACAACCGATGACGCACGTGCCCTTGGTGATTAATGGGACTTCTGTCGACAGGGTGAGCAGCTTCAAGTACCTGGGAGTCCACATCACAGAGGATTTAACATGGACTTTACAAACAGACACTCTGCTATATATCTCACAAACACTACCTCACCTTATTCACATGCCACTTTAATGCACATATCTGTACATACATAAATAGCCTATCCCATATACTATAAGTCTATCCCATATACATAAACCTAGTCCCTTTATCTATTTTGTACCCCCACCCTGCATTACCCTTGAGTTCTTATTTTATCCTATATATTTTATTTTATTCTATAGTATTCAACTTAATGCATTACGTTTTAGGAATCAGTTAGTTAGTCAAGTAGAAATTCTTAGGTAGCTACTATGTTCAGTCTAGAACATATTGTGTGTAATCACCGGGTGTGTTGCATTGACATTTCACTGCATATATGTATGAAAGTATGTATACTGTATGTATGTGACGAATATACCTCTTGAATCTTGAATCTTGAATAATTACAAATAAATAGGGGGTAATGATTACAAATAAATAGAGGCTCTCATCTCAAATTATGTTTGTTTTTGGGGATACATAAGGAAAAAGGGCTGGGAACCCCAGACCCATAGAATTATTTGACCCATAGCCAACGCTATGGCCCAACACTGGAAAAATCAGTCTTTTGCTTTAACTCCGTTTGCATTAGTGTCATGACCTATACATTGAACTACACTGGTCATTTAACCTCCAGCCCTTAACCTATCTCCTAATACTCCACCAGATAACCAACTACTTTTGATTAACAATAACATGGAAGTTTTGGGACAGGATCACAGATTTGTGGGGTGCTGGTCCATAGAAATCTTTGCTGCCATTTATGTCCCAGTCTTTCATTGTTTGTGAAACAACTTGGCAGCATCTTTGGTTGTTTCAGGCTGCCGAAGGATTCCAGGGTGTTTAGTTTCCTCCAAACTCAGACACAACGCCACATATCACAGGCACGCAGCCCAAGAAAACAATGAATGGTTTGAATGTAGCCTCATACAGTATTGGAGACGAGGATATCTAATGTGCAAATATTTGCACATTAGATCGGTTACTATCAACATCAGGAACTGCTTACTAAGAACTGCCTCTAAAACATACTGTATACCAAGATTGTCTGTCTTTCATTTATTTGTATGGCTTACTGACAACTTACCGAAATGCCAATATTTATTCATCTTATTTAAAACAATCAAGGTGTATTAATCGATTTAGTCTGAGTGCCTATTCAATCATCCCAATTTAATAATTCAATCACAAAATGGATAAAATAATAGAGATAATCAACAAACTTTCCACTTAAATGACATCCATTGCCCTACTCGTCCTTATAAAGACGAAATTAACAACATTTTCCATTTTTGGTGAATAACAGCTCTAATTCTGTCCAGTTTATAACCAAACCATTTGCTGTTCCTCATCCATCATCATCATCTTGATTTCCCTCAGGCCTAATGTAAATTTCTTGTTTTTCTCACCCTGCCCCAATGAAATCCTAAGTGATGAAATCGTTTGTTTACATCTTGTGGTCATCCATCATCATCTTTCTGCTCCGCTGAGAGAATGATAAAAGTTATCTCCACCTTTTGTTTCACAATCTGTGCCTGAGTATTAAAATTCTTAGGAGTTATTATACTAAATGTACTAAATGCCTTGGAGGAGGAGGATCTGCAGCATGGTCCAGTAGTTGGAGATGCCAGGTTGTAGTTGTTGGAGGACCCATGAGCTGGACACTTACTGTAGATCCCTCCTGGAAATCAGAGACCTGTCCTACATAGATGATAATCTATCACGGACAGCGACATTATATATTCCCACTGTCTTTGGTCACTTTAAATCTTGTTTTATCCCTTGTGTAAAACATATATTTCAGCCTCTCTGCCTTAATGTGGTTTAATACGTTTTCCACTGACTGTCTACGTACAGACTAGTGGGTCTAAGGATGGAGCCCTAAACTACTATACTACTGCACATGCTCCCACTTTGTGTAGTTCTTCCATAAAGAAGGGTATAAACCATGGAGACATACTGTCGCAAAGGAAGACTTAAATGGATACCACCTTTTATGGGAAATTGTCCATTTTTCGAGAGGGTCAATACCAATTTCCATAGGTAGAAAATCCAGGTTCGGAAAGTAAAATTCCTCTCTGGAATTTTCAGTCAAGCATGTGGATTTGCAAATCATATAAAGCTGCTTTCACACATGAACTCCGGACAATGTCCAGATAATCAGGGCTGGACATTGTCCGGAGTTGCCCTTTCACACAAGCAGCACACAACCAGAAATTGTCCCTCTCAGACGCGTTTACACCTACAGTACCGGACATACTCTGTTTTGTTAAGACAAGGGGCGGAGCCTGGGTAGAGCGTGCAGGAGGCAGGACGTGACGCAATGACGCATTTTCCACCTTGGCCACTTTCAATCCTGTGCGTCTAGTACAGAGATAGTGATGGGCTGCATGCTACAGTTATTGTGTGACTGTAAGGAGGATCAACTACTCTAGCTCCCGTGACATTTTCCAATCAACAGGAATATCCCTTTAAACAATTTCCCCTCAATCAGTTATCCAAGTTTCCTTTTTCTTTGTGGTGAAATTTCCCATTACTGTTGGGAAACAGGCTTCAGGCAGCAGGCTGCTCTATTGAGGCCAGCACAGCTGACTCACTAGACAGAATAATTCGTTTTTAGACCTACAGAATAATAGTAATAGAATTGGGCCTGATGGGGTTTTGTTGTTTTAGATTGATTTGTTTAGGATGTTCTAACTATGTTATTGGTTTCTCTGTAAAACACTGTAAATCTTTTTTTTTTTTTTTTTTTTTTGAAAAGCGTCGGGTTGTTTATTGGTATTTGCCAATATTATTGCTGTAAATACATTCCAGCGCTGGCAAGTTGTTCTATAGGAGGTTGTGACCTCGGCACAGAACAAATGTGTGCGGCATGGAACATCTCTACAGTGAAAAACAGCAAAATCATCAACGCTCGGTCACAGAGAGTATGGTTTCGTTATCTCTGTCCTTTATGGACTCTAAGTCCTGTCTTCGAACAGCTTATGATATCTCAAGGTTTTTTTTTATTTTTTAAGGAGAGTGTTTTAGGAGCAGTGCCAGCATGCAGCGTGCAGCGAGTCCGCCAGCAGGACTCTGACGTCGGTTCTTATCTGATGGGCGATGAATCTCCCCTTCCATCCTCCATCAGTCTCACTTAACCTGGAATGCATAGAGGGCCGCCATCCAACAATGAGATTGTACTCTCTGACTCACAAGCGTGCACAGATTTGTCACTTATTGTGCATGCATGCACGCACACACACACGCACACACACACACACACACACGCACACACACACACACACACACACACATACACACACAGACACACACACACACACACACACACTGATTATATTTCTGAGATACACATTCTGTTTGTCATGCATATTCAGGCAGGCTGCACTGGTTTCTCCTGTCTTTTTATTCATGACATAGCGTCCAAGCTCATCCTCTTCCCTCAATTCTGTCTTAACCTTTTTTATTGGGCTCTTTGTATTTTTTTCCATCTCATCTTCTCCATGACACTTTTTTCTCCATCTCTTCTTTGCCCCTTGTCTCCTTTGAGACAGGAAAGTCTATTAAGCAGTAGGTTTTCTGTATCTATTTTTTAATTTGTTGTGTCACGGTTGTGTAGGATGTAATGGGGTCACAGTCAGGTCTGTAAACTTATAAACAGCCATTAAACGCAGGCTACATTTCAAGCCCAGGCCTGTGAATTATTCAGAACTAATGCAAACATCTTGAATTCTAAACGGCCCAGCTTGGAGAAAGATGAGTACCACACCACACACAAGTTCAAGTTGAAGTTCAAGAGACAGTGGTCAGCCATAGAACCTCTGCCATTGAGCCCCATTTGTGAATAGGGCTCTATGGCAGTTCTATGGCCAGTGTCTGCTGTAGAACATCTGCCATCGAATCCCAGTGCCATCCTTTGAACATTTTCAATTGAGCCCCAGTATCATCCACAAAACCGTAGTTTAATCTGTCGTAGAACCCCATCTACAGCCATAAATCGCCTGCCCACAAACGCCAGAGGCAATCGCTCAACCCGAGTAAGAGCCCCAGAATCCAAGTGACAGGTGTAGAACCTTTGCTGTATATCACATTGTCAGCAATATGCCATTGATCCCCAGTGACAGCTGTAGAACACTGACAAACACCCTCACTTATCATCCTCCAGTTCCAAACCACCCCCAATCCCTTTTCAACATCCCTTGTCTGAATACCTCCTCGGCTCATCCAGATGCCAGTTTTCCATATGTGTGTATTATGTTGGGCCCAGTAAGGTCTAGTGCGGTATTGTTACTGTCCTATAATCAGAGCAGGGCGAGTGAAGCTACAGCATAGTGCCGTCTTAAGCCTCAATGAAACAAACTAAGGCTTCCTTACAACAAGACTCAGGTTCGGATCCACCTGTCACACAAGCGCAAGGCTTTGCAGGATGACAAATGCCTCCAATTTTTCTTTTCCGCTCTGGGCCTGGAGTCCTCCAGAATGCACTACTTGATATGCGGTAGGTGTGATTAATTAAGAGATGGTGCAGATGAAAGAAGGGGCCTGCGGCTATTGGAGTTTAACTATTCTTTCTCATAAGGCAGTTTCCCTGGATCAGAGAAGCTGGGATGAAGGAAATTAGTCTTTTTTTTTTAACCCTTAGAACTCCAAATGGAGGTTTCCTTAACTTTTTCACTCCATTAAGCTTGTCTTTTTCAATTTAACGTTTATTCTCCTATTGAATCTTGAATCCTAGGACTCTTTTACTGGTGGTTCTTTAGGTTCCTATATAGACTCGATCTGTCAGTATAAGGTGGTGCTTGTCACCGTGGAGACATGGTTTCAAATTTTTTCTTCTAATTGAAATCATAAGCTACCCTGAAATCAAAAATCAAAACAAGGAAACGTGCATTGAATCATGCCAGTCTTTGAAACTCTAGCCAGCCGGTGGTGGAACCATAAATCCGTGTCGGGAGTTGGGCTGCAGCTCAGGACACCTGTAATGTTACCCCAACAGTTTGCGTTACCTTCTGACCTCTAGGTCAGGAGTCCCTCATGGTAATCATCTCGGTACACTGTTGCTTTCGTACCAAATGTGCTGTTGGAACTTTGTAGACCAGGATGCTGGGTGTTTTTTTTTTGACTGATGTGTAGTTTGATGGGGCTGATATTTGCTTGTGAGGTGTTGGCCTTACGAAGACACATTCAGCAAAGTCTGGATAAATTGATTGAGGACAGCACTCCTGCTCATATTTTCATTTTGCACAAACCCCTTGAACGAACATGTTTTAGCAAAGAAATGCAAAGATTTTGGCCTTGACGAAAGTATACTTGAGAATTTTTTATTGAGTTTTAGAGATGAAAGGGATTTTTGTTTCATGGTTACAGCAAAGTCCAGTCTTTGCTTCCATGGTAACACCATTTAGCATGAGACATACAGTACTGTAGGTGTTTTCCTGGAAAGAAGTATCGACGTGTGATTCCAGTAGCAGTGGAAAAGGTGCATTTGATCTGCCCCATCACTCGGTCTTTCAAAGAAATGTTGAAACTGTAAATCTCTATATTTTTTGAAAGGCCAGTGAACCTCTCAACAGCACTGATATCAATACATATTTTTACTTTTAATGTCCTTTGTTGCACAATATACTGTACAGTAAAATATCTTAAATCTTAACAATTATATTATTTTCCCCCACAGTGCCAGAATATTTTCTTCATCTGGGATTTATAAAGCATTCTTTTTCATTTTGATGCTTCTGAGTTGGAGGGATGTTGTCCTATAATGAAAAGCGGAGTGAGGGATGACGACTTGTTAAGTCTGTGGTTAGGGCCGGCTTGCCGTCAGACAGGCTGGTGGGTGCGGCTGAATTGACCATCTGGTCAAAGGAGGAGCTCAGAGTAGGTCTGCTTTTAATTTGGCAGCAAGTAAAGGAGACACTGGTACATCTTGCCTCCCCGCGTAAATGTACTGCATGGCCCTCTGCTGAGACAGAAGCAGGTGCGGGATAACACGCTGATCCTCCTGTCTCTCCAAGATACCGATCAAACCAGCAGCCTGTTTCGGCAGCTCCGTACCTTTTTGGTGTTTATGGCCATTTTCTGTTGTCTTTCTTGTTTTTCAGTTGTCAAGTCAAACCGTATCACATTTCTAAACCAAGTTTTTTATACTTTACAATACTGTTTTTAATCGTTCCGGGACTGGTGGCATGTCTTTCTTTCTGCCGAGAGCTGTCTTTATTCACAGTGGTGTAATTAAACCCAGTGGGATAATTGCCATAATTGGTATGGTTTACTTGTTTGTGTTAGCACTTAGACTCTCAACATCACACACAATCAATGCAATTTGCAACATCTTCACATCGATTTTGAGACGCTCCGCTGTTTTCAGATGAGTACTTTATGGAGTGGTTTGTGCTTGAAATAGCAATATGGCTCCTGCCGCTTTACTAATGGCTTCCATGCCCCTGACAGGGCATTGCTGGGGAGATAGCTGGGTTAATATAGGATGAATGGACAATTCGGTTTATATTGATAAATAAAGAAAATAAAGAATATATATAATATATTTTGAAAGACATGAAGTAACATGAATTAAACTAGCAGATTTTATTGACACAGCATGGCAGCATTAGGGTGCATGGGGAGTGAGTGTAGCGTAAATGTAAAACACCTCTGTATATTTGAAAACTTCCTCACAGACACATGTAAGCGTTTATGTAAAGATCTGAGGAACTGACATATTACAATTGTTGATGTTAGACATGTCAAGAGGTCTGACCGAAACTCCTGGCAACATCAACACAGACAAGCACGCACGCACGCACACACACACACGCACATTTTCTCTCTCTCTCTCTCCCTCTCTCTCTCTCTCTGGGGACCTGAAATTCAACTGCCAAGGCTGTGATCACATACAGAAAACTTATGAAGCATAATTTCCTGCACCAGTAAGTACCGCTAGCTTGAAGTTTTAAAGAACAAAAGAACAATAGAGGGTGTAACCTAAGGTGGCTTGTTGACAGAAATCCATACACACTGGATGCCCTGTAAACTCTCCTCCTATCTGTGCATCTCTCTCTCTCCCATATACACTGATCAGCCACAACATTAAAACCACTGACATATGAAGTGAATAACATTGATCATCTCGTTCCAATGACACCTGTCAAGGGGTGGGATATATTACGCAGCAAGTGAACAGTCAGTTCTTGAAGTTGATGTGTTGGAAGCAGCAAAAATGGACAAGCGTAAGGTTCTGAGCCACTTTGACAAGAGCCAAATTGTGATGGCTAGACAACTGGGTCAGAGCATCTCCAAAACAACAGGTCTTGTGTGGTGTTCCCAGTATGCAGTTGTTACTTCCTACCTTCTGGTCTGATCCCACAGAAAAGCTAAAAATTTAATGCTGGCTATAATAGAAAGGTGTCAGAACACACAGTGCATGGCAGCTTCCTCGGTATGGGGCTGAGGAGCTGCAGAGTGCCCACGCTGAAGTTGTCCACTGCCGAAAGCACCTTCAATGGGCACCCGAGTGATAAAACTGGACCATGGCACAATGGAAGACAGTGGTTTGGCCTGATGAATCATGTTTTCTTTTACATCATGTGGATGGCCCAGTGTGTGTGAATCGTTTACCTGGGGAAGAGATGGCACCAGGATGCACTATGACAAGGCAAGGCAAGTTTATTTATATATCACATTTCAACAACAGGGCAATTCAATTTGCTTTACATAAAACATCACAAGCATTAAGGCAAAGTGCAAAGAAACCCGTTATAAAAGGACATAGAATGCATAGAGTTTAACATAGAATACATAGAATGCATAAAAGTTACAGTGCACAGCAAGAAATGAATGAAAGAAACCTTGTTTTACTCTTTGTTAACAATTATTTTGCCTATTCCCCGATTTGCGCTTTAGCTTGTCAATGCGATATTCTCGCCCCGGAGGACCGGGCAGGAGATCTTTCTGATATTGCTTTTTCAGAGCCAAGACTGTTATAATAAATAAAGTTAAGAAATAGAATGCATAGAATGAAGTCATAAAAGTGACAGTGCAGTGCAAGAAATGAATATTTGGTTTAGTAAAAGCAAACATATAGGTCTTCTGCCTTGATTTAAAAGAGGTGAGAGAGGCAGCTGACCTGCAGATCTCTGGGAGTTTGTTCTGGATATGTGGTGCATAAAAACTGAACGCTGCTTCTCCATGTTTAGTTTGGAGTCTGGGGACAGAAAGCAGACGTGTCCCAGACGACCTGAGAGGTCTGGATGGTTCAGAACGCAGCAGAAGATCAGAAATGTATTTTGGCCTTGTACCATTCTGTGCTTTATAAACCAACAGTAGTATTTTGAAATAAATTCTTTGACAGACAGGAAGACAGGATAAAGATCTGAGAACTGGAGTGAGATGATCAACTTTCTTGGTCCAAGTGAGGACTCTGAACTGTCTAATCCATCTTTTAGGAAGACCTGTGAAGACACTGTTCCAATAGTCTCATCTACTGAAGATAAATGCATGTACAAGTTTTTCCTAATTCTGCTGAGACATAAGTCCTTTAATCCTTTATGTTCTTAAGGTGATAGAAGGCTGACTTTGTAATTATTTTAATGTGGCTGTTGAAATTTAGGTCAGAGTCCATGACTACACCAAGATTTCCAGCTTCGCAAGCCGGATTCTCTGTAAGTAAACCCTTCCAAGGCAACGGTTATTACCTGAGGGCAGTGGCCTCTTTCAGCAGGATAATGAGCCCTGCCACACTACAAAAACTGTTCAGGAATTGGTTTGAGGAACATGACAAAGAGTTGGTGTTGGGTTGGGTTGAGTTGGCCTCCAAATTCTCCAGATCTCAATCCGATGGAGCATCTGTGTGATGGAACAACAAGCCTGATCCATGGGGGCCCCACCCCGCAACCTCCAGGACCTAAAGGATCTGCTGCTAACGTCTTGGTGCCAGATACCACAGGACACCTTCAGAGGTCTTGTGGAGTCCAGGCCTCCACGGGTCAGAGCTGGTTTGCGGAACTAGGGGGAGCTACACTATATTAGGCAGGTGGTTTTAATGTTGTGGCTGATCAGTGTATGCCCTCGCTTTCTATGCTTTTTCCCTCTTGACTCATTCGAACATTTCTCTTCTTCTCCCCCTTTGCTCTCTTTCCCTTCCCTCTGTCTGTGTCTCTCGTCCGCTGCAGGTGACCTTTGTGAGTTTCCTGACGTCCTCCTGGTTCTGGAGGTATGTAACTAATTTCCCGACATCTGGCAGTGCTTGTCGCTGCCTCTCATCGTCTGTGATCACACTGCGCACGACATCAAAGTTGGTGCACTGGCCTGCTGAGACGCTGGAAACACTGCTGGGGCAACGAGGTGTGTGTGTGTGTGTGTGTGTGTGTGAGTGTGAGTGCGTGTGCGTGCGCGCAAATGGACATACACACTTGCACACACAAACTCACACATACAAACTCTCATGTTCACACAAACCCACCTAGTCTCTGATAGACAGAGACACACACACACACACACACACACACACACACACACACACACACACTATTTCTCAATTTAGATCTCTACATTAGTCCTTTTTATCTCTTCTCTCTACCTTCCTCTTTTGTGTGATGCAGGAACTAAAGCTTGTCAGATCTGCAGCTGAGCCCGGCTTAAAGCAGCTCTTATCACATGTTTTAACCCCGAGCACTTAAATGCTCATTTAAATGCAGTCAAAGTCTTTGGTGTGAAACTTCACACCTTCTGCTGGCTCTGGTGTCTCCTCTGAACGCTCTTTCTAACTGCAAACACGCCGGTGCTGCTAATCCATTTGTCCTCAGGGCGCTTTGCTGAGACCCCCCCGACCTCCTTAAGGCATTAAGGACAGAGTGTGAATAAGAGATGCTGTTGAAACATTGCAACACAAGATCCCAGAGCTCTCCCTGCCGCCTGTTGGTCCAGGGTTGAGATAAGCAAGTGGCTCGCTTCGTATTGAGTGTTGTGGAAGTGCCCATTGTGGTTTATAACACTATTTTTCAGATATCATAATCAGTTCTTTCCACGTATTTTTATATTCACCCTAGTTCCTTTGCATACTGATATTGTCTTGAGTTCGTTGAGTCATTTCTGGAACTTGATTGATCGGAGGCATGGCACCTTGATCTGAGAGACGAACTCAGTTGTTATTCCACATTGTGCTGACAACGTGCTCGACTGGGGTTGTTGTTCATGTGTTTCGAAGATCTGCAAATTCAAGGTATGCCTTGTTTGGTTGGCGAGCTCACGTTGGTCCTGTGATGAGTGAGGCAGCTCTCACCGTTAGTCGTCTGACTCTCTCACAGTTCTGGTGTTCCTGGTGAATTCGACGGATCGCACGCGCCTGTCATAATGTTTTGGAAGCTTACTTGTCGGGATTCCAGAGGTCATCTGGAAGGAGCTCTGTGAGTTATCACACGGCCATCTCTAATGTCATGGTTTAGCAGGTTTCAAATCTCCCTCTTTTTCCGTGTCGCCTCTCTCTCTCTCTCTCTCTCTCTCTCTCCCTCTCTCTCGCTTATCTGTCCCTCTACTTCTCTCCCCTTAACTGTGCTTGCTCTGTATCTTTCCATTGCTCTAAAAACTAATGAGGTATAGAGTTGAGCTAAGCTCTTTCTTTCCATCACGTCTTTATTTTTGTCTTTTCTGCTCTCTATCTCTCATTGTTTTCGCTTGTCTTCTGTTCCCACTTTTCCATGCTTACTCTCTGTCGTGATCGTTTTATGCAGATAGGCTCTATATGCTTAATGCAAACTTTGACATTTGCGCATAAGAAAAACCTGATGGGAAATGCCAGAAATCACGAAAGAGAATATGACATACAGCCTGTCCTAACAACTTCTCCTTTTTTTTAGATCAGCTTCAACTAATTGTCATTGCAAAGAGTACAAGTACTGAGGCAACAAAATGCATTTCTCTGCATTTTGCCAGTGCCCAGGGAGGAGTTAAGTGTCTTGATCAAGGACACATCAGCACGCTACCAGGAGGAGCCAGGAATCGAACTGGCAATCTTCAGATGACTAGACGACCCTGCTCCTGAGCCACTGCACTGTGCCTCAGTGTTAACTGTTGCCTTTAGTGCTTGTTGGACACCGTTACTAAGCAACCATATACACACTCTTTAAATGACATGTTGTCGTTGCACCCTTCAATTGGTTCCACTCAAATTTTGAAAATCTGCGTAGAATTTACGTAACATTTGGAGAGAGGCTTATCAAGTTTCTTTCCAAGTGTCTTTCTCACCATTTCTTCATTTTATCTCTCTCCCTCTCTCTCCTTCTTGCTCTCTCGGTTTTTTATTTGGCCCCTCTCTCTCTCTCTGTCTCTCTCTCTCTCTCCCTCTCTCTCTCTCTCTCTCTCGTCACAGCTCAGAAAGCTAATCTTTTCTAGAACCGGTTTAATACCGTGTGAAATTGGCTTCTAAAGAAAAATGGTAAATGTTCCTTTTTATTTATTGTTTTTTTGAAATCATATTTTCACCATTATTTTTTCTCATGTCATCCTGCCAAACCAGATGAATGAATAAAAGAAATGATCCCAGATGCCCCAAGTCACACTGAAAGGCACACCATTCATACAGCCAACATTTAACAGCTTGAGCCCTTGGAAATAGGATTTGGGGCAAGGTGACTGTAATTAACACGGATGGGTTTATGTAGAGAGGCACTAGAGCTGAGTTGGAGGTTGAGCTGTTTGGATATTGAGCATTTTACATGTTTTTTTTAACAGCTGTCACTGGGTAGATGTATCATATCTGTTCAGATTTTTACTGTGCGTGGTCCTGTAATGAATCCATAGTTTTTGATATGCTCTCGAAGCTGAACTTCAGCCTCAAATTAAATACTCTTCTGCCATTCCACCTGCAACCGCTCTGCATCTAAATGTGCTTTTTCCTCGTCTTTCTCTCTCCTTTTGCATTGCTTTAATGTTTATAACTGCTGTCACGCTCGTTTTTCTCCTGCTGTTGTTGGCCCTCTCCTTCATCCTCCCTGAGTCATCATCCTCTCTTTGCGGGGTTCATTATATTATGGAAACAGTAAACGTTGTAATAAAATAGATCAAGCTTAAAATAAAAATAAAACATACGGACCGCCAGAGGAGAAAACAGCCAGATTATAACAACAACATAACGGACATTTAAAAAAAGGAAATTCATCTGAGGTAAGTGAACTCAATTCAAGTAAAATGTTTTAAGCGTGGAAGGGCAACATGAATCAAAATTATTAATGGGTATTCCAAGGGCCAACTGCAGAGAACACTGATTCAACCTTCATCCTTGATCCGTTTCTTAAGTTGACACTCTGTGTTTCTGTGGAGGACATCTGTGTTTCATTTAACACGCTGATATTTCATGGTTTTACAAAATGGCTTGCAATAGGCAGGTCTTTGTACTATTTGGGCTATGGTGCCTACACAAATGAAAAAACGAAAACATTCAGAATTGCATATATTGCGTAGTAGGAATAATAAACTATCAAGTTGCAATACCTGATGTTTTAGGATGTACAGTTTAATTTGTTTTATACTGTATAAATATAATCAACCTGGTCGGAAATTTATGTTTTGCTGTGAGGGTTTTCTGAAATAGCAAAAAGCTTTTGAACATGTATAGAAATGCCGTCAGGTTAAATATGTTCCAGTAGGTGCATTTTGGAGAGAAAGGTTCGTGAAAAGGTAAATATGCACATGACATTCCCTTATCACATTACAGGAAGATCACGCACACACACATTGTATATAAAATAAACAATTAAATTACATTATATACAATAATTATTATGATTAATATTATTATTATTATTATTATTATAAATAATAATAATAATCATAATAATAGTAGTAATAGTAGAAGTAGTGGTAGAACTGTAATAATAATAATAACAATAATAATTATAATTATAATAATAACAATATAATACACTGGAAGGAAATTAAATCTTACTTGAACCTTACCAGTAAGTTAGTATACGAATCCTAGTACGTTGTTTTTTTTGCAAAGTATTAAAGGTTTTAGCACCTCAAGCAATTACATACTGCGTGTGAAGAACAGCCTTAATTTGTAGAAAAACTTGCTGTAAACTGTAACAAGGTTTGATGGCACTGCTCACAGACTGTTACATATGGGGCTTGTGATGTCCCTTTTAGTTTGGAAGCAAAAGGAGCTGGCGCTCAGCTAGAATGACTGATAAAATCTGTTTATGTTTGCTCCTGTGGAGAGGGTTGTCTAACAGGGAGAGTCTAACAGCACCATGGGCGCCGGGCTCGTTAATGACGCTGTTCTCATAAAAAAAATAAAATAAAAACTGAACGAGACATAACTTTTTCTCCATCTTGCCCTTAACTCTAACCAAAACAATGGCGCCATGCCAGGAGAATGCCACGGATCGCCCTGGGGCGATCAGAACGAAAGTTCCACATTCTAATTTCCATGACAGCGTCCCGGTGGAATGCGTGGCTGTTGACAGCTGAGAGGGATGGCAGGTTTGTCCCGCGTTGCTCTGCTCCTGCACCAGACAGAACTCCATTCCACTGCGGCTTTTCCACAACAAACTTAGTCCCCGGCATTCAGCGACACTTTGGCCCTTTTCCTAAGGAGGAACTTAGCTCTGAAACGGATACATTCTGATCCCAAAAAAGACTCGAGATGCAACGTGGCACTCCCCTAGCTTTTTTCTTTTATAAAATAATTTAAAAAGGCAGAACCTGAAATGCAGCGACCTGTGAGACGAATGTATGACTTATCGAAATTACCTATTAAACAGCCGCATGTTTGGCGTCATCTCCTTCTGATCTCCATGGTTCCTTGGTGCGGGTGGTAAGTGACCCAGAAGTCTTTTAGGGAGTGCTAAGGTTCCTATTTCGGGATGTTCAAAGCTTAAATGATTCCTCATTTAGTGCCTGTACCTGGGTGGAAAAGGCACGGCTCATTTATTTGCCGCGGGTGAAGTGAAGGAACTTGCCTTCAGTGGGAAACGTATGCAAATGACCTAAAGTTTAGAGGGGGTCGGGGTTAAGGGAGATAAATGCTCATCCACTGGAAAAACCCTGTGAACGAAAGACTGATGTAACCACTTTAATCACTGTATTAGAGCAAGTTTTTGAAACCACGGTCATCAAGACATCATTCAATGATCCGTCAAATCGTACTTCTCCTGCTCCGTCATCATTTAATCTTCCTTATTTCTATACCTCAACCTGCTTTCCCCTACATCATCACTACTTGGCTTTCTTTTAGTCTCTCCATCGATCAGTACTGTCCACCCGTCTTATGATGTCACCGGTGGTAGCGGTTCATCTCTCTGTCGTCAACTTAATTGCCTTCCTTCCTATATATATGCGCGCGCACCCACGCACTCACGCACGCACTCACGCACGCATGCACGGATGCTTGGATGAACGTGCATGCCTACACACACATGCCCGCACCTGCACACACACAACTAACACGCACACACTCTCACCCACACACAGCTGTAACCGATTGAGGGTGTATTTGTATTGTGAATCTCGGCTTGCATGAGTGTTTGTGTGTGTGTGTGTGTGTGTGTGTGTGTGTGTGTGTGTGTGTGTGTGTGTGTGTGTGTGTGTGTGTGTGTGTGTGTGTGTGTGTGTGTGTGTGTGTGGGGTGCACACATGCATGCACATACACACTCAGTTTTTGTTTAAATGCAGCTTTAGGGGGAAAGTGAGACACATTAATCAGGAACTTAAGCTCTCCTTTGTGTCTTCATTCAGAAAGTCCACTAGTTGTTTTCTCTGCAGTTCAATAGATGGCGGAACACCCTGTGCTCCAGCCCGAGGGGCGGCACCCTTCCCGCCCTGGTGTCAGGGTTTCATTTCAATTGTCTTTAAATGACGTTATTGTCAACATTCTTTAAAAGGTGATTTCAGGACTCTTTGGCGTCCATGTTGTATTTCACTGTAATTCAGAGAGCTGTGGAAGTTGTTTGAAAAAAAACATTATTAATTATAATAATAATAATAATAATAATAATAATAATAATACACACATATATATATGTATATGTGTGTGTGTATATATATATTGTGAGGGAAAAATGATTACGATCAACTATTTTGAATGAGGACAAAGGCCTCTACCTCCAAAAAGGGGTTTGAAAACATTTGTCTGTCTTCCCAGGAACCCCCCAGAGTTCATGTAAAGAGAAATGTTTTGCTCCTACAATGTCAATTCTAATATGAAAGAATCAGATCACACGTGGCCTGTTTACCTTCTATAGAGATGGGGGACACCTAGAAGTGCATCGTCATGCAACCCCCATTTGGCCAGGTCAAGGTTGCAAGTACCTGTTATTTACGTTCTAGGAAGGGGGGGCACCCAGGAAGACAGTTAGAGGGGAGGCAGACTCGTCGGAGACTTCTGACCCAAACCACACCCTGTTTCTACTGTATAAAGCCTCCTGTCTTTCTCTGTGATATCAGATTGATCCCAGCGCTGCTTTGGAGCAGTACTGAATCTTGAATCTGAATCTACGCACTGTCAGTAGAGTTTTATTGAATGCCTGAGTTGTAAGGATATAATTCCAAACTGTTTACAAGGAATACTCTATTTGACAGGCATGTTGACATGGAGGCTGACAGTCAAATAGCACAACTACAAAGGGGAAATTAACCCAGGGAAAGAAAGAGATATATATATATATATATATATATATATATATATATATATATATATATATATATATATATATATATATATATATATATATATATATATATATATATATATAAACGCACACACAGTATATAGTACATTACTCTTTCATCTGACAGAATAATTCTAGGATTACTGTAAATATTCTCTTTCCTCGGCCAACCTCCCTGCAGCCTTTTGTGCTGTCTCAGGAAGCAAAAATATATTACCGAATATCATCAATAGTTTTAGGTTAAATCACAACTTCTCATGAGTGAATTTGACTGTCTGCCTCCACATTTGGTCACCTTAAAAATTGATATTAATGAGGTCAACCACACCAATATGTCCACAAGCAAAATGCTTTTGTCCGCGGTTTGAGAGATCAGTGGGGATTTTTCCATGCATAAGTTAATGACAACAAAAATGTTAAGTCAGTGGTGGAAAGAGTGTTAAACATTTGTACTTAATTAGAAGTACCATTACTAAAGGTATTGAATAAATTCATGAATGAGAAGTATGAAAAATAAAGTATGAATAAGAAGTACTATGAAAACTATTCTGTACTGTAATGTATTATAAGTTATTTTTAAAACACTACTTATTGCCTCCGGTGTGGGCTTAATTCAGAAGACCAGAACCTTCAGATTCAACATTTGAGTCAAAACTCAAAAGTATAATTGCTATAATTAAAACACACCCACACCCGATTATGAGACTGCATCATCTCACAGAGAAACAGTGACTTGGTGAGGGAGTAATTCGCACCCTTACCCTCATCAGAGAGACTGAGCACCTGCTGTTCATATGTGTCCTTTATAAAAAATGGCTCCTTGAGGGTGAAACGTTTTGGCATTAAGTGCCACAAGCTCCCTGCTCCCGGCACTGTCTCTCTTTTTCCAATTACTGCCGTCCATTCCATTTTCCAGGCTGCCTGTGTGAGATCTGGCCAGGGATGTGAGATAAAAATCACTTACATAACTCTGAAAAACATCTACAGCTATTTAGATGAACGTGCAGCATCGTTGTCATATAAAACAGATAATTAAAGTTAAATATGCGTTAACACCAGGTGGCTCTCACCACAGACTGAAGACGGCAACAGGTTTGCAGGTTGATTTGTTTGTTTGTTTTTCCCTCTTTTCAGAACTTGGCGATAAAACCACTCCGAACTCGTCTCCGAGATGAATAGCGCTAAGTTTTAATTCTGTTACGATTTCCAATCTCAAGGGTAATGGAGGCCAATCTTGCCGTCTCCTCTTGGCTTTTCCCATTTCACTGTGAAAAGCACCATAGTCAGGGATTATAGTTACTCTGCTTAATATGTTAAGTAGTCATTTGTCTGTTCAAATTTCTAGTGGATCCAAACAAATGTCTTAAGAGGATGAAAATAGTATTTAGTATTTAATTGAAACAATAAAATAGAAAGGAAATGAGAAGAGATCCAAGATACATCAGTTACTAGGATGGTGAAATGCATTTTGTTGCCTCAGTACTTGGACTCTGTGCAATGACAATTATTGATCTAATCTAATGAGTGGACTCTGTCACAGATGTGTTGATAGAAATATCACAGACCAACGATAATGATGATAAACAGAGGTATTTATGGATCTATTCTATGGACTTATTGATGAAGAAAAATACATTTTCTGTGCAAATCCTTTTTTAAAATGTTGTCCTAACAGTAAAAATAGTGACTAGATCATGTGTTAAGTGTGGACTCTTGTCGTGGCTTTTTGGCATTGTCCTGATGGCATCCGCACACTGCTCTAGTCCAAGTAGCACGCCAGAAAAGAATTCCGTTGGCGGCAAAGTGTAAAAACCCACAAGCGAAAGCACCAATTCCTACATCTGTGGTTGATCAAGCACAGAATGCCTCTTCGAGAACTCAATGATGACGGGGAGCCAACTGTCTGTCTCTCAGCATCCTTTCGTGAGTGGCGTTAACAAAAGGGGGCTGGTCTGTGTCTAAACCTTTTCCTAGATTCTGGTTTAAATCATGATCCCCTCTTTTCTGGAACGGCGATTATTTGATGGACACGAGAGGTGACGTTTCCCCTCTTTGGAACTTGAAGGACATACACCTATCAGCCAGAACATTAAAACCACCACTTATAACCACTTATTGTGTAGCTCCCCCCGCGTGCCGTCAAAACAGCTCTGACCCATCGAGGCATGGACTCATGGACCCTTGACCCTGTCGCCGGTTTACAGGTTGTCATCCTTGGACCACTTTTGGCCGGTACTAACCACTGCATACCAGGAAAAACACACAAGACCTGTCGTTTTGGAGATGCTCTGACCCAGTCGTCTAGCCATCACAATGCGGCCCTTGTCAAAGTCCCTCAGATCCTTACACTTACACATTTTTCCTGCTTCCAACACATGAACTTCAAGAACTGACTGTTCACTTGCTGCGTAATATATCCCAACCCTTGACAGGTGCAATTGAAACTAGATGAACAATGTTATTCACTTCATATGTCAGTGGTCTTAATGTTATGGCTGATCGGTGTAATGTTGTAATATTCCTTCCTTTGCAGCAGCAACAGACCTTTTCACAATATATAAAATCTAAAAAAGTATCTTTGAGGTAATTGAATCATCAGTCAGCAAATTAATTGTAATATTTTTCATGGTATTTATGCTTATTTTTACGATATACATTTGTTGCATTTTCTTCTTGCTTTTGTCATTACACTGAATTTACCAGTTTTTTTTTAGCTTTGCTGGTTAAATAAGGGTTAATTCAAACAATTATTTATTATACAACAGATATAAATGGACATTTATATCTGCATAAACAGATATACAGACCTCAATTCTCTGGAATTTCAAATGGACACCGTTAACTGATCCAGTCCAATTCTATACTGCAGATGCACAGGACAACATAAGATGCCATGTGGCCCAGACTCGTCCACGTTTTAAATAACAATTCAAAATCAAGAGATGCATTTATGTACAGTACAGCTGAGAAGTCGCCACAGCTGAAGAACTTGCACACGGTTTAAACAAAATCGACCTTAACTTAAGCGTACATGATGATTGTGGATGCACAGGATCTCTGCAAAAGTCCTAAAAAGTCTTGTTCAAGCGCAACTGGAGACAGGATTTTGGAGTTTTTGTCAGTGCCGATAACCGTCTTAAGAAACACGGACAAGCCACAACCCTGCACGCCCACATCTTGTGGACACGGTCGTCTCTCCTTTTCAACCGAGAATTCCAATTCCAATTCCAATTTGATCCAACATATTCCAGGCTGTCCAGAGATGTATTTGGTACAGCAGAATTAATAGTTTTTGTTCTTGTTTTTTTTGTTGTTGTGCTTCTTTGGAGACTTTGACCGCAAAAAAGCTCTGGAGCCTGGGAACCTCAAAGAAGATCAGAGAACACCATTGCGGAGTGGTTGAGCTGTCGCAATTCCGCATCTGAGTAAATCTCATCTCTTCCTGTTGACATGCACCGGCATCACAGCCGTGGAGGCGGAGTTCCTCAAAAGTTCAGCGACGTGTGGGAGTGGGCGTTTCCCTCCCAAGCCCCGCCTCCTCCGTCCCGCAAGGACCCTCCTCCCTCTTGAAGGAGTTGAGTCAGAACGCGAAGGAGGTGCCGGTGGGCATCTCCGCCCCGCGCCCTCCCTCCTCCTCTTCCTGCGCCTCGCGCCCTCCCTCCTCCTCTTCTTGCCTCCTCCTCATCGCCATCCTCCCCTCCATCCGTCTCGGTGCATTCCTGCACCGCCCTCTGTAATTCCACCTGGTGAACAAAAGGTCAGGTAAGAGCTTGTTTACATCAATCAAGTCCCTTCCTTGAATTTTTAGTTTGTATTTTTCGAATTGGCATAAGAATAACAGTAGACGAGGTATTTTACTTCTCCTCATTACTTTTGAGTCATGCCACAGGATTGTTAAGGTACTCGGACACTTTGCATAATTACTCCAGGGATGGAATCTCACAGCGTGTCTTTACAGAATGAAAATGATCCTCGGCCCGGAAAATGGGCGACAGGGGAAATTTGTAAAGCCGAAAAAGTTAGAGCGCGACCTCTGACACTGCGCGGGGTTTCATTGCTGGTGTGGATATAAAATGACTAATAGTTTTTTTAGCTGCATCAGCTCCATTCAGTACTGTACCAGCCAGTTCAAGTTTTGAAATATAGTTTTGAAAACTGGACTTTGTTCTAATCGCTGTGGCCAGTGGATGTATAAAGATTTGCTTTCATGGGTTCCATAAATAATCCAGTAACTCACGATAACCGGACCAACCGTTGTAGGGCCACACGGTGCCATGAGTACCTGCTCTGAGAGAGTCAGACCTCCAAGCGTTTCAAAGTGAGCGAGATTATAAGGTAAATCACTGGCGTGGAATGTTTTTACTGTTCTTTTTGGGAAGATTGTATAAAGCGTAAGTCTTTGAATGGATAGAGATGAATAGAAAGTGATGGATAACCCCCCCCCCCCCACACACACACACACACACACACACACACACACAGACACATGATCCTGTGGCATGACACACACTCTTTCATCTGAGGCCTCAGATGAAAGAAGTGTCAGATGAAAGAGTGCAAAACGTGTGTGAGACAGGAATGCATTAAATATTCATTTTGGATTTTATAAGTGATCACAGTTAAAGCCCACCTGCAACGGCAGCCCAGCCTTGACCCCGAGCAGCGTAGGAGAGAACCAGGGCCTGAAGATCTTCTCACAGATTACCTGCAGAGGAGAGGAGGAGGAGGAGGAGGAGAGGAGGAGGAGGGGAGAGAGGGACAACAAGAGAGCACGGGAGGGGTGCGATGGAAGAAAGAAGGCGGGAGAGGAAAACAGGGGAGAGGGAGGGAGAGAGAGAGGGGGGAGAGGAGAGAGGGCAGGAAGGAGGCAGGAGAGGAGGGGAGAGGAAAAAGGATCAGTGGAGAGGAGAGGGAGGGATGATGACCGCAGACGAAAATTCAATTCAATTAAAGGGAGGCGAACAAAGTGGAGGTGAAGAAGCAAACGTAGAGAGAGAGAGAGAGAGAGAGAGAGAGAGAGAGAGAGAGAGATGGAGAGAGAGAGGATAGTCCAGTGAAATGACAATTGGATGCTCTGCCTCTTAAGTCATTACCAGAGATATTTCATAAGTCATTGCTCTGCAGACTGTACACCAACCAACCGACGCCACACACACACACACACACACACACACACACACACACACACACACACACACACACACACACACACACACACACACACACACACACACACACACACACACACACACACACACACACACACACACACACACACAGATAGAGAGGGAAAAGACAAAGCCGCCATTCTCCGTGAAAGTCAGAATGTATAATAGGAAGCCGGGGGTCAGCGAGGGTCGCGATAAGAGATCAGAACCAATAGGAAGTGCACGGTGTCAACACTATACATCATCATCCTCTCTTCTCTCCATTCTTTTCTCCTCCTTTTCTTCTCCTTTCTTTAGTCATCGAGTCTTTTGTTTTGTCTTGACTCTCACTATTTCCTCATTGTTCCCTTTGTTTTCTTGTTACTTACAACTAATAATAGTTAATTATAATAGTTTTATTAGTAATATATTAACAGTTTAAAAAACTGTTAATATAAAATTTATGATGCAGTATTTGCTGTGTCGAAGGTCCCTAAATTATCTTTTTTTTCTTTCCTACTCGCCATCAAATTGTTGGACTTGATTGAACAGACATATCCCATTTCACGTGATACACGATACTGGGAATCCACTTGAGATGTTGTCATGGCGATGACGGAAGCGATGCCGTACGCGTCATGGGCCTCGGCCTTTGTAACTTAGGTTACAACTATGTCCCAAAAAAGGCCTGTCGGTACCGGGGGGCGGGGGAGGGGGTCGGTTTGGGAAATACTTTGGACGTGATGATAACTTGGGTTTGGGTTTGTGTCTCTGGTTTCCATTGTGTTCCTCTGATAGCGTCGCCCGTCAGATGTGCGGCTTCAGACAAAACTGCGAGTGATGAAATGTTCCGTGTGTGGAACAGTGATGTTTCCTTACAAAGAAACTCCATATATCCAGTATTTAACATAATATAACATTAGTAAATAGAGATGTTTGCATTCATATATCAATATTGTATAATCTCATATATATGAATATTATTAAATATAAATATACAGCATATCCCAATAATAATATAGTAAAATATTTTTTATGCCTTACAAATTAATTCTTGAATTATTCAATAGTATTTTCTTAATATACTGTAAGTGATGCGTGTTGAAATCAGATCTCTTTTTCTGGTGAGAATAAAATGCTAATTTTAATGGCAAGTGCACAAGAAAAAAGGATAAGTTAAGTCGCTTAGACAGAATTTTTTTTTTTACTTAATAGATGGGAACTTTAAATCACCACCATCTAGTTTTTATACGTTTTTATAAGAGAAAAGTTAAAATGTGTAAATAAAATACAGACCTTGCACCCAATTGAGTGCATGGAATAGTCTCAACATATCGAGAAATACACTTGTCCACAATGTCACATGACTTTTACGGGGTTTAATATACAAAAAAGAATAATAAATCAAGTAAAGTCATCATTCTTTCAAGTCTTCTGTATTCGATTGGGAATATGAATTATAAATAGCTTAATGAATTTAGATATTGTTCTTCTTGTTATCTGAAATGTATACAATTGAAAGTTTGAATGGAATTTTCACATTAATTTCCCTATATTTTCTTTAACTTAATAATTTATCTTTTCTTTGTTTCATCATTCTTTATTCAACATTCTGATGTTGTATTTCACATTACCTTTCATATGGAGTAAAGAGAAGCAATTCATTATTGTTTCAACATTCATGAAAACAACAAATTAAATATATTTTAAGAAATGACAGATGAAGTGGCAGCAATAGTGGAGACTAATGTCGATTTCTTTGGAGATAATAAGACTTGGGAGCAAATAATCAGTTTATAGTTTGTATTTATGAGGTGCTGACAGCAGTGTTATTGCCCTGTAGCACTAATAATTACGTTGTGAATGATGGATCGGCCAGAATTCCTCGCGTGGTTGGTCCAGGAAGAAAGAAAGAAAGAAATGTTCCACTGGAGAAATTTTTAGTTTTTGATGACATTTTATTATTTTAAGGCTTTACGCCCGAGTGATGAACAAGATCTTAAGAAAAGTATTTTGCTATATCCCGGCCATTAGTTGATCTTTGTAAAATGACAATTTTGCAAACTCATTTGCCACCGCAAAGGATATTGTTGACAATGCAAAACCTTGAAAAAGAAATGATTGCGTAATGATTCAAGAATTTGTCAAATAAATTCATCCGGTCTATTCAAATCTGTGTTGAATGCACCGGACTACGCAGAAATGTTTGGAAAGAAATGTAAAGTTGAGAAATATAAATTAATACACACATATATTTATGAAGGTTTTGATTCAATAAAAGAATCCAAATTAATAATAGATTTTTAAAGTAAGTCAACCTTTGTTTCCATTTTTAAATATAAAATCCACAAAATAACAAATTGCAAGGACTACATTATTAATTATTTAGCTATTTTCTAATTATGTATTTCATAGTAATTATGAAAGTAGTAATCAAGATTTACTGTATGTTATGATTTGTTATGATAAATATCTCATATAATGTAAATGACAATATTCTGTAATATTGTGAAGTAATCCTTACAATTGTTGATTATTATTTTAATTGTTAGTATCTAATTATTATTATATCATTATTGTATTACTGTTTTAACTCATAATCCACAACATTAAATGAGATCATTGGTTCAGTGAATTAGAAAATTATAATAGAATCGATTCCATTTCTTTCAAAAATACATGAACGGTTGAAATGCTAACGTAGATGAACAACTCCTTTCTAAAATGCTAGATCAAGTCCAGATTGTCCATGCAATGTCATGAAACCAGAATTACTTTTCAGGTGGATCTAACGTTTGTCCTCCTCACCTGCAGGTTGCTGTTCCTGCGGCGGGCGCTGCAGCGGTGCTTCCGCCGGTCACAGCTGGACGAGCAGTCGAAGAAGTTGCAGTCGTCGTCGCTGGTGCAGTTCTGGTCCAGGATGTCTCGCATTTTGGGCTCGAAGAACGCCATGTCCACATCGATAGCGACCACCTGACGGAGGAGCGTGAAAGGTGGGTTTAGGAACGCATGAACCAGCGATTTGTAAAAGCACGCACGCGTCTGCACACACACACACAACGGATTTACCAACTCTTCTCGTGATCATAGAATAATGAGAAAGATATATGTCAAAGAAGGACATAGACTAGTAATAGTACACTAATCAGAAATGATGTATTTATGTATTTTCCAGTTATATCAGGAGATCTGTCAATCCATTGTACTGTGTTAAGGTACTTTTAAAGCTCTACAAGGTGTAATAATGACAATATTTGAAGACACAGGCCGAGACTGTTATTGACACCACATGAGAAACTAGATTCTACTACATTTATGGATATTTTTGTTCTTTTTTCCCATTATTTTCCTTTTATAAACCTTTTTTAAAATTCAATTTTTAAATTCTATTTGAGTGAATATACTTATTGTTCTGTTGTGTCTCTCATATATCATGTCTCTATCATATATCTATTATTTTTCTACTATTTTTAATGTATTTTGTTCATATTCACTGTAGGGTCCATTTCTTTATCTACAGTGGCACTGCTGTAAAACACATGTATTTATGGATCCAATATTTTCTGGCGCTTTCTTTTTCCCGACTTCCTTCCTCGCTTGTTCAGTTGAACCCAAGCCAGTTCTGCCGCTGGACTCGCAGTAATTCACTGTGGATAATGGCGTCTGTAAATGTTTATGTAAGATGAGAACCACTTGAACGTCTCTCCACAAATTTTGCTCCCACTTGCTCCTCACCACACAGAGCTCCATTCCACTGCATCTGTTCTGGAAACCTTTCAGGATTCTATAATAGCAGAAATAAAAGCACAAAACTATCTGAGAAAAAGCTGATTTTGCACATGAATACTGTGGATAAACCTCCTAAACCGAATTAATCTGCGCTTGCGCTTCCCGTTAAGTTGAAGGTTTGCTGACTTAGCTCTGAAAGTAAAGCGCGGAATGACGGGCGATCCTTCCCTCCACGTTTACGCACCATTTAGGAATCATTGCCAGGGGAGGTGGAGGCGAGGGGAGATTTAAAACGCCGTAAAACCCGACTTGAAAATGAGAAATAAAGACAAATCCCTGGGTTGGTAAGGGAGTTGGCGCTGAAAAAGGAGCGAGCTGGAGTTATTGTTCTGTACGTGTTCTGTGTTTGGCAGGTTACTGTTGTTTCCCTGGATTTACTGTGCGTTAAAAAAACAAAACCCAATATCACAATTTACCGTTTGTGAGGCCAATGTTGTAAATCTATACTGAATGTAAAACAAATAATTACAGCCTTATGTGAAGCATGAACCTAGGAGGCCTGTTTCTGTGGTTGCGATAGATTATACATGGCACCCATTTTTATTTCATACCAGCGAGTTATTGAATCAACAGAGTTATTCTATTAAGCCGCCATGACCCAATTCTATATAGGGGCGCTATGTTGGTTTTTCGGCGCAGAGAATTCTTTTGATGAGCGAGAGAGAGAGAGAGAGAGAGAGAGAGAGAGAGAGAGTGGTGCGTTGATGAATAATTCCACTTTGTTAACACCGCCTCTCAATCCGTACTGAAATTTACTTCTAGTGAATGTGGGATTTCAGTCAAAAGCGCAGAATTAAAGTTTGAATAATGTCTCAGTGATGCCTTAAGCTGGCAGCTTTTCTCGGCAGTGTACATGAAAGTGTATTCTCACATTTGCAAAAATTGCAAAAATTACATTTGTGGTTAATGGAAAACGAGAATTTCTTAACCTAAAACCTATTTTGCAATCAATCGGAGTCAACCTGTGTGATCCTTTGAGTTGATCCAGCTGTGAAAGGATCGCAGGGATCGAAGGAATGCATGGCTGAAAAAAAACAAGATTTTGGGTTCAAAAGAACCAAAATTCCCTCTCCTTATTCCCTGTTGCTCAGAATTCTTCTCAAGAACACAAACAAGTTTCAGCAACTTTCTCCCACTTTTGCCACGTGCATCGTTGGAAAATGTGGCAAAAAGCAAACCAACAGTGCTGATAGGTTCCTGAGAATAAGTCATTGAATTAAGTATTTATTCTCCTCCTTTATTCTCTTTTTAACTCACTGCCAAACAAAGCTCTGTAGGAAAGTACAGATCACAACTTAAAGATTTGTGGGTAATTTCATTTTGCAATGAAATGATTAAATCAATAAATCTTTAATTAAATAAATCATTAAATGCACCATTTTGTTTGAGCAAAAGTCTCCTTTTTGGCATTTGATACTACATCTTTCGGAAAAGTGTCATTAATTAAATATTAAATAGGGGCATTTGCGATTTAGTATGAAATAAAAAAATTAATGATTAATTAAAAATGAAAATGTATTAAATGAAATACTGAGTGAAAAATACTATTTTTAAGTATTTAGAATAACAATTGGGATGTTTTCACAGAATATTTCAAAACAGAATGGCACATTTTATTATTGATTTATTTCATGAATTATATTGACGTATGATGTATTGATTTAATAATTTGATTTTGAGTAATTTGGTCCTCCCTACACAGGTTCCTTCAAATGTCTAAGCCGTAACAGTCGCCTATTTCCTTCCATGTGGGAGAAAGATGAGCCAAAAAAAAAAGGGAAATACATTTTAAAGAGCGGCATATGGCAACTGTCGGGAGAAATCAGTAATCAGCGACCCCACACCCCTCACCGTCAGGTCCTTCCTGATGGCAAAGTTCTCTGGCTTGATGTCGCAGAGGTGTAGCCGGTGTCTGAAGTCGTTGTCGAAGTGCCAGACCATGTCCAGGAAGCTGAGCGCGATGCGGTGCACCATGTCCCGGCGGGACCAGTGCCCGGGGGCTCCCCGAGACGCCTCATCCAGAGAGAAGAGGTTCTGGTCCCAGGCGTGTCCCGCAGACAGGTACTCCACCGCGTAGAAGTGGCCGCAGGAGCCCAGGACCTTGGCCACGTGGGTGCTGAGGTCCTGTAGAACCCTGGGAAACAGTCAGTGGTGAACATAGAATATAGAATTAAATAAAATGAAAAAATATTGAGAGCAGGGTGACTCAGTATCAGTGACTCAGTAGGAATGCAATACATTATCTTTAAACAGGTAACCAAGGTAACCACATCGGCGTACAAAAAGATGGGTTTTATTTGTCTCTTCGATACACATAGTAACATATTGATAGGTCATTGCTGCAGGTTTAAATTGTCGCTTTTGAACCGAGATACTTGAGAGAGGAAAAGGAGACGCGAAGTGTGTGGTGCAGCAGAGCTGGTTTTATACTGAAGGTTTGGACATTAACATTGACACATTTGCCAATAAGCTGCTTCCCTGCTGTAGTGATGGACCTCAGAGGGCAAGCTGTCTCTCTTCTTTCTGTGTCTCCCTCCTCTCTCTTCCAGCTCCCACACACACACACACACACACACACACACACACACTCATTTTTATCTTTCTAACCCCATCTGTCTCGGTGTCTGCAGAGCTGCAGATAAGCAGGCGTTGGAGAGTCACCTCCTTTCATCTCCTTCCAGGACCAGACACGTTTGCTTTTCATCCATCCATCCATCCATCCATCCTGTAATTCACACATCCATGATCCATCCGTCCAGTAATTCATTCATCTATCCATCCAATCATGTGCCCATCAAATATCCATTTCCCACTTTTTCATCCATCCATCCATCCAGTACTCACCACATCCATTATCTATCCATCCAATCATGTTTTCATCCTCTATCCATCCAATCACGTGTCCTTCATCCTTCCATCCATCCTGACATCAAATCATGTGTCCATCATCCATCCATCATTACGTCCATCCATCATCCCACTTTTTCATCCATCCATCCATCCATCCAATCAGGCGTCCATCACCCCTCATCTATCCATCCATCGATCCCCTATCCATCCATCCATCCATCCATAAATCCATTCAATCATGTCTCCATCTTCTATCCATCCACTCATCCTTCTACCTTTCCTCCAATCATGTGTCCATCCATCCATCCCTCCCTCTCACCTGAGGAAGGTGTACTCCTCTTGCTGCAGCAGGGCCCACAACGACGCCAGCTCTGCCCTGGAGTAGGGTTTGTCTCTGCTCTTGAGCCTGTTTCCCCACAGTTTGGCCAGGGAGCCGTTCCTCTCTCCTCCACCCGCTCCTTCCTCGTCCTGGCCCTCCACCTCCTCCTCCTCCTCCACCAGCCCTAGGGAGTTACGCACCTCGGATCAGGAAAACACAGACAAGCTGTAAACTTGGTTAGGAGTTACACCGTGACCCTACCATCCATCTAGAGTCCAGAGATAAAGTCCAGCTGCAGGTGAAGTCCACTCCATTGTTCATTATGCTATTAACCTAACCCTAACCAGCTCAACAAGTTGTATATTTTATTGTATATCTCTACCAAATTCGCTAATTATATTTTTTCAAGAGATTGCATTAGCCAGCCACAAAGGAAGACTCATTCACTCTCTGTGTTGTATGCTAGGCATACAACACAGAGTATTTTTGTGCCATTGCATCTAGGACAGAGTTAGTCTGCAAGTGGAGTTCAAGTTCTCAACCTGCAATGAAACTCTTTATTCATTCTTAAATCATCTGCTGCAATAACTCTGTCCTGTGGATGACCTGTAGGATGACAAGAGCACAGCTTTTTGTTTTACAGAACCACCACCAACAACAATATGTACATGGAAAAAACTAAACATAGAATCAAACAAGAACATGTACACAGTAAAACGTAAACATCAGACCACAACATGTATCGTAAAAAGGGAGTTAATTAAGTCCAGGAAAACTGGAACTACAACTGGTCACGTGGCCTCTTCCTGTCATAGTGGTGGCAGTAAATGAGTGCGAAAGGGAGACGGATGAAACCAGGAGGGTGTTTGGGGTGTGTTCAAAGCAGGTGCTGGTGGTGTGTGTGTGTGCGTGTGTGTGTGTGTGTGTGTGTGTGTGTGTGTGTGTGTGTGTGTGTGTGTGTGTGTGTGTGTGTGTGTGTGTGTGTGGGAGGTGTCCACTGGTGTGCTGCTATCCTACCAATTAGTGAGATGTGTAACCTACCCATCTCACCATCGAGGGAAGTCTTCTTTGATGGATTTGAACAATGGCATAAAGTTAAGGGTAAAACAATCAGATTGGTGACAGATTGGTGGAGATATCAATACCAAGGTATCAAATATAACCTATTGTGATGATTGAGGGAAGTTTCTGGGTTGCAGCATTCCAGTCCTCCCCACTGAGTGGTAAGACCGTGGCTTTAGTCCAGTTTACGGATTAGTCTGAGATAGCTGAGAATTTCGATATAAGATTAAACACTTCCGGTAGGGATGGTATTGGGTTCCGTAAATACAACAAGATATAGTCTGCATACAAATAGATTTTGTGAACAGAGTTTCCTGTTGGTATGCCAACGATATTATCCTTAATTTGTGCCGCGTTGGAGAGTGAAACACTGTGAAGTGTAATCATTGGTGATGACAGAAGCATGAATGAGTGACTTTCCAAAGCCAAATTTGTTGAGGGTGGAAAAGAGATATGTCCAATTCACTCTGTCAAAAGCTTTTTCGGCATCTATAGAAGCAATAACAGTATTTTAGTTGTTCCTTTGAGATAAACTGATCAGTCTGAATAAATGGCGCATATTGCTGGGTGAGTGTCTGCCCTTGACAAAACCTGTTTGGTGGGTGAATTATAAATGGAATTACTTTTTCAATTCTGTTAGTTAGTGTTTTACTAATAATTTTTAAATTGAAATTAATTAGGCTTATGGGTCTAAAACTGGAGGTGAGGGTTGGGTCCTTATTGGGTTTGAGCAAAGCTGAAATGAGAGCAGTATTCATGTGCGGAGGCAGGTGGAGGTTGATTGACTTATTCTTATGACCATTCTGATGAATAATGGGAATATAAGTGGCCAGAAGTGTGAGAGTGAGAGATCACCATTGAAGTACCCCTTAAACATCCAGATTGCCTCAGCTGTCTGTAAAACAGACCGAGGAGGTAGACCGAGCTGAAAACTCTGGCATCCAACTGATTTTACCAGTCAAAGTAACCTCGGACACAAACTAAAAAAAAATACAATTCTAAAATTTTAATAAAGAGTAGCACACAGGTTGGAAGGGGATGTTTTCATGCGTTGGGACAAGTCTGCAGGGGATGTGCACAACAGGAGCTCAGGAGCAGATCACTGCTTGGAAGGTTGCATGTACAAATCACTTTTAATACAATTTTATTTGCTAGAGGGAGCATTAATTTAAAAAGTATAAAGCATGTCATGCTGTGCTGATTCGTTTTTGCAATAATTAACAAGTGCATGGGTTTACATTCCTAAGTGGTAGTTTTCCTGTGTTTTTCATAAATCATTTGATTCTTGAAGTCTAGTTTTTGACATAGCGGTTAAACAAAAAGGGATCAACTGAGATGAGTGAGATCCTGATGTAAAATGTAATTTAGAGAACCTAACAACTTAAAAAAATAAAATAAAAATTGCTTTCAAGTTAGTCATCACTCACTTCCAAAGTGGCGTAAAACACCACGTCCAGCGGGGAGAGATCCTCCGTCGTCTCCTGTTGAGGAAGAGAAAGAGGCAGAGATGAAGACACATCAGCCTCCAGCAGGTGAAGAAGATCTACGCTATCAGGGTCAGGAATTGCAACTCCTTGTTTTTTACATTATCATTACATTTTTTATTTACCATATCTATCTGTTACCATATCTATCTGTCTAGTGTATTTTAACGTTTTTATAAGTTTTTTTTTATGGTTAACCCTTTTCATACCTCTTCTTTTTGTCCTCTCTTTCATTTATTGCGCATTTCTTGCCTGTTTGCACCAATGGGAGATTACGTATTTTATTTTATTCATGTATTCCAGGGCAGCATAATGACAATAAAGTTGAATTGAATTGAGTTGAATTCTAAATTGAAGTAAATAACAATAAGGGCTGGCCACTGACAACTAACCAAGCTTCCAAAATTGATCAAATAAAATGCCATATTATTGATTTACACTGTTAAATGATCATTTTGTGAAAATGTTGATGGATAACAAGCTTCAAATCTTTGGGAAACAATGGAGGTTACTGGAAGAAACTTGAACAGGAAATGTTCATTGTGCTCCTCATTGAAGTTATTTTCACGTTACATAACCATCAACTCACATGCTCTGACCCCCCCCACCCCCCGCTCCCACACACACACACACACACCTGGTAGTCCAGTATTCCGAGCAGCTCATAGGAGGAGAAGTTCTCCAGCTTGGACTTGAGGATGACGGGCAGGTCCCTCCATCGCGCCTCCATCACCTTCTTGCCGTTCTCGTAGTAGAGGCAGCGCTTATACTCCACCAGGCCACGCACACACAGGTCCTCACACATGTCTCCTGTCACCCTGCCCTCCCCGTAGTCCACACACTGATCAAGGGGAGAGAGAGAGAGAGAGAGAGAGAGAGAGAAAGGGATTAAGAGTTGGAGTGTGATGGATGAAGTTATCTGGATGGAGGTCGCACAGTGTAATCTCCCATTAACATTATAAGTTGTAAACACACAACCTTGGTCTTTAACGCACACACATCTGATGAGTTTGACAGAGTGACATCTCACACACACACACACACACACACACACACACACACTGATAATCTGAGAAGTAAGGAAGTAAAAGATGGGCGAGTAGAGGAGACAGTGATAAGAGGAGCAATGGACAGAAAAAAAAGAAAGAAATACTGAGAAGTTGGAGTAAATAGAGAGAGAGAGAAATAACGGTTGGCTTGTTCGCTGTGCGTTGCGGCAGTTAGCGTTCTGCGTAATTTTACGCTTCTCCTCTTTCGCCCATTTTCGCTCAGTGTAGAATGTCCCCATAATAAAATAAGATTGCGGCCAATTAGGTAAAAAAATTATTTTGTTTTCTGAATCAGAGCTATCTATCTATCACTTTAGGCAATTAATGTCCCAATTAAACACCAATTATAATTCAGTTTAGTTATTGGATTGTCCAGAAAAAAAGAGACTCCCACACACGCTCTTAACTTGCAATTAAAATGTGCATATTGACAAAAGGAACCTTTCAGTCGGCCTTATTAAGGTTCATAATTTGAAAAAATATTAATATAAATGTGAGTAGCTGTTGAGGTAGTCAATCAAAACAATCTTTTCAGATGAATGTTTGGACAAACAGAAAACAAAATGCAGTCTGACCCTCCAATATGTCCTTCATACATGTCCTTTTTTCTGTTTATCCGTCTCTCTATCTGTGGTTCATGCTGTGTGCGTCCATCCAAGGTGAATGTGTTTTTTGTATTTTTTTCATCCCGCTGGACAACATAATGATGCATGCATGCATTGACGTGCAAGGCCTGTGTACGTATCTGATTAAAACACATTTTAAATCACACCCATGAGCGCCCTCTCACTCTTTGTTTCTCTCTCTCTCTCTCTCTCTCTCTCTCTCTCTTTTACACACACACACACACACACACACACACACACACACACATACAGAGGCAGCTGACGTATTGACCGGTGAGTGAAGATGGGTGTAAGAGGGATGAGGTGAGGGATTAGCGGTGTTTCGGTCGGGTATTATCCGCCTCGATCCGGCTGGTGCTCACATTCCGACACACTGCACACGAGTCGGCGGCGGTGGCGCCGGCAGCCCTCGGCTTGGATCGGAAACAAATCATTCACATTCCGATTCAAGTTTTTCCGAATGCTTTTCTCTGAAGGATGGCGATAGTGTTGGAGGGAATATTATATAAATTAATCTGTAGGGTCCTTTATTTGCATCAACTAATAAATAATTAATGCCCTCTTCAACTGGAAGGGTGAGAAAGTCTCAATTATGTATAAATATAAATCATTTAGGTATTATATCTTATAGATATTATATATAATATGGGCAATGTTTCCTTTTGATAAAAAAAACAAAACATTAACATGTTTATTGGACTTGTGGATGAAACAAAATATCTGGAAGTGGACAGATGCGGGACCTTTAAGCCTGATAGTGAGCTTTTGGGTTTGAGTCCTAATGATCCAAGTTGGTGCAGGTGCTTGTTTTAAATCGCACTTTAACCTGACTAACCTATTTCTTTGTTTTTATTATTTTTTCGCTTTGATATAATAACTCTTATGTCTGATTGCCGGTCTCTCTGCCTATCCTGTGTCTATTAAATCTAATACAAGGCTGTATTTCTTAGAGCCTGAGTTAAAATTGTGTGTGTGTGTGAGTGTGTGTATGTGTATGTGTGTGTGTGTGTGTGTGTTCCTCCCTCAGCCCAAATAGTCTCTCCTGTCACTCTTCACTATGGAGACAAGCCGCCTATGACACACACTGTCTGCTGGACTGTGTGTGTGTGTGTGTGTGTGTGTGTGTGCGTGTGTGTGTGTGTGTGTGTTCAGTTTTGCTCCAACTGTTACCAGAGCAACAGCTCTTTTGTGTTTTCTTCAAATGAGGAGCATAGTACAATCATGAAAGGAAATCAGGAATCAGGAACACACAATCCGTCTTTAATAAATCAGTAGAAAGATGTAAGCCAGGGAAAGTTCAACAAATAATCAAATAGCAGAAATCTAATTTAAAACGTATTTAGTTGAAAGCCTCCGGGATGTTTCCCTGTCTTTGCTTGCAATGCTTTTCTCCCAGACAAAACGCTCTGTGTCGGGAAAATTCATTTATCATTGATGTCCTGCCAGTGCACCCCAACCCGACATGCACCTGAGCATCCAGTTTGTTTTGACCCAAGAGGCAGAACCAGATGGGTGGAGCAAATCGATACAGCTCAGATAGAGAACCGAAGACCCCAGTGACGGAGGAGCATTTTTGAGATTACTTGAAATTCTTCTCTTGTCAGAATCTTCTGCTTTAATGTGAGATCCAGTATCCCAATATCCCTGCTCCACACACTCCTTATCCCCGCACCGGCCACCGGCTTGGACACTTTGCTCTGCAGTTCAGATCACAGCCAGTCACAATCACAGCCAGTTTGCACCTGTTACACAGAGTTGAAATTTGATGAACGTTTCACTTTTAGCAGCACTGGCCTTCATTTGGAAACCCCGCTGAAAACAATTTACTTTTGCTCGCAGCGCCACACCGTGTGTTCTCCACTTTGTATTTGGAAAGCGCTACACTCGGGGGAACGTCTTTAAGTCACAACTCTTTGAGTTATGGCTCCTCTCTGCAATGAGACATGGGCACTGGGCATCTAGCAGCTGGAGGCCGCGAGGACTTTCTGCTCAAAGTTACAAGAAAGGCGAGCTGATACGGTTAGGAGATGTTCCCAGGAGAAACACACTGGGGTGTGTGTGTGCGCACGCGTGTGTGTGTGTGTGTGTGTGTGTGTGTGTGTGTGTGTGTGTGTGTGTGTGTGTGTGTGTGTGTGTGTGGTGCGGCTTGCAGGCCATCCGCAGCTCTGGTCTAAGCCCTGGATTTCCTGCTGTTTGCATCACATCACATGACACCCCACAGCTGGACCCGGTTCCCAGGACACTAGTTAGAATGCATCGCACTGCAGCTGCTCAGAGATCAGTGAACGTATATATGTCTGTGTCTAAAATCGGTATAACAGGAAATTAAAAATAAATAAATAAATACAAATAAAATAGATGGACTTTCATGTGTGAAGTTTTTCCGTGTGTGAGAGAGAGAGAGAGAGAGAGAGAGAGAGAGAAAGAGTAAGAGGAAAAGTTAAAGCATGCTAATGTCATATTTTCAGGTAAGACGTGTGACTAAAATCTCTAAAGGTTATTTATTTGCATGTCTATAATATTATTCAAACTTATTTGCAACCATTGCAACCATGCGCAACCTGTTAATAAAATTTCAGGTCTTGTACCAAACGGTGGAACTCTCTCAACTGCATCCACTGTGTGCATGTGGTTGTGTTGAAGTTTATTCTTATGTTTTGTATGAATATTAACGTGCGTTCGTGCATGTATATGGCGTGTATATTGTAGATATATATATATATACTTTCTGTGTGTTTACGAGACATCATGTGGTTGTGCTTGCACAGCTGGTCTCTCAGTTGGGAATCTGGGGTTCCAACACGGCTTCATTTAGAATCCATCCATTACTGTCAACCTGTCCACGGAAGCCAAATTTCAGCCCCGACCGAGCCAACCCGCGAGGGCGCACTTGGCATCCACGTTGACGAATGATGACAAAGGCACATGAGTTTCGAAAGGAAAAACTGCTGAAAGGCATTATGATTTGTCCAACGAGGAGCGTGATTAAAGAGGGAACCAAGAATGTCAAATCATCTCAATTAAAACATTCTGTTGGGTTTTTTTTGCTGTTGTTTTTTAAAAAATGTTGTCCTGACGAGATATAAAAAAACACCGCAAAAGGCAACGAGACGAAACAAACCCGTGAGCGATGATGTTGATGTCAAAGACGCTCTTTGTTGCTCCTGCTGAAGTAGGGCTCCGTCTCTGACATACCATAATCAGAGAGCCCGATACACGAGCCTTAAAAGGTATATAAAAAAGCCTAAAGACATTCCTGTGTGTATGGAGCCAAAAGCTGAGCCGGACTAACCATGCATGCAGCCTCCAGTTGCCGACTTCTCTAGAAAGGGCAGACAGTTGAGATTCAGGTGGCGCGGCATTCACCGCATCCAAGCCCCAGAAATGTCTGTCTGAACATGCTGAGGTTGTAAAAGTGACGCTGCGGAGGCGTTTCGCTGGAAAACTGTTCGAACAATTTAAAGAGCTTCTTTTTGTTTGGAATTGTGCCCGAACAAAGTCCAAGTAAATGATACTGTGCAGTACAGTTTACCTTTCATCTACCTTCCTGTAGCTTCCAGGATTGATTCTCTTTTCGTCTGGATTGACTTGATTCGAAGTTATTTTTGGACAGAGAAACGCCCGGAGGACAGACATACAGGGGTTTGAATCCCTCCATTACACAATCAAATATATACAAACGGTTGTCAAGCACATAACTACATACTATTAAAACAAACTATTCATTATAATGAAATTATATGTTAAATGCTAAGCAACACTAAACAGAGCTTCCACGTTCAACCTTTAATGGTACCACACACACACACACACACACACACGCAGACAGATCCTAAGTGTGGTTTCAGGAGCCTGCCATATGAACATAAGATACATAATGGCGACCATTGTTCCCACACACGGAGCAGGAACCTTTCGGGTGCATTAGCACATTAATCCTTCCTGGTTGACCGATGACCTGCGTGGTTTTCTGTGACCTGAGCGCCTGAGAGACCCACGACACCGGCATGATAGGAATGTACTTACCAGTACAACTCGGGGTGGTGTCAGACAGGGGCACGTTTTTTTGGGGGGTTTTTTGTAACTGTGGGCGAGGCATTTTTCTGGCTGGCTTCGCTATATCGGGTGTTTTCACACTCTCAGGATGCTTTGAGTTGAACTTTTTGTTTTCAACATCCCCTATGGAGATGCAGCTGATTTGTTGCTCCACTCCATTCTTATTCATTTAGAAGAAGCAAATAGTTTAACTGGGAGACTTTGGGTATTTGTTAAGGTGGGCATGGATTCAACTCTAGACTATAGAAAATGGAATAAACACCGTAAGTCCAGATTGGCCATAAGTCAATCATACTTTTCATACAAACAAAAAGTTGTGAACAGAGGCCAAAAAATTAAGCCATGGTATTCTCTGGTATGAACAATGGGTGCAATTTCCCATGATGCAATGTTCAGTTATCTACGCATGCGACACAACCCTCAATACTGCAGCTTTGAATCACTGGAACACCATTCATTATGGGGTTTGCCTCCAATTCACACCACTGCTATTCCCAAACTACGTAAGCCTCATCACTCCTCCTTGTGTTGTCTACATGACTGCCACAGACTGCTGTAACCGCCTCCCACCTCTAAGAACACGCAGAGCTGGCTGGTTGTCGAGATCATTATCATCAATAACGTTAGACGTATGGTCATGGTCGTCAAGTAGTGTTTTTATTCTAGGTTCAGTACATAGCTCTGCAACATACATGAACGTGATACTGTATGATCTAGCTCCGCACTTGGCCCCGGTTCCCAAGCAAGTCAGAGATGTACCAATTATAACTCCTGACAGGGGGTCAGATATACCACGCGGTAACATACAGTATTCCCACGATCCTTTACCATAAATCACAGCTTCACAAGTCTCTCATTGTGCTCGAGAACGACAGCTCGGCCGCTTGACTCTCTCCGAGACCTGACGAACAATGGTTTGATTTCTTTAACGGAGCTTGTGGGTAGTGTGGGCTTTGCGGTGAATTGTCTGGAAGACGGAATGCGTGCGTCTCACCCCCGACGCGTGCACGTGCGCGCACGCACACAATGTGTGTGGGTGGGGAGGTCGAGCAGAGGGCCGGTTCACTGGAAGTGTTCCCCGATTCCACAGCTGTGACTCCCACCGCTCAGGGAAACACTATCCTGCATAGTCTCATAATCGACATCACGTAATGAGACAACGTTTCTGTATCGCCTGATTATAATCATTTATTCAGATATTTTTGTCATTATAATGATCAAAATTGTCTACAGGGGAGATATGTCAGTAGAGATGCCCTATGCCTACGATGTCATTGAGGATTCCATAACCACTTCCCAGGTCATCTTTATTATATTATATATACACTTTAAAGTATTGAGTTGACAAAATTTGGGCAATTTTGTGCAAAAGCGTCAAGAGCACATTAAAGGTGCTCGCGCCTAAAAAGTAAAAGTACTTATCTAACACCATCACCATCCTTTTGCCTCTCTATTGGAAAGCTTAAATGTTGATGGTCCAGTTTTGGCCGGACTTATATTTGGAAGACTAAAACTTAAAAAGCAACTCTTTAACAAACTGTATCGCTTGCTATAAGTTGTATTTAAACATGTTATAGATGAATGTAGTGGAGTATTCCAGTTGCTTACAATTGCTTTAAAATATAATGAAGTTACCATATTATGTCCCCTTAAATGGAACTAAATGACTCAATGTCAACTTTCAAGACAAATACCTGAACTTTGTACTGAAAGCCGGTATTTGAGTACAAGTACTCAAGTTACTTTCCACCCATGCCCCCAATGTCAACACACAAAGACAGCTACACACACACACTCACACACACTTTTCACTAAGTGTTTTGGCAGAGTCCAGGATTTGTAATGAGCAGTTGAGCAAGTGAAGATACTGTGCAGCCATTGACTTAATGAACACGATTGACTTAATGAACAGCCAATGCAGCAGCACTTTGGCATGAGCTCGGCTTCTTATTTATAGGCTCATGGATACGGTGCCTTTTCATCTTAAAGGAGACAGCGCTATTCGCTGTGCCTCAACTTTCAGAAGTAGAAATACTCCCCTTGAATGCAGCATTAGGTGACAAAATATTGATAAATTGCACTTGCTTGCTTCATCATCTTGGTCTCTATATCACTTGCCTCCACATCTCCGGGTGGATGCTGACATATTTAAATGATGGTGTTGTTTTTATATAACGAATGCCAATACATTTTGTCGTCCATTGTAATAATTAATTTTTGCATTGCAGATTCCATCCCATTGAATTGAATTGACTAGAACTTCAATACATTTAGAGCTTAAAAGTACTACAACAGATAGCAGCATAGATCCTCTTCCGCTTAAAACACACGATCAAACTCAGATAAGCGCTTGGCAGAAATTACTGTTATGTCTGTTATGTCTCCATCTCTGTCTTTATGTCTTTACAAAGCAAACAGTTCCAAGGAGGATGAGCCCTGCCGTCACGGTTACAGCATCCAGAATGCTGTCGTCCAGCATGTTGTTGAAGAACTTTTAAATAATAGTCTGGTTACAGATGGGACTGGTCATTAAAAAAAACTAAAACCATTCTTCTTTCCATAAAGTTTTTCATTTTTCTAAACCAGAAATTAAATTTACATGACACATTTCTTCTCACTGTGCAAAGAGTGACCCTAACCCTTCTATTTTTGGCTCACTGGCACTGAAGGGGTTAACTACTTCAGAAATTCAATGTGCCCTTGATGTTGCTTAACTTTTCAAAACCCCAATGATTTCAGATCAGAGGTGACTGATTCCAGGTTCAGAAAGTAGAATTCCTGTTTGCATGTTTTTGCTCCAACCCTGCACTGATCCTGCTGGATCTCATTCACGCTGCTGCTGGACCTCTGGGCTGTTGCAAATTGGCAAATTCCCTTGGCTGACTCAAAAAAAGAGTGGGGTTTTCATTTTCTGAACCTGGATGTTAAAAACAACTAATTCTAAAATATAAAAGGTCAGTAGAAGGAGTAGAAGCCAATTTTATCCATTCACCATGAACTAAATTCTTCTTTGCTTTTTTAACAACTGACAGAGCCGTGACACAATGCCACAATGCAGATTGAAATCTTGTTTTGTCTGCAACATCCAACTTGTGCAACAAAGAGTAGCTTCATATTTAAACCGCACACCAGAAATTGGTTGGATAAAAGGGCTTTGGCAGATGTTTTGCGGGTGCAGCGTTCCCTCTTTTCCAATGGAAGGAAAAGATCTCTTAAATCAGACGTTCCCAACCAGCGGGCCCTGGACTGGCGCCAGGCCACGGGGCATTTTCCACTGGGCCGTGAGAAGGGGGTGCCCTGTTCAGGGGCAACGCCAAGGGAAGACCGGGTCGGGGTTGGGCACAGCCACCCTGATACAATTGCTGGCCCCTCACTGGCACTCCCACTGGCCCCCTCTTGCAAGTCTCTGCTCCGCTGCGCTCCGGTTCGTGATAATAAAAAGGTTGGGGACCGGTCTTAAACGTTCCAGGGCTGTGTTTTCTTCCATTGACATCGCTGTCTCAGATTTATCCCCTTGTTTTGACCTGGCCCGTTTTCAGGAATAAACCTTGTGGACTTTGACGTCTTCTTCTTACCTCTTACTACTGTTTGTGTCGTGCTTGTGGGTTCTCATCTGTTCTGATTCAGTGGGCGTTAACGGTACAATCTGGCCAGAAATGCACCCAGCCGACTTAGAGACTTTCAGACGAGAGGTGGAGGCACAGGCTTGTTCTCCACACCGACACGGGCAACAAGTCATCGCCATTGCGGGGGCTCTCCAGGAAGTTTCCTTTCCACTCATATCAACGGCTCCTGAACTCTTGCAGGGGGCAACTGTGTTCACCAAGCTGAACCTCCGTAACGCTAACCATCTGGTCGCATCAAGGAGGGAGAGGATTGTAAGACGGCCTCCAGCACACCCAGGGGACATTATGAGTACCTGGTCACGCCCTTTGGTTCCACCAAAGCCCTTGCTGTCTTCCAGACCATGGTGAATGGTGTTTTCAGAGAGTTTATTTATGTATTTGTTTTTATCTACCTGGATGATATCCTTATATTCTCCATATCTGAGCAGTAGCACATCTGTCACCTCGAGTGTGTTCTCCAGAGGCTTCTGAAGAACAAGCTGTTTGTAAAGGCAGAGAAGCGTTAATTATATGTCCCCAAGCTCTCCTTCTTTGGCTTTGTGGTTGCTGAGGGGAACGTGCGGATGGATCCAGCCAAGGTTCAGCCAGTCATTGACTGGCCGGTCCCGGCCTCCAGGAAGACATTGAAGCAGTTCTTGGGGTTCACCAACTTCTACAGAAGGTTCATCTGGAACTATAGCCTCACTGCATTGATCTCCCCAACTTCTCCTTTCCTGCCTTCTTCTTTTGCAAGTTATCCCCTGCAGAGCGCAACTATGACATCGGGAACCGGGGGCTTTTGGCAGTCAAGATGGCATGGGAGGAGTGGAGGCACTGGTTGGAGGGAGCGGAGCAACCCTTTATTGTCTGGACTGACACAAGAACAAGAACCTTGAATACATCCAGTCAGCCAAACGGCTGTCCCAGACAGGCCAGGTGGTTGGTGATGGTTTTGACTTTTCTCTTTCATAACACCCGGGATCAAACTGTCGCTATACACGTTCAGGTTCTGCAGTGGGGAGATTCCTCCCGGTTAGCTCGCCATCCTGGGGGAACCAGGACTCTCTCTCTTCTCTGACAGCATTTCTGGTGAGAATCCATGGATTACGGAGACGGCCAAAATCTTGTTAAATCAAGTGTTTAAGTTGGTAGTTTAGAGTAGGGTTTCGACCGATATGGGTTTTTCAGGGCCGATACCGATGCCAATATTTGTTTGACTGAGGCTACCGATACCGTTATTTTGTGCCGACATTCACAAAATAGATGGGGGGGGGGAGTGACTCAGAAAGTGTCACCGTTACATATGCAAGTTTTTGTTTCATTCGGTGAGGAAACAGAATCAATTAAACCCATCTACAATAAAAACACTGTTTTTATTTGCTTTGTTTGGAGAAAAGAATGCTCTGATTGTGCCGTGGAGCGCAGTACAGCAGAGCAGCGAAGCAGCAGAGCAGCTCCGCTGAGCCGCAAAAAATTCCTGCCCACCTTCTTATGGCCTGGTGGCAAATGCCAGTGCCGGGCCCAGTGGTTGGCAACCTCTGCACTGAGGAAAATTGCGACCATAAATGGGAAGAAAAAAAAGAAGTCGCTTGTCAGATTTCCGTAACAAGCAACCATATTTTTAAAAACAAGGCCAAAATAACACAACGTGTCACCCGTGATTTTTTCAAGCGACTTCACAAAAGAAGAAGCCAAAAGTCACGTAGGATAAGTGGACAGTACCACTCTCCCTCTGCCCGCGGGCAGGGTTGCGCAGAGAGTGGGGAGATGCAAACACTGGCACTGAAGGGAATAAACGGGTTATGTATTTTAACGCAACATCAAACTATATCAATATAAACGGTATTGTCTCCATTGTCCTATAGCTCGTTTGAAAATATATTGATATACCGTAAAAAGTTGGTTATACCGCCCAGCTCTATCGAGGGACTCATCATTCACTTTTTGTTATTGGACTGAGTTTTGCAGCCTGCTGGGGGCCACAGTTAGCCTCTCTTGGAGTTTCCATCCCCAGTTCAATGGACAGGATCAAAAGAGGATCAAACAGGAGATGGAGACCGCACTGCGCTGCATGGTTTCACGGAATCCTACCTCACGGTCCAAATAACTGATATGAATAGAATATTCCCATCACAGCCTGCCCAGCTCTGCTACTGGCCTCTCTCCACTCCAGTGTTCCAAGTAGGAACACGAGGCCAGCCCTCCATCTGTTCAAGCCTTTATCCGTGGTTGTCAACACGTATACATGTCTAACTTGTCTGTGGTAAAGAGATGTTACAGCTCACAAATTGCTGCTCACACACACACATAGACAACGACACACCTCACAAATCCACAGATTTCTTGCCAGCGTCTGGATACAGAATAATCAGCTCACCGTTATTATAAAACCTTATTGATTTGCTGCCCAGAAGACAATGTTAAAAGGACACACACGTGCTCGTGCATATGTATGCGCACAGACACATGATTTATGTCTCATCCAGACCTATTCATCGAAGCGTCATTTAGTAAATTGAATTACAGTTTCATAGATCACTGTCTCATAATATTTACGGAGCAATCTATATTTCTAACTCCCTTGACGCATGCTAATGAGACGTCAGCTTTCCTTTAAAAGCTCGCAGGGAGAGTTTCAGCCTCTTTCCTCAAACAGGCCATTCTCCGCTTTCAACGATATCAGTTTCTTTGTTTATTTTGCCGTCCCGCCGTGTTTATCCAGTTCTTCCCCGTCGCATGGACCACTCTGGGGAACGCATCACTCAAGACAGGGTTGTCCAAATACCGCCACGGATTCTTAATCTGCACCCAGGCATGAGATCTGCTCCACAGGTGGAGAGGAGGAGAGGGAGAGGGTAAAGACGTTTGAAGAGAAAAACCAAAAGGCAGAGAGAGAGCGAGAGAGGGAGAATAACAGAAAATAAATATAACAAAGCTATTTAGAGAGAAAATGAGAGGGTGGGAATTGGAAAAGGAACTTCAGTTGAGTGATGTGAGAGAAAAATGCTTACGATCATTTATATTGAATGAGGACAAAGGCCTCTACCTCCAGAGGGGAGTTTTTTAAAACATTGTCTCTGTTTTCCCAGGAACCCCCCCCCCCCCCCCAACATTATGTAAAGAGAAATGTTCTTTCTCTCTACAATGTCAATTCTAACATGGAAGAACCAGATCACATTTGGCCCTGTTTACCTTGTAAGGAGATGAAGAATAACCACAGGGGAGCCTGGAGGTGCATTGTCAGGGATTGTAATCTGCGTCTGCCAGGTCATTTACAAGTTCCTGTGAAGTTACTGTTTGAGGTTGGCATCCAGGGAGACAGTTGAGGGACACAGACTTGTAAATGACTTCTGACCCAAGCCACACCCTCTGTTGTTGTATAAAGCCCTCTTGATCAGAAATAAGATCAGACTGGTCAGAACACTGCTTTGGAGCAGTACTGAATCTTTCTCTTTATTCTACAGAATAAATAATCTTGAATATTCTCAGTTTTTGTTTTCTTGTAGCGGGCAGATTAACCTCACCGATCATTGCAGAAGAATTTCTTCCACTGTGATCAGCAGAAAATAAAAGATGAGACAGAATGAGGTGGAATGAGGATAGAGAGAGAGAAGAGAGCCAGGGACACAGAGCAGAAGGATGAGGGCGGGATAGGAAAGAAGAGAGCAAGAGGGAGAGGGAGAGAGATATAAAAGAAAAAGCGGCCAAACATCCTCCTAGACGTCACTGGAAGGGCATGAGGGCATTGTGGTTTTATCTCCACCTCTTGCTCCGCAGGGAGACAGGACCAAAAAAAGCCTCTCAGCTCGTCTTAATGTTGCTACGGGCCGGCGTTCAAACACCGCCTCGGGGTTTTAACCAAATGCTCCACTTAGAGCTTCACCACAAACATTGAGCTCTCGATGTGTTTAACGTTGAGTCAAAACGATTAAAAAAAAACAAAAAAAACACAAAAATAAATCTGTGGTGACGTAATTCTATTCATTATTCATGCATTTGTCATTTTAGTGAATTTGAGGACAAATACAGAACATCTGATGATCGTAAAAGGAAAACAACAGATTATTCCATGAATGTGTTTGACATTACACCGCGTTCCAAATTATTATTCAACTGATATTTTTCTCAGATTTTCCTAAATAGTCGATGCAAATGACAGTCAGTATAATTTTCAAGTCATCAACCGTTATGGTATAATTCGAATGTTATTGAACAAACCTCCCAATGATAACAGTATTTTTTTCAAAAATAAAAAACTCAGAATGCACTGTTCCAAATGATTATGCACAACAGAGTTTCAAAACATTTTATAGGTTGTAAAGAACTGAAAATGGTCATTTGTTGAATGTGGACCATTAGGGGGCAACATATTTACTGAAATCAAAAGCTATTTCAATCAAAAACATCTTAACAGACCAAGTTACATGTTAACATAGGAGCCCTTCTTTGATATCACCTTCACAATTCTTGCATCAATTGAACTTGTGAGTTTTTGGAGAGTTTCTGCCTAATTTCTTTGCAGGATGTCAGAATAGCCTCCCAGAGCTGCTGTTTTGATGCAAACTGCCTCCGACCCTCATAGAGCTTTTGCTTGAGGATGCTCCAAAGGTTCGCAATAGGGTCGAGGTCAGGGGAGGATGGGGGCCACACCATGAGTTTCTCTCCTTTTATGCCCATAGCAGCCAATGACACAGAGCTATTCTTTGCAGCATGAGATGGTGCATTGTCAGGCATAAAGATGATTTTGCTACAGAAGGCACGGTTCTTCTTTTTGTTACCATGGAGGAGAGTCGTCAGTCAGAAACTCTATATACTTTGACGACGTCATTTTCACACCATCAGGGACCCTAACGGGGCCTACCAGCTCTCTCCCCATGATTCCAGCCCAAAACATGACTCTGCCACCTCCTTGCTGACGTCGCAGCCTTGTTGGGACATGGTGGCCGTCCACCAACCATCCACTACTCCATCCATCTGCACCATCCAGGGTTGCACGGCACTCATCAGTTAACAAGACTGTTTGAAAATGAGTCCTCATGTATTTCTGGGCCCACTGCAACCGTTTCTGCTTGTGAGCATTGGTTAGGGGGGGCCCAATAGTAGGTTTATGCACAACTGCAAGCCTCTGGAGGATCCTACACCTTGAGGTTGGCGGGACTCCAGAGGCACCAGCAGCTTCAAATACCTGTTTGCTGCTTTGTAACGGCATTTTAGCAGCTGCTCTCTTAATCCGCTGAATTTGTCTGCTAGAAACCTTCCTCATTATGCCTTTATCTGCACCAACCCGTCTGTGCTCTGAATCAGCCACAAATCTCTTTACAGTACAATGATCACGCTTACGTTTTCGTGAAATATCTAATGTTTTCATACCTTGTCCAAGGCATTGCACTATTTGACGCTTTTCGGCAGCAGAGAGATCCTTTTTCTTTCCCATATTTCTTGAAAGCTGTGGCCTGCTTAACAATGTGGAACGTCCTTCTAAAGTAGTTTTCCTTTAATTGTGCTCACCTGGCAAACTAATTATCACAGGAGTCCGAGATTGATTTCAGTGATCCAAAGAGCCCTGAGACACAATACAATACAATATCCATGAGTTTAATTGAAAAACAAAAAAATGTAATGTTTATGACAATTAAATCCAATTTGCATAATAATTTGGAACGTGGTGTAAAAATGTGTGTGTGTGTGTGTGTGTGTGTGTGTGTGTGTGTGTGTCTGTGCACGCTCCCCCTCATTTCTAAAAACTCTTGTGCTCGCAGTGGATTGAGGATTTACTGCGCTGCATATGTGAGAAAAATTACGAGCTTTGTTATTTTCTGAATAACAAATCAATTTTGGAGCAGGTTTGAATAATTGATGGGGAAAGTAGTTGGCAGTGAAAGAGAGAGAGAGAGAGAGAGAGAGAGAGAGAGAGAGACAGAGGTAGTTACCAACAGTCTGTTAATAACTTTCTCACGTAAATGATGTCTGTATTTCATTAGTAACCATCATATAATTATTTTTTTTTATTATAAAAACTCGAACCTTTAAACCTATCTAATCCTTTTCTGTGCTTATAAGATCAGGGTCTTATGGATGTTTGAGAACCATATGGTTCAAAATAATAAATCTAAAAGTGTGTGCTATCGTCGGGAAAATGGTCAGGGGGTAATGTGAGATGTGTGTGTATAGTGATAAATGGACTAAAGCTCAACTTGACACCGGTGCAGTCCATTAAGAATTAAGATCTCCCTCATTTGCCCGAACATCCCAATTGGCCCCAGCTTCCCTCGAGCCTTTGTCCCTAGGGGAAACTCGGGACGGGCTGTTTCCAGAGTCCAGCACGCGATGTCGGTCACTCTGAAAATCTGTGTTTTATGAACCACCACTTCATTCCCATGGGAAGGCTTTTTTTTTTTCCCATGACGCAACAGTAAACATCTGTCGCGTTCCGCAGTTTGAACTCTGCCTGAACTCGAGGCAATTAATGTGACGATGGTGAGAAATTAACAGCAAATATCAAGGCATACACAAACACACACAAACACACACATCGTATTGTACCACAAAGGGGAATCCTGATTTATACAGGCTACCATTGATAATATTAATAAAACAGAATATTAACTTTGGAAATTGAAGCGATGATTTATGTATGTGTGTGCATGTAAATTTGTGTGAATTTGTGCGTGTGTGTGTGTGTGTGTGTGTGTGTGTGTGTGTGTGTGTGCAGATTATTCACAAATTCTGGACACGGTAGTCTTCTCCTGTCATCAATATGTTCTTTGTATCCATTACATAACAAATCCCCTCCTCAGCTGCTCGTTATCAGCCTGGAATGACAACTTTGGGAATTTAAACAATAAAAGTTTAAAAGAATTTAAAAGAAAAAGAAAAAATTGAATAAATAGTCTGTCTCTACTCTAACAAAATATTTACGCAGTATTTTTGCTCTTTTGCCCTTCCGAGCTGAGGTTTGAATTAGATTAAATTAGATTAGATTAGATAAGATTAGATAAAATTAGATTAGATTAGATTGGTCTAGATGAGTTAAGATGACATCACGTAAAATAACTGTGGCGGACCAAGGGCCGTGGTCAAGCCGTGGCTGCAGACGGCAGCATAGCTCCCTTTCCGCGGCCGCCAAGCTGCCTCGAAACGGCGCTCGCGCGGTGCTGATTCGGCTGACTTGAGGCAGGGAGCTTTCTTAATGTTTGTCTGTCTTGAAGAAGGGATCGGCGCACAGGTGCGTCAGCCGACCAGGAGCTGTCATTCCTCCTGCGCCCAAAATCATTATACTTTTTTATTCATACTTCTGGCCAGCGAGCCTTTTTGTTCAACGTTATGATAAAAACTCTCTCCATGTAGGCAAACCACGGCCAGAAAGACTCCTGGCACGCTCCGGGCTCAGAAACGTCAGCGACAGGGGGACCCGGCTCAGACCATTCGCACCGTGAGTTGAGGCGTTGGTGTTGCACCCTACGTCCAGCAACAAATGGCTCACCAAGTGGCAAAAGCCTTTTATGAGGTAGAACGGTCCGACAGCCAGGGGTAGACACGATTTATCACCTGAACCTCTTAAAAGAAAGGAGGGAGGGGGCGTCCGTGGCTCTGGTAACGCCGGTCATTGAGCGGGATGAGTTGGGGCCGGAGGTTCAAAATGTGGCCAATCATACTGTGTATGTACCCTGTTTAGTGACCATCGCTCTCCGCCCCAGAGGGCGGACGTGGCCGCACTTCAGCGTCGCTTCTCTGTAGGCCCTCACGTCCCTCATACACTACACATGTGGAGACGACCCCCGGGGGTGAGGGTGCTCTCTCGGCCGTATCGCCTGCACAATCACAAACGCAAGATCGTGCAGGCGGAATTAGAGGCCATGCTGGACATGGGCGTGATGGGGTATTCCACGAGTGACTGGTCTAGTCCCTTCGTGCTGGTGGGTCAGTCCTGTTCTGCGTAGACTAGGGTGGACTAGGGTGAACGTGGTGGTGTTAAAGTTCGACGGCTACTCGATGCCCCGTAAAGTCAGCTCTCTGTGGGAAGCCAGTGCTGTTTAACCCTAACATTTTGTCTCCCTTTCTGTCTCCAGACCGACGCATTGGATAGAGGGCTGGGCGCGGTCTTGGCCCAGAAGGTGGAGGGGACCGCCAACTCTCAGAGCGGGAGTGTTTGGCGATCAAGTAGGCTGTGGGTTCCCTCCACTACTACCTCCTGGGACGTGCTTTCACCCTTTGTTTGGACCATGCCCGCTTCAGTGGCTCCACCGCATGAAAGACACAAATGCCTGGTCACCCAGTGGTACCTGGCTCTCCATCCCTTTAACTTCTGGGTGGTCCATAGGCCGGCGGCGCAGATGGTTCAGAACGCCATTCCTCCTGCGCCCAAAATCATTATTCTTTATTATTTATACTTCTGGCCAGCGAGCCTTTTTGTTCAACATTATAATAAAAACTCTCCCCATGTTGGCAAACCACGGCCAGAAAGACTTCGTCTCCCTCCCTGAACCCCGACCTGTGGTCAGAGACTCTCTCCACAATTACATTTTGTTTCAGCTTCACAAAACTACGAAATGCACGCTTGTATCGCGCCACTGGTTTACAGCTTCCTCTATCGATCCAGGAGGTCCTCCTACTCAGGTGGTGATTTATCCCCCAGCCACGTTCACATAGATATTTGACATCTGTGGCAAACGGACAATCACAGGAAACACGGTCGACTGAGAGATGTAGCAGTAAAGTTCAAAGAAGGATATAAATAAGGAATATAAATAAAGAATATAACTCATGATGCTGCTGCTGCCAAGGTCAGATAGGAAAGCTGGCAAAAAAAAGTCGGACTGTTTTAATGCGTGGGTCAACTTCCATTATCACTTCTATTAGCTAAAGGGAAACGGCATAGGGAACATAAAAATTAAATGTGCTATCTCCAGAGTGAGAGCGGCAATTTTCACAGTGGTCTTAAATTCATGTGATGCTTAAGGATTGATGTGAAAATCAATTGATGCAGAAAAATAGAATGTAATACATCAAAATGCCTTCGCATATATTTTTCAATACAATGCCACACGTTTTGTTTTTTTTAAGGCTTCAACGTTTGCCCCGTTGGATTACATCGAAGCCCAGTGTGAAGCTACATAAATGATGGTGATAAATGATGTGAACCAACATTTTAACACGGCCTGGGTTGATAAATGGCAAGCGTGGCCGCCTGCCAAAGGTTGCTGTGTAAAATAAAGGGTGGTGGCAGTCGGGAGAAAAACAGCCTTTAACGGCGCAAGTATTTGAGTCCAGAGGGCACAAAGGGAAATGCATTGCATTCTTTGACAATTTTACTGAGGTCATCCATCCAGCTGTGTCACAGAAGACTCGGTACGTTTGTTTTGGGTGTCAGGACCCCTCGCATCAGCTCGGCTCTGTGTTCAGCAGCTATCTCCTGTGCGCTTGTCTTTCCAACTGCAGGGAAAAAAAACCTATTTGGGGTTCGGGAGGGGACGGACTGTGTTGCTGTTGCTGTGACTACATCAGTCTGTGCAGGTGAGTGACCTTAACTGATCTACATTATAACGTTAGAATTTTTTTATTTTTTACATATCTAAATACATTAACGTGCATGCTTTACTGTTAGTCCGATTTTTCCTTATTTGGGAATAACATTCCAAGAGGGGTTTGAATACACAGTCATACTGTTTATGCAAATTTAAACAAGAAACTAAACAAGAATTATGACAAGAGGACGATTTAAGATGATGTGAGACCACGGAGGAGCAGAGGAAGACCAGAGACTGATGTAGTGTGTGTGTGCGTGTGTGCATGTGTCCGTGTGTGTGGCCCACTGCTTCTAGATACGTCAGATACCAGAATGGGCATATGCAGAGAACTAATTTCCCCCCAGAGGGATTAATAATGTAAACAAAATGTAAAAGTTAAACAAAATAAAAATAGAGTAAAAACCCCTCTGAGCGTGCATGTGTGTTTGGTTTAACTTTTAAAGCAGCTTTGCGCTTCAGAATGGGAAGGCAGGACGGATGAAGTCCCCATGTACTACACGGTGACGTCTGCAGCGACACTACAGAGATCAACACTGAGGAACAGAGGGAGTTTAGATTTAGAAACAACGAGCCTCATCCGTCATGGTGGAAGTAAATGCTCATTTTGAAAAAAAATATACACAAAACTAAGGGCATGATTGCTTTGAGAAAATAAACTGCTGCCAATGGATCTTGCCCTCAGAATGTTGACTTTTATTAATTTTTTTTACTTTCCAGTACCTTTGAATTTGAGATTAGAATTTTTTTTTTCTGTTAAAATCTCCAGTAAATGATGAAATGAGTGATTTTATTTTATGCTTTTCGGTTTCCATGCAGGACTTGGGAGATGACTTGGGGACACGGTGTGATGTGTGCATGAGTATAACAAGACTCATCTGTTGGATAGATAAATATTTCCTATCCCAATTTCTTTTTGTGTGGAATTTGTGTAACTTTGAAATGCAACTTCCATTTTTTTCTCTCTGTCTTTTCTCCACCTTAGATTTTAGAAACCTGTTACTGCTGCGTGCACATACACACACAAGCTGGGTTTTTATAACAAACAGAAATGTGCTCCGCTAGGGCCTAGTAAACTAGTAGTAAACCGCAGATACTCCAATGTTTGTGGTTTGTTCACTTCACCCCCGAAAACTGAACCGGGTTGAAAGTTTGCAGCCGCTGTAAATCCCATACAGATTTTTTGGGTCCTCTAAAAACATCAGGCAGTAAATATCAGTGAGCCGTCTGTTTAACTCTCCTCTGACCTTCAGCTGTGTTTTAATTTGCTTTTTCATAATGTTTGCAGAAGGTTTATTTTAGTCTCCCGCCGCCCTAACCTTCATCCAGATACAGTATTTGTCACATCACTTCCTGTGCAGTGGCGGAGCACGACGCGGCGCGCGATGCGGAGCGCACGCTCTGAAACAGGCTGAGCAGTCTCATTGTGCCATGGTGATTGAATTTGGGTTTGGAAGGGCAGTTCCAGCATTAAAATCATATAATAGTCGGTAATTTCATGATAAATACTCACCATAACCTACAGTATGTAACTCTAACACTAGTTTTAAAGCTGCATTCAGCAAAATTAAATTGAATATATATTTATTTATGTATCATTTTACAACTATCTATCTATCTATCTATCTATCTATCTATCTATCTATCTATCTATCTGTCTGCCTGTCTGTCTGTCTGTCTGTCTGTCTGTATGCTTGTTTATTTGTTTATTTATCTATTTATTTATCTATCTATCTATCTATCTATCTATCTATCTATCTATCTATCTATCTATCTATCTGTCTGTCTGTCTGTCTGTCTATCTATCTATCTATCTATCTATCTATCTATCTATCTGTCTGTCTGTCTGTCTGTCTGTCTGTCTGTCTGTCTATCTATCTATCTATCTATCTATCTGTCTGTCTGTCTGTTTATTTGTTTATTGATCTATTTATTTATCTATCGATCTATCTGTCTGTCTGTCTCTCTGTCTCTCTGTCTGTCTGTCTGTTTTTATGTTTATTTATTTGTTTATTTATCTATTTATTTATCAATCTATCTATCTGTCTGTCTGTCTGTCTGTCTGTCTGTCTGTCTGTCTGTCTGTCTGTCTGTCTGTCTGTCTGTCTGTCTGTCTGTCTGTTTGTTTGTATGCTTGTTTATTTGTTTATTTATCTATTTATTTATCTATCTATGTATTTATTTATTTATTCCATCATTTATTTATTTTATCATTTGGTGTATTTGTTTGGTTGTTGACGTGTGTAAAATAAGCTTCAATGCACTGAAGGGCCGCACAGGAACCTCTTCCTGGTTCAAGCACTGCTGTGTCACTCTCCCGCTAAAAACGAGTGTTTTCGGCCGCTACCAAGAGAGCTTAACGTCTCCGAGCCCTCGGGAAAGAAGTGAGACGGGAGATTGACAAGCTTTGGGACAAGCAGACCTGCTGCCGAGACAAGTCTAAACAACGGACGGAGGTTTCATTCAGAGAGGGAGAGCGAGAGCGAGAGAGAGAGAGAGAGAGTGAGAGAACAAAAACTAAGTAACCTTCACCAGGCTACTGGCTGACTGGCTTGACGATACCGAATCTCAACGTCGATGATGGGAAAAAAAGATGGAGAGGGGCATGGAAAATGAGAGAGAGGGAGAAAAAGGAACAAATAAACGGCGATGGAATGCGGGAAAAGACAGACTACAGATAGCTCAATCTATCGATAGAGAGAGAGGGAGAGAGAGGAGTGATTCCAGTCAAAGTGCATCTTCCTGAGTCACTGCTCGGACCTGTGTGTTTTTTATCTCTGACATCCAGACTATTTACCGTCACTGACCGAGCTGGCAGCGCTTGCAGGAAGCTCTCGATGAAAGTCACTTTGTACTCATGGAAATTTAAAAAAAAAAGAAAAAAAAGAGGGGTTTTCGGCGATTCGATAGCTGTCAGTGACGTCACGGGTACAACCGGCTTTGATCACTGCACAGACAGTCTTTGACAGAACTAAACTGTTGAAAAATAAAAGAGTGTTTGTTTCCACTGTAAGGTCACAAATCAGTAAGGATGTCTAAAATAACAAGGAAATATAGCAGCTGCTTGACTACAGTGAGTGATATCACACGCACACACACAGACACACACACGTACACGCGCACAGACACACACGCACACGCACACACTCACGCGCACACAAACGCACATACACACACACACACACACACACACACACACACACACACACACACATTCTCTACAATCATTACACTTCAGGCTTCATAAACAACTTTTACAGGTTACCTTCCGGACAGTTTTCCTCCAGTCGGAAATGGCCGTTGTTAAAATGCCGCGACTTAGCAGCACCGTGGCAACCAGTCAAAAGTTCAGCTGAACCCTGATCAATAATAGAGGATGAAAGTGAACATAGCGTCCTCTTAAATGTAGGCTTTAAGGTAGAGGATTTTTCATTCAATATTTGACTCAAGGCTTTAGTTGCTCAGTTGCAAAAGGCGTGAAAGAGTGTGAAAGATGTATGTATTCGTCAAATCTGTGGAATCAATGTATTGCTGCAGGGAGCGCCATAGAATGACATTTAAAGGTGACCTATTAAGCTCCATTTTACACAAATGTGAGACCTACGACCAATCAGGGCATTGGATAGACCTACAACCAATCAGAGCATTGGATAGACCTACAACCAATCAGAGAACTGGATAGACCTACAACCGATCAGAGCAAAAAATACATGTGCCGCAGCACTGAGCGAGTGAGTTGGTAAATCAAACTTCTACCATATCCTCCAAAGTACAGCAAACACATCATTCTTATCATCAAAAGCTTTTTAGAGAAAATAAACCGTCCAGTTTAATACTGTTGCGTTCGTGGATTCAACAGACCGTTCCGCATCAGCGGTAGCCATCTTGGTAAGGTGTGTCAAGGGCTCTCCTCTATATCATATCAAACCCGCCCCGTATTAGATAAACGGTTATGATTGGCCCGGCCCCCGGCAAGGTTGAGTGGAAACCTATTTGAATGGTAGGGTCTGGCCAGACGTACGCTGCAGAGCAAATGAAACATGAGCTGCAGATTGGTCTGGTTCCCAGGATAGAAAATACCACTGAGATTATGCATTCTAGCCATTCTAACATACCCCTATACCAGACCCGGGCATTTTACGGCCCGCGGGCCAAATCTGGCCCTTTGGGCGTCCCTGCCCGGCCCGCGTGAGGGCAATCGTAAATTAGAACATAAATGAAAAAGTATTTATGCTGTGCACGCAATACGACTGTGTAGCTTTTATTATGAAAAGTGTGCTGGATTTTTTAAATTTACGTAAGGGTGCGCATGCGTGGGTGAACAGCTACAAGTGATGTTGGCCAGCTAGCCCTCAAAATGTCAGCTCACGCCAAAAAAAACAAGACAAGGACTGCTAAATATTTATTTACAGAAGTCAAAGGTGAAGGCGCGCGCTTAGTTTGTGGTACACAGGTCGCTGTGTTCAAGGATTACTATTTAAATCACCACTATGTGACCAAACACGAGGAGAAATACAATAACTTGTCTGATCAAGAGTGTGCAAGGGAGTCGGATGCTTTGCTGGCTAAGCTGCAAAACCAACAAGGACTTTTTACTAAACTTTGCACATCCAGAGATGCAGCTGTCAAGACAATTATGTCATGATCTACAAAATCGTGAGAAAAAGTAAACCGTTTTCTGACGGAGAGCTTATTAAGGAGTGTTCGTTGGACTCTACAGCACTAATATGCCCGGAGAAAAAGGGAGCATTTGAGAACGTCCCCCTCTCCCGACGAAATGCGATGTACGTGACACTGCCCAGCTACTCATCTTCTTACGTGGGATAACAACAGACTTTGAAATCACAGAGGAGCTGGCAGCAATGAAAGGGACAACAACCGGGAATGATTTGTTCACTGAGGTAAATGCATGTTTGGACAAGTTGGGACTGAAATGGGTAAAGCTGGCAGGTGTGACAACGGATGGTTGTCGGATCTGACGGGGAAAATTTTGGACTTTTGAAGAGAATGCAGGATAAAATGACAGAAATGAACCCTGAGTGGATATTGACATTTTTGCATTGTATTCATCAGGAAGTGTTGTGTAAGTCAGTGTTGATAATAAACCATGTTGTTGATGCTGTAACTAAAAAAGTTAACTTCATCAGGGCAAGAGCATTGAATCACAGACCGTTTGTTGCACTTTTGGAGGAAAATGTGACTGAACATGGTGACATACGCTACCACACAGCTGTCAGGTGGCTCAGCCTGGGCAAAGTGCTGAAAAGTGTCTGGGAGCTGAGAGAAGAGATTCACAAGTTCTGTGTAAAGAAAGGAAATTCCATCCCACAGCTTTCAGATGCAGACTGGATGGCAGACCTTGGATTTGCTGTAGATTTGACTGCACTAATGAATGAACTAAATGTCAAACTGCAATGCAAGGGCCATTTTGTGGATGAAATGTACAGCGCAGTGAAGGCTTTCATGAGGAAGTTGCAGCTTCTCTCAAGCCAAATGGAGGACAACATTCTCACCCGCTTGCCAACACTGAAGGAAGTCACACCATCAGCTGATCACCTCCACAGGTACTCATCCATGTTAGAAGCACTGCATGGTGAGTTTTTAAGGCGATTTCAAGACTTCAAAACAATTGAGAGTGAAATGCACATGGTTTCTTCTCCCTTCACCTGCAGTGTGCGTATTGCACACACTGATGTTCAGATGGAACTCATTGACCTGCAGTCTGACACATTTCTGGCAGAGCGCGTTAGATCAGTCTCACTGCTTGATTTAAACTCTTCCTTCAAAGAGGAGAACTTCCCACACAGGAGGAGGCATGCTCAGAAGATTCTAATCCTCTTTGGATCTACCTACGTACAGTATGTGAGCAGACATTCTCAGTGATGAAGGTCAACAAATCCAGATACAGATCCTCTATCACTGATGGTCACCTCTCAGCTGTCCTTCCCACATCCACCTCAGACATTCAGACCAATTTCAATGCACGTGTTCAAGCCCAAGACGGACTGGATTTTTTCCCACTGAACAAGTAAAATGAACTGAAAAACATTAAAAGCACTTATTGCTTTTTGTATCAAGTTGACCAATTGCTTATCTTTAACATACTGCAAAACATCTTTTCAGTATTTGTGAAGATTAACATGCTAAAAATGAAATTAAAGACTGATGTAATGATTGTTTTTGTTTTTACAGTTTATTACTTCTATAGGAGTATTTTCCTATTGGACCTTCACCAGTTTCATATATTTATATAAATATTTACAAAAAAATCCTTATTCTTCTGGTTACCAGTAGCAGCTAATCAAAATATATAATTTGCTGCTTTTTACAGTGGGAGAAAATGAATATTGAGCAGAATTAAATAAAAGTTATTGTTGGTTTGGCCCTCCAACACAGCTCAGTTTCCTTTGTGGCCCCTTGTAAAAATTAATTGCCCGTACACAGACACTGCACCGTGAGGCACCGGGACTCTCATGCGCTGGTATTTTTTGTTTCATGTAAACGTCGGAAAATAAAATAAAATAAATTAATAAAATAAATACATCTACTTTTTGGTTGGTTCTGTTTGGAGAAACGCACAGTGGATTGACTGGAGCAGCCTACAGTCTATGTAGCAAATACTTTTTTTTGACTTTTTTTCGAAGGAAAGAAATTTCCCCCTGCAGATTCTTCACACACAGTTGGAATTAATTCCTCTTTCTTTTAAAATATTTGTTTTCTGAGTTGCTAGGATGGAGGGCGGTTCTAATTCTAATGTGTCTCAATATGAGGCAGTACTGAGACACAAATAAGAACAGCTTGTTTCAGGACATGTCTTAGATTAGATTAGAAGGCTCTGGGTTGTCGGACCGGGTTGTCTTATTTCACAGTTTGTGTCTTGGTAGGCCCATTAGAGATCTAAATGTATGTGAACAAGCACCGAAAAAGCGGATTTTGCATAATAGGTGCCCTTTAATAGCTCAAAAATCCTGGGTAAGACTCTAATGTACGTATATTTCTTACTCTCTCTCTCTCTCTCTCTCGCTCTCTCACACACACACAGACACACACACACACACACACACACACACACACACACACACACCACAAACTTTCCCTTTCCCCCTCCATCCACTGAGGCCGGTTCAGGACTCACCAGCTGCTGCAGGATCCTCTTGCTCTTGTCGTCGGTGCAGTAGTCGGACAGGATGGTTCTGTGCACCAGCACCATGCCGTTGAGGAAGACCCAGGAGCCGAACCAGAGCAGGGCAAAGAGGAGGGTCCCGCGCCGCGACAGCAGCCGGACGCCCAGCCACCTCAGCAGGCACAGGCCGGCCCAGCGGCCCCCGGCTCCCCCTCCGCCCGCCGCCACCCCTCCCGGCAGCATGATGAGCGACCGATGCACCAAACGGGCCCTCCTAGAACTCAGCCCGGGAACGCAGAGTGAGCAGGGGACGGGGTACAGACCATGCTGCTAGAGCCTCCCGGTCGGTTCTGGGAAATCTCCAGAAAACACATCAGGATTTAAGGTATCCCATGTTGGCTGTCGACAGATTCCACTGAAGTTTTACTTTCCCTCAGCATCTCAGTGAATGTTGAGTAAGTGGAAACGGTTCCCGTCCAACCGCATGATGTGTGTGTGTGTGTGTGTGTGTGTGTTTGTGCACCTTAATTTTTTTCCCCCTGCGCACGCTCACACATACAGTACAAACACACACGCACACGATGATGAGTGTGTGGGGAAGCTGTGTGTCTCATTTTGTTTTTTTGTTTTTTTTACGACAAAACTCATCCAGATACAATCTCTGCGCCACAGGACTTCTCTGCTTTTCCTCGGGGTTGGGGTTCCGAATGTGGCATCCGGCCACCCTTGTGTCTCAATTAATCCCAGCCATCCGGCTTCATCACGGGAGAAGAGGGTCTTGGTTTTGGAAAAGTGTACTCGTAATAGGGGGAAAATCCCTGGCAATGAGACAAAAGATGCAATGTTAGGAAAAGAGTATTATGATAGGCCTACTGGAAAAATAAGCATCGGTGGGGGGGGTTGTATGTTCCTTGATAAAAATCAAGGCTTTGAAAATCTCTGGGTCCCGCTCATAGGAAAGATGAAAGAAAGCTTTTGCTCTTTTGGTTCGTCCTTTTCAAAGGGCTGGTCTCATTAATGAGACCCAAGCAAGGTTGTTATCATTAGGAAAAACACAAACCAAAACGGAAAAAAAAAAATATATATATATATAATTCCTTAATTTCCATAAATACGCTGAAAACCTTTTCTCGAAACGAAAACAAAAATAAAACCATTTTACCCGAACCAGACTGAAACGCTCTTAAAATGGACTAAAACAAAACTGATATTATTTTTCTCTTCATCCTGTTCTTCAACTCGGAAGGTGTCAGCCGTCCTTTTTATTCCGCTTCCATTTTTCTTTCATTATTCAAAATCCGAAAAAGCTAAAAGTGAACTGAAATAAATCACGAAATTAAATAAATAAATAAATAAATACAAATTGATAGGCATCCTAAGATTAAGCTGTAACAAAGCAAAAAAATAAAGCGGAATCTTGAAATAGTTAGGAAAGTCAAGCTAATTCCATAAAGAGGAATTTGAATAATATGTGCCATAAGTTATGCGTTTTCGATCTGCTATGAATAGGAACGTGTTAATTTAGATCTTGGTGAAATTCTAATAATGAGGACGAAAGGTGAAAGGATAACTTGTGATCCCGGGGCACTGACACTAACAACTCACTGTTAGGTGAGCGACGGCCGTTGCCGTGGAAACTAAAGTCCAGACGAAACGGTCGTTTCGGCGTCCAGTCCCAGTCGGAGTTTGAGGAGAGACCAGAGGAGGAAAGCAGCTCGATCGGGACGATCGGCCGGCCGTTCCATCATTTATTTTTAAGAACGCAGAATTTGTGTTTCAAACCTCCGGGGGGAAGGGGGAGTCTTTTGTTTTTTTTCCCGGGGAATATTTTCCGGAGGCGAAACTCCCCAATTATCCGGTTTCATTGTGAACTTAAAATGAACCGCAGCTGCTTCCTCCTCTGGTAGACGTCCTCACGTCCGACCGAAACGGGGAAACTTATTTCTAGGAGGGGGGAAAAAATTGTAAATCCACCCGAGGAAATCGCTTACTGTCATCTCCCTCCGCCCTCCATGTCAGTGGGAGAGGTCGTCTGGCCCGGCTGCCGAGGGGACTGAACTCTTCGATTTAATCCTTCAAACACGGTGTAACACTGTATCTGTTGTGGTGAGAGGAGAGGCTTCTGGCAGCGTCTGGTCCATGCCCTTGACACTCTGCCTCCCAGGGATGGATTAAAAAAAAAAAACCCGGACTCTGCGTCTTATTATATGGTCCACAATCCTTCAGGGCCTCTGGTGTTGGGAGTCCGACTTTCAAGTGGGAACTGAAGGGGGCCCACACCCCGCGCTTCTGGATCCGCGGAAAACCCGAAAAACTTCCGCCTCCTGTTACGGAAAGAAGAACCGGTTCTTAATCCGCTCTCTCGTCCCACTTGTTTCTCCTCTGCGGCCGGAGAAAAGGGGTCGGAAGCGAAAACTCCATTGCTCGAATCGACCGTCGTTCGCGCCCTCAAACTTTTATCCTCTCCGAAAAAAACCCCAAAAAGGGCGACCGCGGAGCGACAGGCGCGTCCGATGAACCCGACCGTGAAGCGGTGACAGCTGGTCCAGGTGATGGCGGATCCCCCGTCCAGGTGCTGCGGCTGCAAGATGCCAGCTGGCCTGCTCTGCTCACCCCTCGGAGGAAGAAGAAGAAATGCAAAGTCAATACGGAGCCCGAAAAGAAACAGTCCCTCATTTCTGACTCCCTAAACTCCCGTGGTCCCCGGGTCGCTCTCCAGGGCTCGTTCTCATCTCCGGGCTGTGGTCGCTCTAATCTGCCCGGGTTCCTCCAGTCGCTGGCTCTGGTTTCTCCTAATGCTGTGGCTGCTGCTCCTGTCTCTCCTCATGCTTCCTGCCGGCTTGGCTCCGGCTGGGGCAACAAAGGTCCCACTCTGTGTGTGTGTGTGTGTGTGCATGTGTGTGTGTGTGCCCTGCTCAGGATTGTTCGCTCAGCCTTTTCCGCCTTCTTCCTTTCTTCAGTCTGCACCCTACACTTTCCTCTCCCGCTACAGTATGTGTGTGAGTGTGTATATGTGTGTGTGTGTGTGTGTGTGTGTGTGTGTGTGTGTATGTGAATAGGCTGATTTAACAGGTCTGTAGTGTATGAAGAAGTTTTGTTTCCTCTCTCTTTGTTCGCTCCTTCCAACTTACCTGCATGCCACTCTACTTCTCTCGCTCCCTCTCTCTCTCTCTCTCTCTCTCTCTTTCTCTCCTATATCTTATGTCTCTCTCAGAATTACGTCTCTCTCTCTCTCTCTCTCTCTCTCTCTCGCTCTCCTCTCTCTCTTTCCTTCCGTGTTCCCCTGCCTCTCTCAGGGACGGACACGCTACGACAGACCTCCTGTTCCCCTCTTACCACGGTAGCGCGTCTTCTTTAAAGCACAGTCCCCTTTCCGCTGCACAAAGTCTTGCCAGTCTCTCTGTTTCTCTCTCTCTCTCTCTCTCTCTCTCTCTCTCTCTCTCTCTCTACTTGTTCTGTCTCCCCCTCCCTTCCGTACTTTATCCTCTCACCCTCAGCATTGCTTTCTACTTCGCTTGTACATTCTGTTGTGCTGTCCGTGACGCTCCCCTGCTATCTGGATCTCACACTCTGCCCCCCACCCCCCATCCCCACTCCCCTCTCTCTCTCTCGCTCTCTCTCTCTCTCTCTCTCTCTCCCTCTCTCTATCTCTCTCTCTCTCTTTCCGTCTCCTTTCTGTGCCATACATGGCAGGCAGCCCAAGAAGGAACAGCTCACAGGCCCAGAGCCCCGTCTGTAATTGCCCTATTTGTAAAACTGCAAATGGCAATAAAAGTCCCCCACCCCCAAAAAATGGAGAAACCCCGCCACCCTGGAAGCTGTTTAATCTGTCCTTCTACAGGGGGGGACTTTTATTTGTTTATCTGTGTTTCCGATTTTAATATTTTTTTTTTTGCACCCGTTTGTGGACTTGATGCATGTTTTCCGTGCAAGCACAGGATTGTTTAATGTAAATATTAACACGTACCGGAGCAGTTGGGGAGCTTGTGAATCGCTAAGTGTTTCTATTCCAGTCACGCTCTGAGCCGTGGACCAGAGCGTTAATTAACCCGCTTCTGAAGTCTGCTGCTTGTTGTTTGGGAGACAAACGCTATGTGGGAAATGACGCCTTCAAATGAAAGATAAGAGATGAATCATGTTTGTTTTCCCCACCTGAGCCCATTCGGAAAGACTGTTTGAAGGGGTTTTTAGTGGGGAATGCGCCGTTTTAATTCACCAAACAAAATGACTTGACCTGAGTCGACCACTCTCTCTCCCTCTCGCTCTCTCTCTCTCTCTCTCTCTCTCTCTCGCTCTCTCTCTCACCGCTGCATGTGTTTTTTCCCTGCATTATTTTCCCATCTCCCACGTTCCTCGCACCAACAGGAGCGTGTTCTGGGAATACAGGATCAATGCCAAATTGGTTCCCGGAGACAAACAGCTGTTTTCTCCTTCCCCGTCAATGATGAAGGAGAAGGGAGCGATGGAGCGATGGAGCGAGGGAGCGGGGGATGAAGGTCGGGCATTCGAGGAAGCGAGAGGTTCAATTCCAAACCAGATCTTAAGGATATTCGGCTTCACAGCAGACGTCTGGAGAAGTGAGCTGCGTAATGGATGCGGCATCAGCAGAATCCCCTACGCCCGCCCCCTCAAAAGAGCTCCTTGTCGGGGAATATTCCCACCTTTTGATTTTGAATTATTTTGTCACTCTAATTGTCAATTAAAACGTCCGCTGTAACCCGAGCCCGTCTGCCGTGCACTTTGGCACACGATCTCAGGGTCTTATCCTCCAATCTCATTAACGTTACACGCTCATCTGGCTTCCGGCGTCGCGGCCGGCCTTTCAATGCGGGTCCGTCCGGAAGGGTGGGCCGATCCACTTGTACAGCACTAATCGACGATCCAACGACCACCCGCAAACCGCCAAATAAGCGCTAAGGAGTCACCTCTGAGGTTCCTCGAGGTTTAAATTTACCCCCATAGCGACCAATCAGAACAGAAGCCCACCGCGTTCCCGGATCGACTCAGGTGATCTCGAAGCGGCCAAATTGGGCATCCGAATGAATACGCGTGTTTGTATTAGAGGTGGAAAATCCATGCTCGGAAAGTAAAACCTTGGAGCGACAGCCCAAAGGTCCAACTCAGCCGATCAATGCAAGGCTGGAGCGGAAAGCATGGGACTTTTATTTTCCGAAACCTGGGATCTTCCGTCTCATTCCAGGTATTTGATCTTTTTGAGCACCAAGGTTCATTCATTTTAGTTTGACATGTGTTTGGCTTTGGATCTTTAAAGAAATTCGATGCTCCGTTACGGTCATTGCAAGGTGCTGCCAGTGTAATGAGTTGGGCTTTCAGGCCTGTTTTTATATTGATCCAGCAGGTTATGTTATAGCGGCACCAAGTGGTAACACAGTGCACTTGCACCATGTGGTATTGTGTAGACACATTGATAATCACATCCACTATACAGTACATTAATAGTGGTGCCCACAGTGTATTACCATTGGTGTTTGTCCATCCTTTCACATCTTGGCTCATTGGAGCCCTCACATTTCCTATGGCTGTGCAATATTGTGCATGCTTAGTAATGCATTTTAGAATTTCGTAGACACTGTCCTGACAAACAGGTTTCTTTCCCCCACTGCTTTTGTTCAAAATAAATGTACCTTGACTTCAGCAGGTCGATTAAAAACACACTGTACAAAATTAGTCTTGAAGTCGTGAAAGTACACAACCAAGGGAGATTGGTGGAACAGTTTGATTTTTAGAGATTTTATTGATCTTGGGGGGGGGGGGGGGGGGGAAGACTGACACCTTGTAATTGAATTCTCTGGGCTCTTTTCTCTTGTGTGTTCTCTGTGATTATTGGTGCAGTGGTGCATGTCAAAGTCACCTCATTCTGTAGATCCTCAGCAGCAAACTGAGAATTTGCCCAAAATAAACACGTCTACTCCATTCATTAACTTTGAACTGTCCACAGAGAAGTGCCCGTTGTACTGTAAAGTCCTGTTGGCACAAATACAGAACCCAGGTTTCTTTGTAAAGTAGAGGGCCGAAGACCTTGTTCTTGAACTGTTACATCCACACATTATAACCTCAACATTGGACTCTCCCTGACTATAATGCTTGTATTTAATTTGCTGTCTTAATTTAATAGTTTTTGGCTACATGTGTGTATATATATATATATATTTAAAAATATATAAGTGATGCTTATAACATATATAAACAAATTTCCTCAACGTTTATACCAATAAATGTGTTTTAAAAAACTAAAAAATATATTTTTATGGACAGAAATAATATACTTTATTTTTTATTATTCAAGAGGGGCCTGTTCCTCGGTCTCCCCCCCCCCGCACATCACCTACTTGTTAACGGTTCGTTTCTAAGACAACGTCAGTGAACTCACCACTAAATCTACAACTAACCACTGAAGAAAATAAGTGAATGTGAAAGTGTTTAACTCCAGGAATTTGGGACAAACATGTCCTCCTACAGAGGATGGTCCCTGTGCTCGGTGGATTGACTGGCATTCTCTTCCTGCTCTCTGATTGGCTCCTGTCGCTCCTCAGTCCACCTCCTGTTGGATGGACGGATAAACTAAGGTCAGTTTTATTACAGTTGACAATGGAAGACTGGAAAAGTCGACAGATTATTTTTTATATAAGACAATATGAATTCATAGGTATGGAATTGATTCACCAGGGATATAATGTGAAAGAGTGACTGATGACACTAGAAACACTGACCTCAATAATCTGTGCCATAATTTACACCTTCATATCAGGATGGCAAGCTTGTGACCAACGTACTACAGGTTTGATACCGAGCTAAATCGACCCCCTACGTGTCCTGTTTACCAAAGAAATGGCTTTAAATGCAGAGATTGAGAAAGACACTTGTGTCTTCGACAAGGAATAGAATAACTCAGAAGAGCTGTGCTGTTGGTGTTCCTGGAGGAGGCCTGCTGGGAGAGCAGCTGGGTACACACACAGAAATACACAAACAATGCACACACACGTGAAACATCCCGGATACACGTGAACACTGTTAAGATGACTAACAGTAAGAACAATAGAGAAATAATAATGTCAATATTGGATATTTGACACATAGGATAATTATGCAAATGTATGTGGGTTTTTTCATATAAAGATTCCTCGATTCTTTGTTAAATCACATCAGATATTTTTTACATCATTTCACTTTTGCCTAAAATGTGTGTTTGTTTGATTGTTTGTGTGTGTGTGTGTGTGCGTGTGTGTTCAGCTCCTGACCCATGTCTCTGCCAGCGTACAGCAAGTTCATAAACACTGTATTTTTGTTTAAAGGCCAGAAAGAGGCAGTGATATCCCTACTTGTCCATCATATTATCATTCAGTATCTCCATCTAAAGATGTTGCAGATTTCTTCTCTAAAGTTATTCAGGTCTCCAAAATTGAGCTGATATCTATCCTTTTGACTTGGTGGGTTGGTTTTGAAAAAAAAAAATCCATGAGCTTGTTTTGCAATAAATCCCCATTCACTCAACCTGAATATTCATTAATGTATCATTTCAAACTTCTTTAAGAGATGCTCCATGTACTCCCAATCCTCTATAAGGCAGTGCAGAGAGGTACAGACCCTCTCGCTCTTTCACACACACACACACACACACACACACACTCACACACTAACACACACACACACACACTGACCAGCACAGACATGAGCAAAGAATTTGGCAGTGAAAAGGATGAACTGACTGGCCAGTGTCTTTGTTCCCAAACTAAACCCTGTATAAATAAAACTGCCTGGAGGTGAAGTTTGAAACACAATGGCGAGACAGAGAGAGAGAGAGAGAGAGAGAGAGAGAGATTAACAAGCTGTTGACTGGACCATTTCTCTTCAGTTTTATGTTTTGCTGTGTGTGTGTGTGTGTGTGTGTGTGTGTGTGTGTGTGTGTGTGTGTGTGTGTGTGTGTGTGTGTGTGTGTGTGTGTGCGCGCGCACACGTGCGCGCGCGCGTGATGACTTCACACACACGTCTGACACGCCCCTACATCGATACGCCAGTGACAGACAAGACAGAACACGTGTGACAGAACGTTGGGTTCATTTTGAGGCCTTTTTCGAATTAGTCTTTTTTATTTTTATTTTATATTTTTAATTTCAACCCTTTTCCACTCACTTGAGAGACAACACGTAGAAAAAGTCACATTTTTTTCCTCACAAAACACACTCAAACAAAATCCACAATAAAAAGTGTCAAGCATCATTAGCTAAAATCACAGTCTGGTCATCTCCTAAAGGTAATTTCACGTCATGGATGCCGTCCCGTCGTCACTCTCATGTTATGTATCCTGTGTGTGCCGATGCCTTTGTACGAGTACGAGCAGAGACATTTATTAAAGGAATATTAACTACAAGCAGAGGCTGTTAAATCGCTTTTCCACACAGTTCTTCTGACAGAATTCAACTCAGCGCTGTGTGTGTGTATGTGTGTGTGTCTTGACAAAGAATGTAAACAATTTCAAATATTTCGTTCCCTCTATATCGCAGATTAATAATGAACCTTTGTCTGATCAAATGAATATACTTTTTTTCATGCCAGATGAATCCTTTCATCCGTCATGATTTCAAAGCGCTGTTTTCACTTTCGCTTCATTTGACATTTCCATTGTTTAATCCTTATTTGTTACGTCCAACTCAAGCCGCCTCATGCTGAGAGTGTGTGTTATGTTGTTTATCATTATTACTATTCTCTCCGGTATTAAGGGGAAATAATGGACGTTTTCTCTCCATGGTCCTGTTCCGGGGTTTTGCTTCGAATGTATTCGCTCGCATCGTCGGATGACATTCACTTTGTTGCAGATATTTTATGGAATGGAGACGTTTGTGTAAATTGTTCTGCACCCTGTTGACAGGATTCCTCTTCTCGCTGGTGTAGTATCTACTATCTATCTGGTGGTCTTCATCGGTTCACCAGGATTCTGCGAGCGCGCCGCCTCCTTACTCAATGATATCTTCCTCGTCGTCTTCAAAGTTCTCCTCCTCGTCGTTGGCCGTGGCGTCCTGGTACTGCTGGTACTCGGACACCAGGTCGTTCATGTTGCTCTCGGCCTCGGTGAACTCCATCTCGTCCATGCCCTCGCCCGTGAACCAGTGCAGGAAGGCCTTGCGGCGGAACATGGCCGAGAACTGCTCAGAGATGCGCTTGAACAGCTCTTGGATGGCCGTGCTGTTACCGATGAAGGTGGCGGCCATCTTGAGTCCCCGGGGCGCGATGTCGCAGACGGCGACCTTGACGTTGTTGGGGATCCACTCCACGAAGTAGCTGCTGTTCTTGTTCTGCACGTTCAGCATCTGCTCGTCCACCTCCTTCATGGACATGGGTCCCCGGAACACGGTGGCCACCGTCAGGTAGCGGCCGTGGCGCGGGTCGCAGGCGGCCATCATGTTCCTAGCGTCGAACATCTGCTGGGTGAGCTCGGGCACCGTGAGGGCGCGGTACTGCTGGCTGCCCCGCGCCGTGAGGGGCGCGAAGCCCGGCATGAAGAAGTGCAGCCGGGGGAAGGGCACCATGTTGACCGCCAGCTTCCGCAGGTCGGCGTTGAGCTGGCCGGGGAAACGCAGGGAGGTGGTGACGCCGCTCATGGTGGCGGAGACCAGGTGGTTGAGGTCTCCGTACGTGGGCGTGGTCAGCTTGAGCGTCCGGAAGCAGATGTCGTACAGCGCCTCGTTGTCGATGCAGTACGTCTCGTCTGTGTTCTCCACCAACTGGTGCACGGAGAGGGTGGCGTTGTAGGGCTCCACCACCGTGTCTGACACCTGGAGAGAGGAGGGAGGGGGATGAAGGGAGGAAGACAAGAGAAGAGGTGGGAGGTGGTCGGAGGTATGGAAGAACGCAGGAAGGAAGGAACGTTTCTATCTATTCATCCATTTTGTTTTCTGTCTGTAATCAATCTGACCATCTTCTCTCTTTCCCACCCATCAATCTGTTTATCTATTACAAACAGTATCCATCCATCCATTCATCCCTATCTATCCATCTGTCTATTACATGTAGTATCTCCCCATCCATCCATCCATTACATGTAGTATCTCCTCATCCATCCATCCATCCATTATATGTGGTATGTACTCGTCCCTCCATCCATCCCTCCATCCACCGCTCCATACCTTGGGGGAGGGCATGACGCTGAAGGTGTTCATGATGCGGTCTGGATACTCCTCTCTAATCTTGCTGATGAGCAGCGTTCCCATTCCAGAGCCGGTGCCTCCACCCAGCGAGTGGGTGAGCTGGAAACCCTGCACCCACAACCCCACACTAGGTCAAATAACACAGTCTTTATGCTGAGTTTAAAATGGTAATTGTTTCGAAAATCCAGTATTTCTCCCATATTTTATACTTTTTTTTTAGCTGGCACTTTTTAAGGGACAGCCATTCAATGTATTTTGTGTCGTGCATGTTGCTTCTCTTTAAACTATTTCTATTTTTGCCGGTGGGTTCCGCCTCGCAAATGCAAGAATAAAAGGATCAGAGGAAAAATCATGAATATGATGAACTAGTTAAGCAAGTTGATGACTAAATATTTTCCAGAAAATAAAGTGAAAAGTCTTTTTGAATTGTTTTTTCCTGCAGATTTGTCAGCTAGATTTGGACAGTGCCTCCGTACTCTCATCGGATGGCTATACCGAAGGGTTCGGGATGTGGGATTCCATCGTTACCTGTAGACAGTCGCAGTGCTCGCACTCCTTCCTCACCACGTCCAGGACCGAGTCCACAAGCTCCGCCCCCTCTGTGTAGTGGCCTTTAGCCCAGTTGTTCCCAGCACCGGTCTGTCCTGCAGCCACCGACCCGCACCAACACAGAGTCCATGAGTGAAATCTTAGAATCCATCAGGACAACTCGGCACGCTGGCGGTTACTTATGTCCGAAATCACAGTCATTCCTTTTGATCATGATTCCTCATAAAATCACCTAAATGACATCGGCAAGGTGCTGGCGTCCTTAAATGGTCTTTCACCTCCGCCCATTGTCTCATGTGGCACTGGGAACCATCGGTGTTTCGGAAAGCCCCGAGTTAGAACCCCCCCCGTCACTTTTAGGCTTTTCATGTCTGTTTGTAGTAACTCGCTATTTCAGTTGCTGCAGAAACTCAAAAAAACGAATCAACAAACAAGTCATTGTGTGTATGGAGACAGAAAGTGAGCAGCTGCCTTAAAGTGTAGTAACTACTTTTTATTAACTACTTTGCGTACTGTAAATATTATTATTTTGGTATATTCCTCATTCCTTTGTATAGTTCACATACAGTATAAGAAAAAGTATCTGGTAATATATTGCAGAAATCACACGGAGGGAGATGTGGACAAGCATCTGTGTCTTCTCTGCTAAGAACAGTTTATTAAACAAACGACAGAGTTGGAACAGGAATGTACTCCTGTTTCCACTGTTTACCGGACCGCTTCACCGTGTGCTGCTGTTCTCTTGCCATAGCAACAGTGATTATTCCGTTTTCAAAGATGATTTATCATTCTTCTAACATTACCTTAAATATAGGGAGACGTTTATACCAGGAAGATGTTTTTTGACAATTTTTGCCAAATAAGCTTTGGTTTTGATTTTTGATCCACTTTTATATACTAATACTAATATTAATACTAATACATATGTATATATATATAAAATAGTACATACATACACATGTATTTTATAATCTTTAAAACTATTTATATATCTGAAGTTGTTCTGTAATTATGAGTCAACACTATCCACCTTAAACTAAATGGAAATCTCTATAATATATATATATATATATATATATATATATATATATATATCATTCAAGCCAGACTAAAATTATGACGCAAAGTGTCTGAACCAACAAGCTGCCACTGGAGAAATCAACAAGTGTCTATCAGTTGCCAGTAATCATTTTGCAAATAAAAAAAGTAATATATGCCAAAGAATACGAATAAAACTCAACCAAAAATGAATTTTTTTTTACCAAAAATGAAGTTGTCGGGTCTGAAGAGTTGTCCGAAGGCCCCAGAGCGTACACTGTCCATGGTTCCTGGTTCCAGGTCCACCAACACGGCGCGGGGGACATATTTATGAGCTGCACACAGAGAGGGGACATTACCGAGAGACAAAATCTTTTCAAAAAGCTAATAGCAAACAGCAAATAGCTTCTAATATAATTAGAAGAAGATTCATGTGACTTTCCTTCAGGCTGTGGAAAAACAATATAGCGTCATAATTTAATACAATAATATTAAATACATGGCAAGATTTACTGTGGACTTAATTTGACATTTTTTATTTTTATTATTATTATTATTTAGTTATTACATTTAAAAAAAAAATTAAAAAGGTGGAAACACCAATTATAATGTAATATTTGTTTTTAACCCACAGGGAGTACAGGCATCTAATATCATTAGGAAACATTTAGAGCATCCATCCATGTGGTATCACGAGGAAAAAATAAACCCCAAAAAAACATGAAAAAGTATTTGATAATTACTCATCAAATGTAAATACATTTTTTTCCCCCAACAATCATATCCTGTTTAATATCATGTCGTACAGAAAGCTCAGTTCCTCATGTTTTTTCTTTTTAGGTATGTCATTTGGCAGAACAGTATGACTCACCGTGATTCAAAACAGCCACATTCAGGTCAAATGCACACACACACACACACACACACACACACACACACACACACACACACACTCACAGGACGCCTGGTTGTAGTAGACGTTGATCCGGTCCAGCTGCAGGGTTGAGTCACCCACATAGTTTCCTGCAGGATCGATGCCGTGCTCGTCGCTGATCACCTCCCAAAACTGGAAGCACATGAAGAACAATGTTGATGATGATGATGGTGATGATGATGATGGTGATGGTGATGACAAAGTGAAAACCGCCGACCTTATGATGGACGGTCTCCACTTGATCAGCTTTTCTTGAAAAACCAAATTGTGCAAGATTTTATCTCGCTCTGTGATCATGTGAACCACTGATATGAAGGAACTTACTGAACTTACATAATACTACTGCATAACATGAAATATTGGTGTTTGAGGCTGATCAACTGAATATAGACGACAAGATCAACCTAAAAACGAATACATCACACAGTGACACTAAGAGAACAGCACAGAAAATAATAAAATAAAGTGACGTAGAGCAGATATTAGACAGAGCTCATCACATACATTATCATTACATATACAGGATAAGGAACAATGTCACGAGTTAAAAAAAAAAAAAGAGGAAAGAAAAGACAGAAAAGGAAGCAAATAGAAGCACCACGTTGGCTCTTTGCCTTTTGCTCCAGTGCCCTTTTGACCCACTTCAAAAACATATATTTGTTTAGTTAACTTTTCGACAAAGCCATTCATTGATTAATTAAAATAAATATATATCTATATTTAATTTTTTTTTTTGGACAAGAGAAAATATTGGTGAATAGAAGCAGCTTTCAATAGTTTATACAAATGACATAACTGCCAACAAGCCATTTCTTTTTTTAACTTTAAACTTTCAAACGTTTTCTCTATTCCCTGGGGTATTTAACTTTTCGTCGATCGAATGAAAACGCGGATGGAGCGCCAACCTTGGTGCCGATCTGGTTCCCGCACTGTCCGGCCTGCATGTGGACTATTTCTCTCATTTTCGGATCTTGCGCGTCTCACTTCGTCCCTCCTCTGCACGGGCTCCCTGCTGCACGGCGTCCGAGCTGACAGATGGCCGGGAGCGCGCACCGCATTCCTTCTCCTCCCCCTTGAGGCGCGCTCACGCGGCCACGCCCCGGCCACGGGCCCAACCTCGGGGTCAGTCCCTTTCCAAAATAAAAGCCCTTGCGCACTTTAGCGGTGGAAAGTCACGACGTGCAAGTAATTCATCGCTGCACTTTGGTATATTTTTCAAGTATCTGCACTTAATTCACGTTTTGACTACTTCTACTCTATTTCTAACACAATTGCGTTGGTTAAGTATAGAAATAGTACAAAAAAAAAGAAAATAATAATAATAATATTGTTGACGATAATAATAATAATAATAATAATAATAAAAATAATAAAGAACATGGATTTATGGTCATATTTGTAAATTCTAATCAGGATATGTATGAGAAAAAGGGTACAGTAGCACTTCATGCAGTATTATAGGCTGTTATATCAGGACGGTGGATATACTAGTACTAAGTACTTCTACTTTTAATACTTAAAGTACATTTAAGAGCAAGTACTTATATACTTTTACTTAAGTAGGAATGTCAATGTGGTAATTTCAACTTTACTAGAGTCCTTTTGTGTCGGGGCATGTGTACTTTCACTTCAGCACAAGGCCCAAGTACTTCGTCCACCACTGAACATGCAGCCATATCGAGTTTCTTTGGCAAAGTTTAACCTTAAGTTTCAGATTGTGGCAGAATGGAAGCATCAACCCCTCACACGGTGTCTGGGTTCTGGGTTTAGGGTCTGAACGAGGGAAGGTGGGAGGAATCTCTCACTCCGCCCTGGAACGCAGGCCACAGATGATGCATCGCTCAGCTGTTCTTGACTCGGCGTTCAGGGCCAAAAGTAGTTTCAGTTTACATAGTGCTGCAGGCCATTAAAGCCAGGAATTTATTACTTATGGTTGCTCCACCGACCTTAATATGTCAGGGATGGAAGAGAAATAAAGGCCCAAATAAACAGACTTGTGAGGTCAATGCCAGAGAATAAAACTTGGACCTGTTTTTTTTTCCTCATGGTTGAGAAATTAATACAAACATATTTCATTCACTCAAAGTCAAGGACTGCGGGAAATATGAGATAAGAGCTTGGCAGGCGGCCAGTTTGCGGCTGTTTAGGAATGTTTCAAACTATTTCTTCCCTGTTTACCAGGGTGAAAAAAAAAAAAAGTTATTTGGGTTCCTAGAGGACAGTTGTTCTCATATGCAGGTGAACAAGCGGTATACATAATTCATCTGCATGTAATGTTTAAGACAGATTCATAGTTAATATAATTATGGTTGAAAATGGTCAGAAAATTAAATACTGTGATTTCTGAATATATACATATTTTGACTATATTTCAAAACACTCCATCTCTACATGCTTAAATCAAAAGTATATATATTTTTAAAAGTTAAGCCAATTTCAAATTTTTGAAAAACAAACATAACTTTATTAATTTCCAACATGATTTTTTTAATGACAATAACATTTTGAAACAGAATAATTTCCCAATATATAAACAAAAAATATTTGTACTACTCTCCACAATGAAACCATTAAACTCTAAAAACATCCAGAGAATGTAGAAATTTGGGTGGACAAATATCTGCAATTCCTTCCTCCCACTTGTACAGTTTATAAAACCACGGCCAAAAAGTTTAAAAGAAGACCCATGCTGTTTAATGGACGTGGAGAAAATCATCTAAAGAAAACAACTTTAAAAGAGCAAAATAATCCGCATTTTACTTTCCCGTGTAGACTGGTTAAACCGGAAACCATAATTTCATATTTTAATCGAGGGAACGGAAATTTCATGAAATGACATTTGTGGCCGGTGTTGATTCACCCCAATGAACTCAACCCATTTGCTAGAGCTGCTGTAAATCTACTTGACATTTAAATTCGGCGGCAGCTTTAAGTCTCCCGACTCAGCGTCAGTACAGCAGTTGTGCTGGACGCCTGCAGACTCGTGCGTCTAATTCTCGTCGTTTCCCACGAGCTGCAGCACGGAGGAGGAGGCGTAGAGCAACAGCTGAGCTGCCAGTCTGGTGGAGTAGGTCAGGCAGCGCAGGGAGGACCTTGGGGGGGGGGGGGGGTGGGGGCGGAAGGGGGATGGAGAGAGATGGGGAGAGAGTAAGATCGAGAGAGGAAAAAGAGCGGGATAGAGAGCGTAACAGGGAGAGGGAGCAAGGGAGAAAGAGAGAAACGGGGAGAGAAAGGGGGAAGGCGGAGGGAGAAAATGGAGAGAGAAATAAATAGAGAAGGGGGAGAAAGAATAAAAGAAATAGAGACAGGAGGTGAGGGGAGAAGATAGACAGAAAAAAAAAATATATAGAGAAAAATAGAGCCATCTTTTCAACTTAAGAGTTGAGGCAAAGATAAAATTACGTATTTTGAAACGGTGAATTGTTTGGTAGATTGGGAAGAATATAAATAAATGAGTGGGTGAGAGTGAAGTATGAATATAATAAAACACAGGATCTGATGGTACGTCTGGTGCTGATAACTGGGGGACTAAACACAGAAGTCCAGTCCAGCCAAACAACCGTACGTCTCCATAAACCAAATGGTTCAAAGGGCTCAGTTGGCCAAGTGCCAACAGAGGTTAACGTTCGAATCGGTGACGTCATGCTCCCATCATCCCCGTCACCGTCACGTCAACTGAAAAACACATCAACGTTTTTTGACCAACTTTTCCCCCTCATCAGCGTCTCCTCGGGCTTGTTCCTTGAGCGTAAAACTGACTGGTCAACGGATTTGGAAGTGCATCAAAATCGTTCAGTTGACTGAAACTGTGCCTGTGCTCAAGAGCTATAAACTACACAAAAAGTTGGCGTGTATAAAGTGACAGAGCATGAAGTGATGCGAGCGCCTCATCGGGCGGACTCACTTGAGGACCTGCTTGGCTCCGGTGCACCGCAGATCATAGGAGAGGGTGTACGCCTCGTACAGAGTGGCTTTCACGCTCAGGCAGCCCAGGAAGTCCTTAGGATGCAGCTTGTAGAGGTCAAAGGTCAGCGTGGCGATCCCATTCCTCTTAGGCTTCCGCAAGCTTGGGCATATCTGAAGAAGTGAATATAAATTATAAAATAAATATTTACGGACCCCTCATCAAGTCACATTCACGCCTCACCCCGCTCTGTGTCCACATTTCATCTTTATCGAGGACCATGAGGGAGGTGTTCTGGGGCAGCGACTGGAAGAAAGACTCAGAGTCCACCACGGTCCCGTCGTCCTCCAGGACCAGGGTCAGGACCTTGCATGAGAGCGGGAACACTCTGACTGTCTGGAGAGCCAGGATCATAGAGCAGATTGTTATTTAACACATTTTAAGACTTTGTTTGCAGCCTGGTTTATGACGTAACGGCGCCCTCTAGAGGTGAAAGTGTGTGAAACGACATCAATAGGTTTGAGTCCACAAACTGCATCCATGTTCTCTGCCAAGATAATGTAATGGAAATTTAAAAAAAAATTAACAGAGAAATGCACATCAGGTTCTGTCATTGGTGTAAATAGAATATATTAAAAAAAAAATCATTGCCAAATAAAAAAAAAAAAAAAATGCAATGGAAAAATAGAAACAATGCAGTGAAATTGTTTTAAGGACAATAAGATCTTGAACTTTGAGTTGCTTTTATACTAAACTGATAGTGGCTTTAAAAAATAAATAAAGCTACACACTACATACAGCTCCAGTTATTGACAACAAATATGAAAACAAATACACAATTCAGAAGACCAGAACTCACCTCTTTTTGTGAAAAAAAAAAACAAAAACAAAAAAACAAAGAAACGAAGAGGACCAGCCTCTGAAGACCGGTGTTAAGCTGGTCAACAACAATGCCCTAGCACTTAAGTTATTACAAATAGAAGAACTGTAAAGTGTGTATAATCCAAGGACTTCCAAAATTAATTTACTTCCCTTTCTAAAATCACCCATGCAGTAAACAGGACATAAAACCGTCTCTAAAACCGGAGCAGGAAAGGAATCCAACCTGTGGAGGAGGTACTAATGTAGGGATGGACATTCTAGCCACTTGAAGCTGAAGATTTGAATAAATGTGAGAAAGTAGCAGAAGAGGGCGGGGTCGGATGGAGTGATTGTGTTTTTGTTCCACACCTGTTGCAGGAGTTCATCCAGCGAGGCGGCCACCAGCTCCCTGCGCCGCCTCCTGCTGGGGGTGCAAACCTTGAAGCGTCGGGGCTCGGCCGAGGGGAGGATGTGGCGTTGAATGGTCGCCTGGACGGTGGAGACGGACCTGTCCATCAACAAGCCGAGTTCAGAGCCATGAACCACACCCGCTCCCCTCCACCATGCACTGATGGAGCGGGGGCGGGGCCTTTAAAGAGGTGAGGCCAGCGTGTGAGGTGGGGAAAACTATGTTGGATAATACCCAAAGAAGACTGAGTAAACAGAGTTGAGACGGGTTCACCCACCACCACATCCCCTTATAGAAGTAAAAGATTAAAAGATCCAAGAGCAGTAAAAACTCATAACTACAAATTTAGACTTTAACTTTAACTTTAACTGCCTGTATTTTTGAGGATATCATATAGGAAAAGTAGCCTACCCAAATCAATCTCTATAATAAAGGCCACGTCATGATGTCAACACTTTGAGAGTATTTAATTGAACCTATTTATAATGTGTCCAAGTTTCAATATCTATTTTGGTCTTTGTGGGTTTTTTTAAGTCAGGCTTTACAGGACCAAAATAACCTTCCCAGTTTTAGGCTTATTTGGGGCTTAACTTTGGTCAGAACAGTTGGTTCAGAAACCTGGTCAAAAAGGACAGCACATCTCCTGCATTCCAGTCACACCTGTCCATGCCAATGGAGGATTATCACACAAACAGCTGAAATATTCAACCAGGGATTTATTCAGATTCAATTTCGACAGAAACATTCAATTTTCTGCAACTGTTTGGAATCAGCCAGTTCATCTTTATTGTCCTTGTTGGGACATAGTTTTGTTTGCTCACCTAAAAGGCAATAAAAACATGTGAACTTGTCGTAATACATAGAAATAGACGTCAAACATGGAGACAATACAAAAAAAACCCCCCCAAAAAACAGACACATAAAAAGCATCTAGTTTTGCGCTATCGCTCGATTGAGAACAAATTATTTTGTTGAAAAGCATCCATTAAACACACATTGATTACTTATTCCATAAAATAATAGGCCTCTGTGTGTGTGTGTGTGTGTGTGTGTGTGTGTGTGTGTGTGTGTGTGTGTGTGTGTGTACAAGGTTGTGACAAATCCAATCAATGAAGCAGATCGATGCCCTCAATCCAACTTTAACCAAATTGTAAATAGAAAATGAGGCATTTAACAAGCGGATCAAAACATTGTAGAATTCGAGTTGCAGCTCCACCGCACACTGACCTCGTCAGGGTCTCCGGCAGCAAGGTTTTGGCGTAGCTCACGCTGGACTGGATGGACAGCGACGGCATGGCGGTGGATGTCCTGATGATGATTGAGGTCCGGGCGGATGACTGAAAGCATCAGTTATTCGGAACCGAACACACAGGCTCCCCGGCTTCACAATCTGCTTCCCCAATTCCCTCCTCGGGAACAGCGGATCGACACGTTCTTATCAACACTGTCGACCCATGATTGGTCACTTTCAGGCGGAATGCACCTTTTCATACACCACCGCGTCACCAGTAATATACTTTTTTTTTTTAAATACTTTTTAAAAATTATTATTATTATTATTATTATTATTATTATTATTATTATTATTATTATGGGGGCGGGCTATTAAGTCAATATTATCATCAATATTTTATTTTACACACTAAAAACTCATCACCCCTGGTGCTAGATAGATAGATAGATAGATAGATAGATAGATAGATAGATAGATAGATAGATAGATAGATACTGTAGATTATTCTGTCGATCTAAAATTGGCAATATGAAATAAACATTAAAAAGGCAACATAAGTTACAGTGTCGGAAGAAAAATCGAGTTAAATTTCCTTCTGTCTGTTTGATACTTCTATTTTATCCATGGTATTTAACGTTTTTATGTAATTATATGTCATAGTTGCTTTTTTAAACGCGGTTACAGATTAAGCATTTTTCATAGATTTAAGTGACTTTATTCTAATATAATAATTATAATGATGATAATAATAATAATAATTATTATTATCATTTTTATTATTATCATTATTATTGTTATTATTATTATTATTATTATTATTAATAATAATAATTATAATTATTATAATGCATAATGCATTGTGATTATAATTATTTATAATTATAATAAAAATACAAATAATAATAATTGTTATTATTGATATTATTATTATTATTAGTAGTAGTAGTATTTTTTTGTTTGTTTTTGTGTGTTGTCGTGTGTGTGTGTGCGTGTGTGTTCTCTATGTTGTGAGATTTGTGTATGTGTTCTGTATGCTGTGAGATCTGTTTATTCTGCACCGACTATTTCTATGATTGCACAGACATTTTGTGTATTTTCTTGGATTGTATTTCTCTGTCAAGCGCACTGTGTTGCCCTGGTATGAAATGCGCTTTATAAATAAAGTGCGACTTAACTTGACTTCGGAACGGATGTGATCGCAGTTTCCGTCGGCCGTTTTATACCACCGGACCGGAAGTGGTGCGCTTCAAAAAATAACCCGCCAGTGTAATCCGTCGAACTTTTCCATTATTTTTTTGTTTACGCCAATTACATTTAACCTGTGAACTCAAGATGAAGTTTCGTTCCAAAATGATAGATATCGGCTGTCTCAACCACTTTACCCGTAAGTAACACACGTGGATATAATTATACATTTATGAGGAAAACAACAAAAAAGCTACTAGCTTGATAGATGTATTGAATGCTATCTGACGTAAACAAACATCATAAACGATCAAAAATAATGTGATCGTTTTCATCTCTTCACCAGGGGTCGTGACCACCATCTCTAAGCTGACCAAGACGTGCGTCCTGCGGCTCACTCCAGACAACCTGTTCTTCGTTCTGTCTGGTAAAGTGGCCAGCGGAGGAGTCAGCATGTGGTGTGAACTGTCCCAGGTACGAGAGTAAAGTCTGGTCAAGTGACTCCATAGGAAATATAGTTTTCTATTTGGGTTCCGTGGTCTAGAGCAGGGGTTGTCAAACCTTTTTCCGGGAAGGAACCAACCCCTCATATGAGAGAAACGAAACCGAGGACCCCCTCACATATGGCCCAATAATCATTTCATATTAGGCTTATTTCTCACAAAAACAAACACAAATCAAGGCAAATGTATTATTACTTTTGTATTGCACCATTTCAAATCACAGAACGTAAAACAATGTATTCAATTAATAATTTAAATAACTTAAATTTACAAGTATACAAAATATTAAACACAAATCAAGAGAAATGTACCAAAGTTGTTTGTCCGAAAGGAGATAATTATATTATGTGAATATTGCATAAAAATACATTTCTAAAAACTAATATGTGCCCCTTCAAAGGACACACACACACAAAAAAACAACAATTTTAGAACCTTTTCTTTCTCCAAAAATGTTTCACGGACCCCCTGGTCTAGTGTGATACCTATGGATGGATAGATCTTTAATGTCGTGATTTATATATATATATATTTTTATTTCTGCTTTAATTCTTTGTGTGTGTGTGTGAGAATTTAGCAGCAGTGCTTATGTTCTATCTTTATTTTTGATTATCTTAACTTATTTGTATATTTTTGTACTGCAACTTTTACATTTTTCTTTTTCATTGAGGTTTTATTTTTCCACCATTTGTTCTCCATTTGCTTTGGCAACATAAGCGTAGACTTACCGTGCCAATAAAGTCCTTTGAATTGAAATTAACTGAATTGAATTAAAGAATGAGAGACTGAGAGAAAGATAGGTGGATATACTAATGTGTGTATATATATATATATATATATATATATATATATATATATATATATATATATATATACACATTAGTATTAATCCTAGCAATAAGGGGCCGTTAATAAATCTGTGTTTAACCTTGGTTTGGTTATGCGCGGTTTGAGTCTGGCAACGGCACCGCTAGCTCGCCAGCTAATTGGAGCTACACCGCTGGGGATGAGCGCGCACTCTCAGTGTCTGAGCATGACGTCATGAGGGCTCTGATGCGTGTGAACACCAGGAAAGCTGCGGGCCCAGATGGCATATCTGGGTGAGTACTGAAGACCTGTGCTAACCAGCTAGGTCCACCGTCGTTCCTGTCCCGAAGATCGCCTCTCCTGCCTGCTTGAATGACTACCGTCCGGTGGCCCTCACCTCAGTGGTCATGAAGTGTTTCGAGAGGCTGATTAAGGAGTGTATCTGTGCCTCCCTCCCCCGCACCTTAGACCCGTTGCAGTTCGCGTACCAGCAGAACAGATCCACGGATGACGCAGTTTTCCAGGTACTGCACACCACGCTCACGCCCCTGGTAGGCCGGAAGGGGGCCTATGAGAGATTGCTGTTCATCGCTTATAGTTCAGCTTTCAATACCATAGTCCCCACCAGACTGGCTGGTGGAGCTGAAGGAGCTCAGACTGAATACTCCGCTGTGTGCCTGGATCCTGGACTTTCTCTAAGCCCGGCCCCAGGTCTGAACACAGGATCCCCCCAGGGCTGCCTCCTCAGCCCCCTACTGTACTCCCTGTACACACATGACTGTGTGGCCAGGTCCAGCTCCAACACCATCATCAAGTTTGCTGACGACACCGTTGTTGTGGGCCTGATCACCGACAGCGATGAGAAGGCCTACCGCGAGGAGGTGGCTGACGGGGCGGATGCCTCATTGCCTCCAACTCTTTGAATGAATTTCCCAAGATGGTAAATCATAGATTTATGTCCCCAAAGAAATTATAGGAAATTGTAGGTAACTGCTGTTCTAGTTTGAATCTAAACCTTTCTTCAAATTTCTCTCAATTTCAAATGGTTTTATTGGAATGGGAAACATACCTATGCATTGCCAAAGCAAGAAGAACACAAAAAGTGAAGAATATTAAAAAAATAATAATAAATAAAATATATTCAGAAAGGTGTGAACTGTCTCTCCCTGTCGCCCTCCAGGCCAACTTCTTTGATGAATTCCAGTTGGAGGGCGTGTCAGCAGAGGATAATGAGATTTGTCTGGAGCTGGCACCAGACAACCTCTCGAGGGCCCTGAGGACGGCTCAGAACGCCAAGGCCGTGAAGATCAAACTGACGAGGAAGCACTGCCCCTGCCTCACCATCGCTGCTGAACTGGTGAGACAGTGGGCACCGCCCAGCTCAGCCTGACCCATCTGTCTCCTGTCGGCATGCACCGAGACTGTACTTTAAATGCATGAATACAATAGGGCAGAGAAGTAGGCCGAGTTATGTTGGCTGGCAGGGGATCTCTTCTGTTTAAGGAGTTGTACCAATTGTTTTCAGTGTTCAATAATAAAGGTTAATAGAGTCCTTAATCATGATAAGTAATGAAAACTGCATTTTTTTGACAGATTTATAATGAAAAAGGGCTTCTCTTCCAACAATATTGAATTAATTGACCTCAATGTCCTCTAGAGTTGATAAGAGTAAAAGTTTTCATGTAAGATTCAAAGCAGCAATACAATTAAACAGTGTTATCAATTTATCTATAATATTCAATTTGCCATAAGTATATACGACTTGTATACTGACATGCTGGAAGTGTTTCGCTGCTGTTTGCATATTTTAATATGAATTTATTATATTTCTGTTCCTCAATCATGCTTTTTGGTTTGTGCTCTCCTGTTCTTGTTCTCCTCCAGCCCACCATCTCCAGCTCCAGCCGAGTTGTCACTCATGACATCCCAGTGGACGTCATCCCCAGAAGACTGTGGCATGACTTCAAAGAGCCCAACATGCCTGACTTTGATGTAAGAGACACTGCTCTGCTCCTAACCACACCATCACCCTGAATGAAAGGTTGAATATGACACCATTTCATCGCCGGGTTGCTTTTTAGAAAAGAAACAGATCTCATAATAAATCAAATTGTTAATACGCAAACCTGATGCTGTGCAGTAGACATTTTATTCTTATTTCTCTTTGCAGGTCAGTATTTACCTCCCTCCACTGAAGACCATGAAGAATGTTGTGGACAGAATGAAGAACCTCTCCAACTTCCTGGTATGTAATGCCTTCCTAAACGTATTTCTGTGTCGGTAATGTCAATCATTTTAGCTGTTGGGAATGAGCCATTGATTGAAATATTGACAAAATAATTGTATTGTAAATAACTGTATTCTGTGGATTTGTTGTGGTTCTTTAACTGTGTGTTTCAGGTGATGGAGGCCAACATGAACGGTGAGATGAACCTGAAGATAGAGACGGACCTGGTCTCCGTCACCACGCACTTCAGAGACCTCGGTAACCCTCCCTGGGGTAAGAACGATGCGATTATGGAGGCTAAGCACACAAGGTTGTTTTCCCGAGTCTTGTCACACTCAAAATGTGGAGCCGGCCAGTGCACCGGTAGTGTTCTACCGGCGCCACCGGTTCTCATCTCTGTATTTCCAGCCGTGTTATGCAGTCAATTATTTTATTACTCCGTCTGTACTCGCATCGCCCCTCTACGCCTTCCTGCTTACGCTCCTTTTGGTCTCACCCCTTCCCTTCCTCATTTCTCCACAGCGGACAATGGTTCCCAGGCTGGGGGACCGTCCCAGAGGAGGGACCTAGAGACCATGGCCCAGGCCAGGGTGGACGTCAAGAAGTTGCAGCAGTTCCTCACAGGGCAGCAGGTCAACCCCAACAAGGCCATGTGCAGTACGTCCACTCCAGCTACATTTATCACGCTTATTCTTATAGTTAGCTAAGTAACTGAGAAACAGGAGTTTGCATCTTGTTGCCTGCTTCCCTAAAGGCTGGATCATGCTTCGCCGTCTGCACGTTAGCGAACGTGGTCACTGCTCAGACGTTTGTGTGGATGCTTTTATACTTGTACGATTTTGTGCATGATGTCATATGTCCACTGGAGGGCAGTGTCACATTTAGTAAACCAGTGTGCAGAAATCATAGACGAACTCCCGAGTAATTTCTTTCCAAAATCTTTTTGAATACTATAGAATCCAAGAATACGGATATGCAAATAGAAATCCACAAGGCTCTCTTCTATCTGCTACATTTTCTTTTCTGTTTCAAACCCGCCTCCTGACAGGAAGTTTGGAAAATTCAACCAATCAGCGCGTTTTGACGCACAGGACGGCGTACGGGTTGCTGAGATTTGGGAGGTGTGCATGTCGGCTGTTTACGTGTACATTTATCGATGGAGAAGCGTAATCCAGGTTTAAGGCATTGAATCACATTTTAATAGGATTAGACACGTTCCGAAATGAAATTTTATGAACTATGCTGATGCACAGAAACTAAAATGAATGTTAATTATAACTCATCTCAAGGGAAAAAAAAAAACAAAGCATGTGTCCCTTTGACAGGATACCGTGCAGCTGATTAAACATGTAAAGCTTTACTGTTCTAAGTGTAGTCTGGAATCATATCATTTAGATTTGAGTGTAAGTCTATGCCTCTTTCACCCCCCTTTTGAAGCTGTACATCTTCACATGCATTCTGAGCGTCTTTATTGCTTCCTCCAGATATTGTCCATGAGAGGATCATCCACCTGATTCTGCTGCATGAAGATGTGTCTCTGCAGTATTTCATCCCGGCTGTGGCCTAGAAACTCAACAACAGTCGCTCCGCGTCAAACCGCTTTCAAATTGCTCTCCGGTATTTTCCCCACATGTAGGATGGTTTCCTGGGTTCGAGTCATCGGATCTCTGAGCCAGATTAAGATTTGGCAATCACAACTCTAAATAGCTCTAGAAAATGATGGTAGGGCTTTGTGCCAGTCCTGTCTTAGCCTTCAGTAAAAACTATAAATATGGGATGTGTAAATTGAACCTTTGGACATGACTGTTCCCCTACATAACAGCTTTGTGTGTTTTTGTAAATAATGTAAATATAAAGTACATTTTCTACATTATATTTAAAGTGTATATTTATCTCTGTAACATGTCATCCATCGCTCTGCAGTTCTGTGAATGGATTCCCAGAAATTTGACCTAGATAACTAGTTGGTTCTATGTAGTGCCAAATATAGACCAGTACATTTCTGTGTATTAAAGCTGTAGGCCACACCCCCATAATGAAAACTGGCACTGACTCCAGACTGCCACCCATTTGAATACCACAAATTTCAAGATCTTGCAGACCATTCAATTTGATAAGACATTCAAACTGCCCTGCTGTTGTACATCAACAGTTGCATATAAAAATTGTTGATAGGGAACAGATTTAAGTTTTGACAAAGTTCCCAGGAGCCTTATTTTAACTACCCCATTCAGAACATGTGCCAGTTTACTCAGAGTTGATTCACAAATTAGCACCCGTGATACAGTGGTTAGCGCTGCTACATGGCAGCAGGAAGGTTCTCTGTTAGAACCTGACTGTAGCCTTTTTGTGTGGAGTATGCATGTTCGGGTTGGATGTTCTGCCAATACCCCTTAAATAGTTATGATGGGTTAAAATGCAGCGGACCAAGGGTGGAGGCGAAGGGTGGATTTCTTGGGTTCTCCACTAATTTCAAACGTGACCACTATACAAAATGTTTGGTAGAAAAAAAACCAAGGGCGAACCTACAGCAAAACGGTAATGTTTATTTCCTGCACATTCGACAGCAAAATGAAAATCAAATTGATTTAACAAACAAGTAATTTTATGCAAAAAGTAGCTTCCTCGGTTCTCTCTGCGAACAGAGATCATACTGTTTGTAAGAATAACCCAACAGTGACATCACTTCAGGTTTTCAGAAAACCACTGCAGTGTATCCAAGTTTGGACAGTACGTTCCGTTTGCAGCCTCTTGGTCGCCATCGGCTACAACTGGCTCTGAATCACTATGGCAACAGCTGTGGAACAGTCATTGCCGCCACTGAAAACCACAATGTCCAAACTGAAAAGTCCAGACTTCAAACTCGTCCGGGATGGCATCATCAACAAAAAAAGAAAACTAGAAGGAAAAATCCACAACGGCGCCTCTTAGTGGTAAAATGATTGAAATACAATATATAAAAAAAAAAAAAAACCTTGAAGCCCCTGTATCTATAAGGAATAAATTAGCTTGTAGTTTTGCTCCACGTTCACTTCTGATATCCAGTATTTACACCAGTGCCTCAGCCAGATAAACAGCGTTTTCCAAAAATTTGTGGGTAAAAAAAAAACAAAAAAAAAAATAATAATACATGTCAAACAGGCTCCCAGGAGGGAATGCCAGGAAACAGTGCAGAGATCTCAGAAAATGTTAGAATTACAAACAGAAATGTAGAAAACAGGCACATTGAGAGCAGTATGAGAACCCCCGTGTGCAAGCACTGAGCTGATCTTAAATTCATGTCTCCCAAGGTGTTGCAGTGCACTTCAGATAATCCGCCCCCCACCCCCCCCAAAAAGCCCCTTACAGTAATTCTTCCCTGACATTTGCCTGTACGTCTTGTTTTATCAGGACAGTCTGCTACAAACAAGTGTCTAAGGCTGTTGAACTACATCCTTTGCCACTGATATTATAGTCCTGTTTACTGCACACTATTAAAGTCAAAAAGGACATTCTGCAGACGCTTTGGATCCACACTCAGGTTAGTTTTAGGGTTGAGAGGACGGGGGACAGGCTGCTCCGTGCCCCCGCCCCCTCTGTAAATCCGACAGGGCCTGACTAGTATCGGTGGTTGAGTTTGGACAACAGACCTTCAGAACGGTGGAAGGGGAACTGGGTGAGGGCTTGAGGGATGGGCAGCCCTAAAAAAAAATAAAAAGATACTCCCCATTTCAGAGCTAAACAGATACTACCAGTGCAAGCAGACAAACTGTTCTAAATCATAAGAAATGCATATATTACCCATCATGGATGAATGAAACCTCGCAAAACATAAACCCTAGTTTGTCTCACATTGATGATGTCGCCGATATCTTACTAAGGCAGTCTGAGTAAACTATCCCCCCGCCCCCCAAAAGAGGAAAAAAAAAAGTATAATGTACCATTTTCCAATGCTGTCAATCCTCACAAAGAAAAGAAAACACCTATTCTTATTTTCCAACCGTACTGTTGGTCTACACTTTCTTTAGATGTCTCCCTCAAGTGACAGTGTAAGGAAAACAAAAAAAAAAAAAAAAAGTATAATTATTAAAAAAAAAAAAAAAAAGTGTGTGTGTGTCCATGTTTGTATTCAACAGTTTCTAAGCGGAGAACTGAGCACCAGCCTCGCTGCGGTGGGCATCTTGTGTTTCTTCGCGGTGGGTACGGGCTGCGTTTGGTTTGGACGGTCGGGGGCTCGGCGCTCGTCCAATCACTCGTCGGAGCCGGCGGATCGTTTCTGGTTCCTCTTGCGGGGAGAGCGTCTGGGAGAGGCCTTGTCTGGAGCGGCACAGAGGAGGAGATTTAACAAGGGCAGAGATACACGTACACCCAAACTTTAACCTGCCGTAGATCTAGATGTAAAGCTGTGTAAACAACGTCTTATTATTGGATCCTGTAGTCACCGAGCACCTGTCTTTAAAAGGAAATGTCTGGAAACAGGCACCACCTTAGTTTCCCTTTAAGCCGACATCACCAAAAAAAAAAAAAAAAAATCTCCAAAGTTATGGACGATTGCATTTTGATGCCGATCATTTCATTTTACTTTACTTACTTCAATACGGAGCCTCCGCAGGCATTTTTAAAACAGTAATTGAATTGTTCCCTTGTCACCAAACATGATTTCCACTTCCTGATATTTAGTTCAGTCGTTAAAGACAAAAGCAGTGTAAAAGATGGAACTGAAACATCTCCTCGGAAACCATTTAAACAACGTTGGAAGTTGGTCCGCATTTCCCACCTCGATGCAGCTTGGTAAGGATGACCCAAAATAGGCCCCCTTTTTTTTTAATTTGGAATGCACAATTAGGTCTGACTTGAAAGATAGAAATATGTAGAGATTAGGCTTTATGGAAATTTTGAACTAAATCATTTTACAAAGTTTTATTTGACTAACTCACCGAACTGATCCCAACGTTGTTCAGTTTCACGCACGCACATGCGCCCACACACACACACACACACACACACACACACACTAATCTCACCTCGACGACTCTGCACTGAGGGCGCAAGAGAACAGGAACGGGCAGGAGGAGAGGAAGAACAAAGAGAAAAGTGAGTGATCCCATGCAGAGAATGAAAAGTGCCAAAGCTCACTGAGTAACAGCAGCAGAGTGTGACAGGCTTGGAATGATAGGATGAACAATTAAAAAGCTCCCAATGACGGGTCACCTGAGATACCAGGGGAAAGACAGTCACACAAAAACATCCTTTAGAACCTCTTCAGTAACCCTTAAGTGCTTTGGTGTCGTCAATCTTATCAATTGTTTTAAAAATCTTCATTTCCTGCCAAGAACCTATTCAATTAAAACATTTAATAGAAAAGGCAGATACGGGTAAAATAATTGATAGTAATTTGATCATTTTAATTGTTGGATCAGCACTGAACACAAATTTGTTACTATTTACTACTAAAATTATTTTATTATTTGGTATTTATTCTATTTTATGCAAAGCATTACAAAATAAAACTATTATATAAAAAAAACAACAAAAAAACAACAACATTGTCCTTCATTAATTGTAATGAAGTACAACTGCAGCAAGCAGGTAAAGGTTAGGGCAGCTGGCTTAACTATTAGCAACTAGTTCATATCCACATTTAGAAACAAACCCACTGTTCCACACAAAGGAAAACTGCAGAATTTTGCAAATGGGGAGGGGGGGGGTGGGGGGTGGGGGCATTACATTTCGAGGAGATTGTGTTTTTCGAGCAGCCTTTGCACTGGAAATATGTTGTATGACCTGGCAACACTGAGCACAACTAACAACACATGAGCCTCCCGGTGCGTTTCATGAAAACAATCCACAAAAATGTACCACAGTGAAACAGTTCATCTCTGGCAAGTCGTAGGTACGAAGTGCAAGGAGAGTGATGCAAAAAAATAATTAAAGTCAAGTGAAGACGTTTTTGAAATGGACCTGAGGTCATGCCCTCGCTAGTGAATGGCACTGGCAACGAAAAGAGCAATGAAAAGCAATAGGGTTTTTTTTGGTTTTGTTTTTAAACAGGGTGCCGGTCATTTTGTAATCAACACCATATCATAACAACACCGACCCGAACAATGAGAAACTGCGGAGGGTGCCTTTGAAACAACATCTACGCCCCCCTCCCACCCCCTTCCCCACTGCGCCAAAAACCCGGTAACACCCGCTAACATCCGGCATTTGTCATCAGTGGGAAAGGGAAAAACCTGCGTTTCAGTCCTGGGTCAAATGACTCTGCAATAGTCACAGGTTTTATCAGCTGTGATGTAAACAAGATACCCCGGATGACCCGCTAATTGTGGCCTCTTTACAATGCGACGCGCGTTGGAAGTTCTGGACGTTGGCACGTTAATAGACAGGAATACCTTGTATCATCCCATCATTTCGTATCCAAATTAGAATCCTAAATAAATTGTTTGGAGTGTGGGGATCGCTCCGTGGGGAGCACAGTGGAGACCCCCACGCTGCCCGCCCGGCTCAGAGCCACTCCAGCACCGCCTCAAGCCGGTCTCCGAACTGGAGGAGCGTATAATACACCCCACCCCCCCCCCAAAATTTTACAGTTTAATGTTGTTTGTTTTAAGAGGCCTTCTTCTCTACTGTTTTGCCTCCCCATCACACTGAGACCATGACACCCTCCTTTTCTTATTTTTTGCCTTCTGCGACACACATATTGCCCAAACACATACTACAGTGCGCAGAATATGGTGCTGGGCCAGCCACCGAAGGGTGTCGTGCTTGAAGGCAGAGGACAGAGGACGTGTTGGGTCCAGTTGAGGGTGCAGGGATGAGGGAAGGTGAGAACACTTACTCATCTGGTTGACCGTCTCCTGGGGAATCCAGCTCATGTCAACGTCGTTGCGGCCGGACGTTCCCATCTCCACCTTAGGAGCAGGACGCCTCCTCTGTACGTGCACACACAAGAATGTTGCATGAAAACAGGGAACTCGGGCAAAAGTTTTCGTCTTGTGCTGATCTACTGGACTTGTTATCTGAAGTGGGTACTGTTCAGCCTCCGTACAGTCAGAGGGATCCTGTTCCGAGACAAGTCAAAGTTCACCTCCCTGATACTGCCCCACATGAGGGCCAGCCCGAGCACTAAAAGGTAAAACAAACTGCTTATCTGGAAATCTCCTCCGTTTTAATATCAGACTTTAAAGATTGGTGTAAAAGGTAGAATGGAATAGAATATATAACCTTTTTTTTTTTTCCAAGTAGAAAGTGTATTAAGATATTTTTGGACTGAAAATAATAAAAGCACAAATCAAAAAACTGCAATGCCTTCATTTCCACAAGTTTGTAAAACACCAAAGAAGCTCTGAATTATGATGACTGCCCTTATAGAAGTACATCCTCCACTCTAGGAGCAGATTTCACTTTTTGAAGTCGAGCAATAGAAACTGGTTTGGCACCTTTCTGGACTCCAGCAGCTGATGGAGGCCTACGAGGACCAAGAGGCTGAGACCCGATAGGAAGACGTACATGAAGATCCTGGAAGAGGAGAGGCGTTAAGAGGAGATTAATATGAATAATTAAGTAGATGTTCCTGAAACCCAGCATTTATTTTACAAATCAAACTGATAATTATTTTTCCTCATAGCGCAAATCTATATATCTATCGCTTCTGCCCGGAAGACAATGTTCTAGCCCCCGCCCAAGCAAGATCTAAGCAACTAAGCAAGAGAGGAGAATAAAGACTCACGTTTCTCCATCCAGGCCATCTTCCCTCTCGGTGATGGTGACCGTCTGGTTAAACACTGCGTCTTGGAACACATTTCCCTACGGTGAACAGAGAAAGGGTTTTACAACCTGCGAAATATCGCCAGAGGAAAATAAAAATAAATGAAGTAAAATATGAGTGACAGCAGTGACTAAGAAGGAGTAGGGAAATGGTACGGATAGACTCACTTCGATACGCCCTCAGGGTTTCCCACACATTGATTTATTTGTGGTGGCCCGCCACAATATCAACATTGACCACCACATTGATTTTCTATTTAAAATGGGTATAATCTTATTTCATTGTAGAGCTGCGTGCAGTGCATTGATTCGCTCAGCCCCTCCTTGCCTCGTTCTCGCTCCCTCTTTCTGTCTCTCACAAACACATTGACGGACCTAACTGTGAATATCCTTTCCTCTCCATGCACTCTGAATCAAAATATCCCCATGCACTATTTTATGAAAAGCCCCGGACCCAAAATAGCCCCGATCTGGAAGTTTTTTTTTTTTTTTTTTTTTACAAAAATAAGAATAATAAAAAAAATAACCCTGGATCTTTTCATCTATCATTCCGATTGTGCATTGAACCTCGAAAAGCACATTTTGGATCCTCTGTGTATCCTCTGAGGGAGTGATCAGGGTGTTAGGGTCTCTCCATCCCTCATTGGAGAGGGAGCGATCACGGCCAACACTCTGTCACCCTGCCTGTCACCCTGCCTGTCACCCCCCCGACTCGGGATTTCGTACTGCTTTATAATAAAAACTTCCAAGATTTGACAAAACGTTTTTTAAAAAGAGAAATTTACACGACACACTGACCGTTACTGTACAAACCTTCAATGCACTATCACAAACACATTCATGCATAGAATGTGGAAATCAAGCCCTTGAGGAGCCTTGTCAAGGAAAGGTCATCAAGACAAAGACAAAATGGCAACAGAGAAGAAGGCGGCGCACGCACAAGATGGCGAGAGAGAAACAGGAATTGGACAAGCGATAGCAGGAGACCGACACGGGGTAGTGTTCCAGATCATTACGCTGGTGTTGTACTTGCTTCAACGACAAATTTTCACTGCACATGGAACAACAGGCCACAACGCTGTCCTTTCAATCAAAAAAACATTGCCAATCTGAATCTCAAGACATTTTTACCCCCCCCCCCCAGGATTTAGACACTGTTTGCATACTTTCACCTCAACAGCCTAAAACCCACACCTTAGACTAGTCTCGCTCTTCGCCCATCACTTTGTTTTTTGCAGCTTTTGCTGACAGTCCACATCAAGACACACGCAGACCTCCACTCCTCCTTACATTGCTGTCCTTGTAGTTGAGGTTGATGACCAGACCGAAAGGCCGTCCTCCCATGGGCTCAGCGGGGATGAAGGAGTACTCGAAGCTGGCTTGTCTGCTGGGCGGTACCACGGTACCGAGCTGGAGAGCTGTGAAGTTCTGGATGTAGAACTGGAAATCCTGACCGAGACATGAACACAACCAGATCAGAACAGATGCAGGGCTTTTACACTGAAAATACTGGGATGCCAAGATCATGTTTTCCCAATTGTAGCATAGCAATAACTTAAAGATAAGCCCAGAAACACGGATTGTTTTTGCAATATAGCTAAAACTAGCACCCCATTTCTGTTCTAATCACATAGCATTCCAAGCATAAATGTAACGACATTCACATTAGAATCGAGGTGTCAAGTTCCAGGGATTGACATAAACGCTTGCCCGGGGCAAGTAAACTCTGTGTTTGGGCAAGGGGAATACCTCATGCCGTTGGACGATCGAGCAAGTGGAAAATAAATTTGATCTCGGTAACATTATCTGAAATTAAACTACGTACAGCTGAACGTGTGCAAGTGTGTGTGTGATGGGGGGGGCAACACGCAGGAGCCGGGGCCCACAACTTGGGATATTATTTGGATTGTGATATCAAAGATAAGTTAAGAATGTTAAACGGAACACAATGCTGTGATAAGAGTAGAATTAAAAAAAAAAAAAAACGTTGTTATTAAATTGTTTTGTTTTTTTTTTGTTGTTTTTTTTAATGTTTGAAAAAATTGTTCACCCTCTGTTATAAATGTTTATTCACGTAACTAACTGTATTGCTTGCAGAAAGCTTAAAGGTTCGATTATTTCCAAGCTCCATATTTTAAATCTTTAATCCAAATGAAATTCTTTAATAATTAAAAAAATGCTAAACAGAATAAAACATCCACATCGTCGATGCTGCATTTCAGTGGCGGTTGTGACGTAACTCTCTCGACGCCTCCTACACCCGCTGCCCCCTGGCTATCTGATCGCCTATTGCCCTGATTTCTATGGAGTGGGTGGAAGGAGACAGTTGAAAGACAGAGGTGAGAACATATGTACCTGTGGGTAGCGGAAAGAAGCATCCAGAGACTCCACCACAAAGTTTTCTGTCCCCTTGTTGGTGAAGCCCAGCAGAAACTTGACAATGTTGTTGGCAGGGAAGTCTGAAGAAGCACAGGGAGTGTGGGAGATGGATCAAAACAGTTTGAGGAGCAATAACTGGACGATAATGGAGTCTTTAGCTGGTTATGATGACTTGCTCATGTTCGGTTGGGAATTAACTTTGATTCCGGGCCTAGACTGTTACCTTCGCCTTTGACGAAGAGGATGGTAGTGTCAGCGTTGGGGGAAGCCTTCACCTCGCCAGCCAGAGCCTCTTCCTCCTCTTCATCTTTTTCTTCAGTCTAATTTCCATATACAAGAAAAATAAAATTCCAGGAACATATTAGAAGAGTTTTTATTATATATATATATATAAAAATGACAGGTATCTTTCAAAAGGGACACATCTATGCCAAAGACCCCAACAGGTTCCTTAGCTGTTTTATCGAACAAATACATACAGCTGACTAACTACAGACGTACTGAACCAAGCTCAGAGCAGAGCTCCTTGCAACGAAAACGAGGGAAAATACACACAAGAATAGCAACACATCTAAGCATTTTTAACCGCTATGGTGAATTGTCTGTAACATGGCATGTGTTAACATTCCCGCTCTGAAGGCAGTTTCTGATACATTTCCGTATTTTTTTTTGTTTTATTTTATTTTTTAAACGCTCCTGTTTAAATATTTAAACAAAGAAACAACAAGAAAGGTGTGTCAAGACTCTAAACCTCCCCCATGTTGACAATGCAAAACACGACGAATCAACAAAGAAGTACAGCCCAGAAAACTGCTATACATGAAGGATTTGAATTGCCAATAGTAAAATTTAGAGCACTCAGACTTCTGATAGGCACCTTTGAGTTGCCAGGTGTCAAAGATGGAAACTCTGTTCATGATTAGAATTCTGAGAAAGAGCATTCTGCTTGAAACATTGCCACTGAAATATAATCCTTTACACAGGATATTATTAGTGTGGAAATTGTTTGTTCTACATCGCAAAACCTCTCCCAAAGATGAGCAGGAGGGTTGTTGCTTTTTAGACCGATATTGGTTACAAACTTTGCAGTTTTTTCAGGTTAATGGAAACATACAAATTAGCAAATTTTCACATCAGTTAGTTCCTGCAGAGGTGGAATGAGAACCAATCCCCAAAAATCAAGCGCAAACTCAAGACCCACTTCATGCTTATCAGTGTTTTATGAGTGCTCCGATATCTAAATCAGTGTGATATCAGTGACATCTAAGAGTGTCATTAACAGATCCATAACGCACTCACTCACCAGTTCCGTATTCTCATCATCTTCTACTTCGGCCTCATCGTCTTCATCCTCAGCAGTCACATCATCCACCACATCTTCATCCACGGCTTCAGCCTCCTCATCCTCAGTGGCATCCTGAGCAGCCACGACTGGCCCTAAACAGGGAAGCAGGAGAGGACAAACTTAAATGCATTTCTAGGTAGTTCGGACTATACATATCTACATGATTTTCATTATCTTTTTTTCCCCGTAGTTCATTTTGCAGTCTTGCAGGAGTTGACCTTTTATCATTTGACTGCACCGTACTTGTATGACTTGACGTGACAAAAACAAAATCTTGAATCTTGACTTAAACAAAACTATATTTAAGACAGAAGCAATTTTTTTTGTTAATATATATATATATATATATATATATAGCTTGTGTTTTTTTTTTTTATATATATATATATATATATATATATATATATATATATTAAAAAAAAAAAAAAACACAAGCTAAATTTGATATTCCTCCAACAAGCCTCTGCACAGAAGTCCAGTTGGAAATGTGCTGAGTTTCACTCGACAACCAGCTTTCCAAATATAACACGAGGGTTAAGGTTAGTTCATTTGAGAATAAATCCTTAAATTGGCCACCCAGCCCTTCGGGGTGGTAATGTCAGTGGGTAGCTACATGCTAACAGGCTAACTGACTGGGCGCTAACTGGCTACATGCTAACATACAGTAGGGACACGTCAGTCTAACAGAAGACCCAGGTGGGATACGATCTCCCCCCCTTAAAACACACACTTCTCAGCTGAAACGCCGCGGTGCGTTACTTTATTTACGCAGCGTTATTGCAAGCGTTACCCCAAAAGAAAATGCCACGAAGCTGCGATGTTGCGCGAAACGTTCGGATCAGCTGGCACATGTCAGCTGCTTCGGACCCGGCCTCCCTCCTTTCAACAGCGGCTACTTATCCAGCTAGCGTCGCTTGCTAAGCGACCAAGGGCGTTTGTTTGGAAAAAAAATTAAATACAAATAATAATAATAAAATTAAAATAAAAGCTTGTTCTTCCCCCCCCACCCCAGTCTCACCTCGCATGAGGAGGGCGGCTGGGAAGGCCAGCAGCAGCAGCAGCAGCAGCTTCGGGAGAAACGCCATCGTCGTAGGGCTGAAATCGGGGCTCTTCTCTTCGGGCTCCTCAGCGAGCGCCGCGCCGTGGCTTCCGGAGTCGTGCCAGAGCCCCACCACGCGTGCGCAGAAGTGAGCCGCCCCACCCGGAAGCCTCGTCTTCTTCCGTCGCGGTGTTTTGACGGCGGTCGGCGAACGGCGTAGGGCGCGTCACCGCCGCCAAGTCAAGTACTGTGCCACTGAGTTAAAATCCATAATACACAAGACGTGATCGAAAATGTGTAATCTTCTTCTTTTACTCTTCTCCCGTGAGGGGGTCGCCATCCCTCCAATAGAAACAAGCGTATCACATTTATAGTAAATAATATATATGGTGTGATTTGTATGTACTTGGCCCAATAAACAAATTCTGATGTGTGTTCACCATAACAAGATCCCCCAGGAAATGTGATCCAAACATAAACAACTATGTATGAAACATCAAAACATGAGGTCATTCGTCCTTATCGCCGAGGCGAGCGGAATCCGCCGTGGTCCCCAATTTGGACTTTTCTTGTGTTTTCATTTGCTTCTTATTAAATAGGAAGCATAAGAGGAATCGTTTTTTTTTTGTTTTTTTTCAAAAGATTTTTATTATCCCTACACGTGACAAACTGCAACTATAATATGGCAAAAAAAAATATCATGTGGTTGCATTATAGTTAGACATAATTTGTAAATAAAAGTTAAATAACCTGTGCCTAAATATAAACACACACACACACACAAAAAAATCTTTACACAAGATATATTTTCAAACTAAAAACCAAAAAACCTGGAGACAAAAATCCCAACCATCTCTAAATTAATTTAGCCAAAAGCTGACCACATACAGTCTGCAGAAATAAACACAGATAACATGTATATATTTAGTTACCGAGATTCTAATGCATCTATTATTACATAAATTGGAAATATAAAAACTAAAACGAGTTTCCCTTCCCCCGATATGAATTGAGTGAAATTTCAGATCAAACAGACGATTCTCTCCGGATACGATCGGAATGCAGTGACTTTCCACATGGCGAAACAGCGACCCCTTAACAAAACAAAACAAAACAAAACAAAACAAAACACACAAAAAAACAACAACACACAAACACTTTTTACCGGATACAGAAAGTATTTAGGAAAAGAGGCCAAAATAGATCTTCTCAATTCATGGACCTTCAGCCCGGGTATCAAAATAGAGTATAATGTACAGAAATGCAGAAACCTGGTACAAAGTTGTTTAGATTGCAACCCACAAACAGTTACTTAGTGGAGAGGTGACGGTCAGAACAGTTGGAGAGTAGCACTGTATAATACGAACACTTTCTTCTTCTTACCGAATGCGTTAAACAAAGAAACACGTAAAACTATTTCACACGAGAAAAATACAACACAGTGTATTTGTTTAGGTTTCAAAATCTGTTCGTCCGTCTGTCCATTCTTCCCACACATACAGTATAGGGTATACAACTATTAACTGCAGGGTATAGTACAAGAGGTGACGTGGAGTCTGCCTTTCAATCTTCCATCCTTCCTTCCTTCCTTCCTTCCTTTCTTTTTCCTTCCTTCTTTCTTTTTCCTTCCTTCTTTCTTTCTTTCCTTTCCTTTCTTTCTAAATCGGTATTAATAAATACGACCGCGCGACTGTTTTAAACAAGGGGAGACAGAGACCCTCCGAGCCCCTCCGCTCTTCTCCTCCAGCACAAAACGCACCTCCCGCTCGCTCCACCCGTCCCCCCTCGTCCCCCGTCCCCCCCGTGGCTGTCCTGCACCGCGCCCTTCCTTCCCTGCTTCTGTCCACCCTCTCGCCCCGACCCTCGGTCCGCTCCCGGGCCCCGGGGCTGCTGCAGGTCGCACGCAAAGCGAACAAAACCACAGAGAATCCTCCGAATCCACCCCCACCTCCCACCACCGCCCCTCTCCGTCTCGACCCATCCCTCCCTGGCTTCCCTCGCCTCTCTATCTCACGCAGACTGGATGGCAGTGCGTTGCATTCGGACACCCACCCCACTCCCATCCCGCCCCCACCACCCTCCCCTTAGTTGTAGCACTCCACGTAGTTTGCCGGCAGCATGCCCGACTTGCCGGTCCTCTGGACGGTGCCGTACATCCACCCCTCGTCGATGGGCTGCGCGTTGACGATGACGTCGCCGTCCTGGAAGGAAACCTCGTCGTGGTCCTGGGCCGCGTAGTCGTACAGCGCGCGGTACACTCTCTGGGGGCGGAGGGAGAGAAGGGAGGGATGGGGGAGTTATCGTTTGGCTGTGGAGGTTCAGAGGGAAGGAAGGGAGCAAGGGGCAGCATGCAGCAGCAAGACTGGAAAGTAGCCAAATATGCAATAAATACAATTTCTATGACTCGCATGTAAACAGATACAACACAAATATCAACTTTAAATCAAATGTAACCGCCATGCTTAAAAAAAAAAAAATGCTTAGGAAATCGATATTGACGTCCATCCCTCGAGAATACTGTATGTGTTTAAATGAGGTCTCGGTTCAAAGGAATTGATACTCTGATATCGTTCAATTCCACCGTTTCAATTTCAGAATCAATTTCAAAATGGTCATTTCGATACTTTGTTTGGAAGTTATGCGACCGCTTCTGCTTCGATTAAATGCCACAGCGGTCGGAAATGAATTGAACTGTTTCACTTCTGTGTGAGACCGGATTTGCCACGGGAAATATTTTTGCAACGCATGTGAGATGAAAAGAAAAATATTACTTCCAAATTGAATATAAGATGTTGATATATCGATGTAGATTGAAAATCCTGACCCTTCGTATCAAAATCAAATCAAATAGTAAGATCCCGGCGGTTACCCAGCCCTAGTTTAGATCTTAGATACACATGCAGCACACTGACATTTTGGTAAATGGTGTCGTTTGGGGTTTGTGCCTGTATATCCCTCCCTCCACCCAACACCCCACTGCAATATTTGAGGAACGCTCCTGACATCCCCGCACGGTGCTGATGAAGATAGGTACCATGGTGGCAGAGTGCGGGGGGGAGGTGACGGATCTGACGGAGGACATGCTGGTCTGATGCATGTAGCCGTGGTACCCCTGCTGCTGGACGCCCTGGTGATACGCTCCGGGAAGAACAGGAGCTGAGACGGGGAGAGGGAGAGAGAGAGGTCAGTCATGAGACAGCGGTCTTAAACATAAGGAAGCGGAGGACACATTTCATGCATCACACCAGTGGACCATAATAACAACAAGGAGGGATTGACTTTTCAGCTTTCTTGCTTGAAAACATAACTGAATGTCAATCTGCATGGAAAAATGTATTACATTTTTTTTTTTAAATTCAAACAGGAAAATCTGAATATATATATATATACTATAGTTTGTCCCTGAGTTACAGGTGTGGGAGATGGATGAGCGGGCGTTGGGCTGTTACTGTCAGGTGACCTGGAATCGCTTCTCGGCTGGAACCACACTGTGAGGGTTAGGAAACGAGGAAATGTCCACATTTCAAACTGTTAAACGTGCATCACACACACACACACACACACACACACACACACACACACACACGCACACACGCACGCACACACACACACACACCGCGCTCCTCACAGACAGACCTGCAGAGATATTTGCAGAGTTATTTGATTTATTTGTCACATCATCAAATCAGCGGTGAATTAGTTATTGGTTAGTTATATCTGTGTAAACGGCGGACGGCTGAACAATTATATCACCTGGTAAAAACAAAGAAATATCACAGACTGTCAAGTATTCATATGGTATTATAAAATGATGAGCCCTCCAGGATTACAGGTGATATTTTTTCCAATCCTTTTTCACATGTACGCGCTTCTGTCTAGAACCGCATGCATCAAAATGTGTGTCTATGATCACAGGTGTCTTGTGTAGGTGTTGGCTGTCCGGTATATACCAGGTGTGGAGGTGCTGCTGCGGTCCCAAAGGTCAGAGTTCAGCGAGCTGACCGACTGAGTGTGACTGTGGAGCGACTGCTGCGAGTGCTGCCTGCTCAGTCTGCGGCTGCTCCGCTCTGACAGCACACCGCCACCAGGGGGCAGCACACCACCACACACGTTCATACAGGGCAGGAAAGTCAGTAAGCAAATGAGGTTGATGAGGATGAAGAATGATGATTATTCTAGAACCCATATGGGAGAATAGATAGAATAGACAGACAGACAGACAGACAGACAGATAGATAGATAGATAGACAGATTGATAGACAGACAGACAGATAGATACCAGACATCCTGCGGAGGCTCTTGGACTGAATGTTGTCCTCCACAGGGTCAAAGTCAAAGATGGACCCTGGGTCTGTTCTCCACACTGCCAGGTCTTCACCAGGGAATAGGGGTCAGAGGTCATTTAAAAAAAAGTTGGGCCGGATAAAAGTTATTTCGACACAGACCGAGAAATTGGAATTGGACATTCAAGAACTGTAGCATGGAGTTCGAAAACACAAAGCACAGGCTTCCGGTTCCGCCCAAACCAGGTCCGTACGGAGAAAAAAAGGGTTATTTACGGCTCAAACATGAGTTTGATTCAGACCTAAATGAAAACCTGAAAACCAAACTGAAAATGGGAATTAGACAGTGTTTATTTCACATTTTCCAGTCAACACTCAAAGCGCTTCACAATTAATAGACTAAGTTTGACGTCATTTTGATAGGCAGTGTTTGCCAAGATAAATTCCAGGTCTAAAGAAATGTCTTTTGGGGAAATATAATTTGGGTTTCCTCTTAACTGTCCCTCTGACAGTTTGTTTTGAGAAGGATTGTTCAACCGTGGACCTTTTTCGCCGTCCAACGGTTGTGTCAAGGTTTTTTTTTTATCGCCGATATATCAATTTTCTTATGGACACTCGAAAAAGGTCGAGCCTTGCTGTTGTCGTAGTGTTGTGAGGTGCATTTTCCCTGAGAACAGATTCTGTTGAGGAAGACATCTTTACTACCGTGAAGAAAAAAAACAACCCCCAAGAATAAAACCAGATAATTATATAAAGGTGAATACCAAAACACTGACCTACGATGATTCCTCCGGGCCTGCGGTCCATCTCCCCCATGTGAGGGTGCATCCCTTTGGTGTAGCTCGGCTCCACCACCATCTGGTTGGCTCGCTGGTAGCGCTCCATGCTGGGCTCGTCCAAGCCCGGCGTGGACCCCCGGCCCCGAGCACGTTCGAAGTCCTCGTGGTACTTGGCCTGCGGGACACACACACACACACACACACACACACGCGCGCGCGCACACATTTATTACAGTTTGGGTTAGATAAAACAATTGGAAAACAAATAGAATGTGAAAACTGTCATAAATATTAGATGTGAGTTACATATTAATAAT
>NC_137206.1:20908677-20946177 GCF_960531495.2 Zeus faber | reverse complement strand
ACACACACACGCACGCACGCACGCACACACACACAAATAAACACAAGTAAACACACTGTCTACTCTGCTTCATTGGCTCAATATTTTTTATACTGCATGATTATGGTCATAGTGTGTATTGTGTTATATGTATTTATTGTTTGAGGTGTAAGTATGCATTTTTATTGAATTTAATTATTATCTAGTTATAATTCTTCGACTACCATCTGTAAAGCGAATTGCTCCACAGGGACATTCAAAATCGATACTCCTCCTTGTACTCATGAAGTTAGAGTAACAAGTAAACCGCTGCAACTCCTATGTTGAAATCTAAAAGTTTATTTTTACAAGTATAAGAAGAAGAAGAAGAAGAAGATACGTCTTAGATTAAAAAGTCATAGTACAAAATAGCACAAGTGCAAAATAGTTGTGTACAGTTCAGAATTTTAATTTCTGATGTAATCAGTACTTCCTTAAAAATGACTAGTCAACTATTTTGGCACCATCCATAATGTCATTAGATGTGTGAGCGTTTTTTTTTTTATGGCTCCTGCTGCTTTCCAACAGACCTGGCTGTGCAGTACCGCATTGTCCTTGTGGTGGCGCTGTTCCGCCGTGTCCAGAGCTGTGTGGAACTGTGTGCTCCCCTTCGACTGCTCGTACTTCTTCTTGTACTCCACCTGATCCACACAGACACACGCTCCGTCAGACAGGAAGACGCGAGTGCAGACAGAGGAACTGACTGGAACAAATGCGGACGGACAGATGGATACAGACAGAGAGAGAGAGAGAGAGAGAGAGAGAGAGAGAGAGAGAGAGAGAGAGAGAGAGAGAGGGAGAGAGAGGAGAGGATACGGACAGACAGACAGACAGACAGACAGACAGACAGACAGAACTATAAGACATCAAACGGACTAAAGGACATGCAGAAAGACAGATGTAGAGAGTCCCAGAAACACACAATGGAGAGACCACAGGGACTATAGATAGAGGAAGATGGATAAATAATCAGCCAGACGGACAGACAGACAGACAGATGGACGGACAGACAGACAGACAGACAGACAGACAGACAGACAGACAGACAGACAGACAGACAGATAGATAGATAGATAGATAGATAGATAGATAGATAGATAGATAGATAGATAGATAGATAGGTACGTTGCTCTGCAGTCTGCTGGCATGCAGGGTGTGTTCCAGATGTAGGAGGTTGGGAAGGTCCATGGAACCGTTAACCTTCTGGTTCTGGTTGTCCTTGTACTTCACCTGAACAACATAAACATTATTATTATTATTATTATTATTATTATTTCCTTTTTAATAAATTAAATAAGACCAATAATAAAAAATCAATAATACTTATAATAATAAGGCAAAAGTGGTCTATGTAGGAAAAATTGGACTAAATCTAAATCTATCACAGAATTTATGATAAGATTGAAGGAAATACAGGGAAATTCAATACAGGATACAGGAAGCTAATTTTTTTTGATGAAAATTGGAACACTTTTACAACTGTATATTATTAGTATTATCGATGCATTTAACTTAAGTAGCTTTTTATGGTGATTAAGTGTTTATTTTTCTCCCCGCCTCAGGTCTATATGCATTTTCTCCGAGATCCATCCCGACAATTTGCATTTGAAAACAAGCCTCCGCAGTGCTGTGTGAACAAGCTTTTATGAGCAGCACTTTATAGAAGCTGAACAACAGAGGGACCCGTTACATAACGCTGCAAAGAGCTTTCTGCTCTGGACGTGTGGGTTACCACATCACTAAAACGGAGACCTGCTTTGGCCACAAACAGGTTGCCATGGTGACACCTACACAACAGAGGGGATTCTGGGGTGTTTGTCACCGAAAACAGCAAACGGCGCACACACACGCACGCACGCACATACACATACTCCATCTTTAAGTGCAGTAGTTAGGATCATATAGACAATCAGATTTGTGCATAATGAGGACAATTTGAATATAAAAAAATACTTGATTATATAATCAATTATATCCGAAGATGGTATGTGTGTCTTTCTGTGTGTGTGTGTTTATTAACTTATTTTATGAGTTTGTGTCTGCAAGCGTGTAGGTGCCTGTGAATGAGTAGTGTCTGTGTGTGTGGGTGTGTGTGTATTTGTGTCTGTATAAATGCGTGTGTATGCATTTTTCTGTGTGTGTCTGTGTGTGTGTGTGTGTGTGTGTGTGTGTGTACGTGTGTGTGCGTGCGTGTGTGTGTATGTGCATGCGTGTGTGCGTGCGTGCGCGCATGCACCTGGCTGGCCAGCATGGAGGCTGCCTGTGTGTGTTTGAACGACAGACACTCAGCTGGGTTGTACTGAGGCTTCTGGCCCTTCACATCCCTGTCGAAGCTCTCCTTGTACCTCACCTGGGGAGGGGAGGAGAGAGAGAGAGAGAGAGCGAGGTGGAGGAGGGCGGGGTCCTTTATTGAGCACTCAACATCACAGAGAAGCGTCAACGGCCGGGACGGTGGAGAGGGTGCCGTTTCCTCACATTAAGCCCCATATTTCAATAAAAACAAACAAAAAAATGGAACATGTCAAGTGCTGTCGAGTTAACATTCTGTCCCATTTGACATTTGGGGGAGGGAGAGAGAGAGAGAGAGAGAGAGAGAGAGAGAGAGAGAGAGAGAGAAAAGAGAACCAAAAATAAAAATAGGGAGGGATTGACAGATGAGAGTGGGAGAGAACAGGAGTGGAAAAACAGGATGAGAGAAAGAGAGAGCGAGAGAGAGAAAAGTGGGAGAACAGAAGAAAAATCTTCTCCTCCTCCTTCGATCAGTCATCCTCCATTGTCATCTCCTCCTTTCCCCCTCGCTCCTCTCTCCTACCCCTCTCTTGCTGTCGTCTTTTCCTCTCCTCCCCCTCTCCTCTCCTCCTCCCCATCACCTCCTCCTCTCCTCTCCTCACCGCCCATCTTCTCCTCTCCTCCCCTCTCAACTCCCCTCCCCCTTCTCAGTCTCCTCTTCTCCCCCCCTCCCCTCTCCTCCCCTCCCCTCTCCTCTCCTCTCCTCCACTATGACTAAGCAGTTCAGTGTGTGGTGTGACGGAGCAACTCAGCAGGTTTTACTCCACACTTCACAGCTCTGTTCACCGAAAAAGAGCAACAAACACATAGCTTCAGACTAACCCAAGCAGATAAAGGATAGATGTGTGTGTGTGTGTGTGTGTGTGTGTGTGTGTGTGCGTGTGTGTTACCTGGCTGGCGAGCTTGGACGCCTCTTTTGCATGTTCGATGTCAGGCCTGTGCAGTACAGAGCTCTCATTGTACGGCACATGTTTACTCTGACTCTTATAGAGCACCTGGAGGACGGACACACAGACACACAGACACACACACACACACACACACACACACACACACACACACACACACACACACACACACACACACACACACACACACACACACACACACACACACACACACACACCCCTGAGCAAGTGGCCCTGCTGATGATGACGCCCACTTCTCCGGTGGGATATTCCTGCATGCTCTTTTCTGCTCGCCTATATAATATATGGAATGCTCAAAACAAGTATAATGTTATTATTATTTTCTTATCTTCTGATTTCCGTCTCTGCCTCTGCGTTTTTCAGAGAACTGAATTAACTCAATTAGGGAATCAGTGAGACAGGAAGACAGCTGATGAGTAGGACTGCCGGACATCAATGTTTTAGGGGATGACAGTACATGGTCTCTCACACACACACACACACACACACACACACACACACACACACACACACACACACACACACATACACGCACACACTTATAGACTCACATCACTGGCCAGTTTAGCAGCATTTGAAGCATTGACGATGTCGGGTCGATCCACCACAGCGTTGTAGTTATGAAGCTCCTGTTTTCCTTTCCTGTAGCTCACCTGGACGACATAGACAGAGTTAGTGCGTGTGTGTGTTTATCTGTTTGTGTGTGTATGTGTGTATGTGTGTGTGTGTGTGTGTGTGTGTGTGTGTGTGTGTGTGTGTGTGTGTGTATCTGTGTGATTGTGTGTTTACTTCGCTCTGGTTCCTGTGGACCTCCATGGCGTGTTGCACCTCAGGGATCTTCTCCATGTTGGTGTAGCTCGCCTTCCCTTTCTCCTGGTTGTACTTCTCCTTATACACCTTCTGCAGAAGAGAGAGAGAGAGAGAGAGAGAGAGAGAGAGAGAGAGAGAGAGAGAGAGAGAGAGAGAGAGGTAGAGAGAGAGAGAGATAGAGAGAGAGTGAGAGAGAGAGAGTGAGGTAGAGGGAGAGGGTAGAGAAGGAAGGCGAGAGAGAATAGTAAAATTGATTGGATAAAAGTGGAAAGGTGCTCAGCAGGTAAATGCAAAACATGTTGTTATGCCAAGACTAGAGAAGATAAATGTGAATCCATGTGAGTATGTATTGATGCAACATGCAACAACCACCCCAAGGGGGTGTTATTACCGTGTACATACCATGTTGTATGTTCTATATCATATGCTCTAATAAGCTTCTCCCTGGATCAATAGTTAGGAAACCACACACACACACACACACACACACACACACACACACACACACACACACACACACACACACACAAACTCACCCCTTATCCCACTGAGCTCCTGTCACAGATTAGCCGCACAATATCTGTTTGTCACCATTATCCCAAATAATACTAACAACAACAACAATTACTTTTTTCCTCTATTATTATGAGTTATTTAAGAATCACTTGACTGCTTGATTAACTCGGTAATCTTCTTAGCTTCCTCCTTGTCATTTTAAATAATAATAATAATAATAATAATAATAATAATAATAATAATATTAATAATATTATTAATAATAACAAAAAGAACCAATAATAATTCATACATGACATGCAACTCAAAGTGCTTCTTCACAAGCCCATCAAATAGTAACTGTGAAAGCAAAGCAAACAAGCAAATGCATTTACAAAGTAGAATAATAAAATAATTCAAATAATGAAATAAATTAAAAACAGGATAAAAATAAGGTTTACAAGGTAGATATACAAAAAAAAGGGAAAAAAATAACTCCTATTTATATAAGTCATATAAATACAAATAAAGCACATTTCCATCTGAGCTCTACTATAACGTCAGTAGCGTCACCAGTCCCAACAATGACATCAAAACGTGTGATGTGTGTAAATCCGTAGGAATTAGGTCATTCTTTGAACGTGTATGTATGTGTGTGAGGCCAGTAGGTCAGTGTCTGTGTCCTCAGGCTATGAAACACAAAACAGCTCTTGCCTGAATTTACGCCTCGGTAGTCACGCCCTGATATCTGACAACCAATAACATTAAGACCACGTCTGTGTGTGTGTATGTGGTTTGACCGGTCCATGTGTGTGCCTCCTGCATTTGTTTAAAAAAAAGTTCTTATTTATGAAAAATAATTATATATTCTATATGTTTGAGTATTGAGGGGAAATAAAACCACAGCATTTCATAACATAACGTTCGTGTAGCCTCCAACACGTACACGGTTCCAGAAAGCAGACCATAATTCTCTGACTTACATCACTCTGGGTCTTGCTCAGCTCCTTCGCAAACACTGTCTCGATGGTCTGGGGCATCTGGGCATACAAACTGGTTCCAGTCTCCTTCTTACCCTCCTCCCGGTACGCTTTCTGCAAGAACAAAATAACATAATGCAAGATAATATAAGATAGCACTTTATTCACCTATTAAAAATATTATATTATGAAATTATGAAAAAAATATTATGAATAACATTATAAATAAATATTATAAAAATTATATTATAAATATGTGGGGTGTTAAAGCAACTAAAAAATAAATAAATAAAATGAGATAAATATAAAATGTATTAAAATACAGTATATGTACACTCTGAAAAGACCGACCATAACCAAACTAATAAAGATAATGTTCTGAACAAAGATACTGAACTGTGTACAGACAAAAAGTAACACACACCCTAAAATCTAAAACTTTTATATATGTCTTACTGTGTTTAAGCTACTATTGCTACTCCTAACTACTACAATTAATACTACTACCACTACTACTTCTACTACTACTACTTCTACTACTACTACTACTACAGTACTACTAATACTACTTCTACAATTACTACTACTTATAGTAATAATAATTGCATCTAACCATTTCACACTAATAATACATTAACACATGCTGTTTGGTATATTATAGATTCATCAGTTAGAAAAGCACCGATGTGTACCATGTGACCATTTCAGTGTGTGTGTGTGTGTGTGTGTGTGTGTGTGTGTGTGTGTGTGTGTTTGTGTGGGTGGGTATGTGTGTGCACCTCGCTGCAGAGCTGTGTCTGTTCCTTGGCGTGCTGCATCTCTCTGGTCTCGGGAAGAACCGAGTAGAGCGACGAGGTCAGAACCTTCCTCCCGGCGTCCTTGTACTTACTCTGAGGAGGCACAACCACAGCACTGCACGTCAACAACAACAACAACAACACACATGTCGGTGTGTATCATCATGAGAACACCCACAACAACAACCTCCATTGGAAATTCTCGCACCACAAAATGGGAAATATCTTGGCGCTCATCATACTTATTTTGTAAACATAAAGAAGATAAAGTTACAAAAAATGAAAATGCTGTGCTTTTGCTTGGGTTCCAACAAAAAAATCTATAAAACAAACTTTCAATTCAACATACAGTAAGCAGCAAAAATAATCAGTACTGTATGACGATGTACACAAATCACAAAATCGTGAATCTGTGATTCAGATCGTGATTCAGAAACGGGATTCCCTGGAAAGACTAATTCAGAAACACACACACACTCACACACACACACACACACACACACACACACACACACACACACACACACACACACACACACACACACACACACACACACACACAGCCACACACACACGGTTCCCCACCTCGCTGTGTGTGTGAGCCATCTCCTTGACAAACTGGGTGTGCAGTGTTTCTGGCAGCAGCGAGTACAATGTGCTGGACAGTTCTTCTTTGTCCTTCTTGTATTTGGACTGGGAAAATTGCAAGGTCGCCAAACAGCACACACACATTAATTACAAAATATATATAAATGCCTCAATACATACAGTATATATCTTTAGTTGAGTATTTTCTCAAGCTTCTATACTTTATATATGAGTATATAAGACTAATGCATATTATCCTACTTTTACCAGAAAATATTTACGTCAGAACATAGCACAACAAAAGATGTTGTCCAGGTGTGTAAAAGTGAACCACACACTCAAGTACAAACTCACACAAATTCTTATTGTCAGATGGTTCTACTGTTTTAGTATTTTTCAAACATATATTTAATTTTCACATAAATGAAAACACACAAACACACGTGCATGTGCACACACACACACACACACACACACACACACACACACACACACACACACACACACACACACACACACACCTCGCTCTGTAGCTCGGACATCTGTTTCGCAAACTCAATCTCCTTGATTCCCGTCATTTGGTGGAAGGCGCTGGTACTGATCTCCTGTTTGCCTTTCTGCTTGTACTTATTCTGCAGGACACACACACAGACAGATGAACACAAGCACACATACATAGCAACTAAAATATATCCCAAGCGAGCGTGATAGAACACACAGAGAGTAAAATCCTTCCGTAATAACCGTATCCAAAATCGGAGAGGATTTCGGAAAAAGCCCAATCCCCACCCACCTGGCTCTGCAGCTCGGTCGCAGCTTTGGCAAACTGGATGTCTGCGGTGTCGGGGAGCTGAGAGTAGAGGCTGGAGCTCATCTCCTTCCTGCCCTCCTCCTTGTACTTTACCTGAAGAGGGGAGAGGGAGGAGGGGGGGAGGAGGAGAGGAGAGATGAGGCAAGGGAGAGGAGAAGAGGAGAGGGTAACCAAGGGTCAAGGGAGGAGGTGGAGGCGGCTCATCGCAGACGAGTTACAGGTAGTGATTCGTAATTCATAACGAATGTGACCGATTCACACCGAAATAAATGTTTGTGGCAGAATTAAATGATTCCCGGGAGAATTCCATTCGAGCCAAACCGGCTCTTCTGACGCCTGTTTATCGTTCCGGTAGTCCTCCCTCGCTCACCGTGCGTTACGGCAACGGAACCAAACAGACGAGGGGTCGAAAATTTCGACGGAACCTTTCACCGAGTGACTCGTCAATAATCTGAAAAAAAGAGCCGGACCTTTCATCACTATAGTTAAGTTGACAGAGCTATAAAAATTTGGTTCCATTTCCACTGTATGATGTGCAATTCTCACATCTATTTCCCTTTGTTTGCTCTGAGGCTTCATAGAGACAGACGGACAGACAGACAGACCGATTGAAACCAGCCCACTCTCCAGACACTGTTGTGTCCTACTGTATATTAAGTTATACTATGGTGAAGATGATTATAGCGGAAGTTAGAAAAGCCTTTAAATAATGTGTTTGAATCGTGCAGAAATTCAAAACACTCCCCATGCATTGATAAGATCCTTTCATCATGTCTGTTGGCTTTCAGTTTGATGGGAGGATATGGGTGTGGAATGCTGTTTACCATCTCTATCCCCCAAACCCATAATTACACTTACTACACATATGCCATTGAGCAAGGTCACAGAACCTCAAAACGACTGCAGTTACTAATTAATGGGAGACGCTGGAGGCGCCAGGAAGATGTTATGTATTTATACTATGTTCTCACTCACCCCACATCAGCATGCGGTGACTGGAATGACCTATGACCCTGGGGGAGACTCCAGAGACTACTTGCATGATATAGGTTTACATCAATGCCTCTGTGTGTGTGTGTGTGTGTGTGTGTGTGTGTGTGTGTGTGTATGCGTGTGTGTGTGTGTGCACCTGGCTCTGCAGCTCGGTGGCCCCCTTAGCGTGCTGGGTCTCCAGAGTCTCAGGTAGCAGATGGTACAGAGTTCTGTTGGCCTCCTTGGTTCCGGCCTCCTTGTACTGAGCCTGGGAACAACATCAGCTGTGAGCCCCGCCCCCGTCCATCACGCAACGTGACAAATAATCGGACTGGAAACAATGTGTGGGAATTACTTAGTGTTTTATTGTGTATCATCCTGATGCTCAGGTCCTCTTTTAATACTGATAAAAAGAGGATTGTTGTTGTTATACTATCACAATAACTACTAATGCCACTATTAATAACTACTACTACAACTACTGCTATTACTAGGTTGTAATGAGCTTGGAGAACAAGGCCATCATTTCCATCATTATTGGTATTATTTTATTATTATTATTACAGCTATTACATTTAGTTTGTCCAAAGCAACATACAACTTTAGTACATTTTGTCACAGTATCAAACCACAGCCAGATAAACATTCTCGAGGAATAAGAAGCACTACTAGAGTTTGAGAGGTTCTTTTTTTTGTAGGAAAGTATGTTAGGCAGTAAAGGGAAAACTGTATTATTATGATAATATTAATAATATAAATAATAATATTAATAATATACAGTATATGTAATAAATATACTACTACTACTACTAATACTACTACTACAACTACTGATAATAATAATAATACTAATAATAATAATAATAATTATTATATCATTACATTATTAATGTTATTTAACCAGACCATCCTGGGTTAAGGAGACAAACCAGCCATGTGTTATCACATCAAAGTAAAAAATGTGACACTTCATCAATAATAACACCATTTGGCAACATATTGAATGTATTTCCAAATTTATGTATTTTTTTATTGGAAATAACAGATTGGCTCCTAAATAGGAAAAATATGATATGGTTGTTAAATGATATATATAAAAATGTAATACAATGCAAAATTTCATTAATTATTTGAAGTTTATCTATCTGTTTGTCGCATATGCGTCAATGTGACATTGATCATGAGACTGTGTCGGAAAGAAAGAAAGAAAGAAAGAAAGAAAGAAAGAAAGAAAGATTGAAAGGAGAATTTAATGTAATTTCCATTTGCAAAACCCAAAACATACGCACCTCGCTCTGCAGCTGAGAGACCGTTTTAGCGAACTGCGTCTCAGAGGTATGAGGGAGCTGGGAGTAGATGCTCTGGGAGAGGCTCTTCTTCCCCTCCTCCTTGTACTTGTTCTGGAAGAAAAACACAAAAGGTGCACAATGAAGTTCAAGAGAGACAGACGCAAGGGAGGTGGGTGTTAGTTGGTAAAAAGAGTGGCACTGCACGGATCAGATCCTACCTGGCTCTGCAGGCCGGACATCTTGGCAGCGAGCCGCGTCTCAGCCGTCTGCGGGAGCTGCGAGTACAGAGCGGACGACAAACTTTTCTTCCCTTGCTCCGTGTATTTGTTCTGGAGGAAACAAGAAAAACAGAAACATCATGACATCAGAGCCGGAATGTCAATTCCTTGTCATTTAAATCGATTTTTCTCCAGCGATGTTGGGTTGAATTGTCATTTAATCTGATGCCTTCTTTGGATTTAATTAATTCATAATTAATTTAAATATTTAAGATGATTGAAAAAAGGTACAGTGCTTCTGTATTTAGATTCTAGATATCTACTGCAGGTATAGTAGTGAAAATTGTGCAATTCTGCTGCCCTGTCTATAACAATAATAAATCAATCAATATTCATTTCCAAGCTTATTGATATAGTTATTTTTTTAATACAGTAATTTTTTATGATATTTCATTCATTTTTATCTGTGCGTGTGTACCTGACTCTGCAGCTCAGTGACCTCTCGCGCACGTTGGGTCTCCAGCGTTTCGGGGAGCTGATGGTAGAGAGAACTAGCAGCGTCCTTCTTCCCCTCCTTGTACTTCAGCTGTGCCGGTCAGAAAAAACACACACACCCAGAGGTCCATCAAGTGGTTCTTGGGGGTCCCGAGAAAAATAACTGATAGTTAAACTTCATCATTCATTATTTGATTTACAAGACGTTCGATAACGTAGAATAAGGACAGTTTTGAGCAGTGGGGGCAGGCGCACGTGCACGGAGGGGTAGATTCAGCCAAAGAACAAGAGATAATCAGAAATGTAGAGAAGCAGAAAAGAGGACGAAATTAAGAGAAAGAGAATGACAGAGAGATAGAGAAAAACAAAAACACAAGGTGAGAAAAAGTGATGAAATGATGAACACAGAGAGAGAGAGAAAGAGACAGGCTGTCTTATCAATAGACCAGCTGGTCTGAATGTGATAAACACACTGAAATAGACGAGGAATTCAGAGTGTATCTGTGATGAGATAACACACTCGAGTGTGTGAGCACACGCACACACACGCACGCACGCACGCACGCACGCACACGGTTCCCCACCTCACTGTGTGTGTGAGCCATCTCCTTGATAAACTGGGTGTGCAGTGTTTCTGGCAGCAGCGAGTACAACGTGCTGGACAGTTCCTCTTTGTCCTTCTTGTACTTGGACTGGGAAACACACAGACAGGAGGAGGAAAACTCACTGGAGGGCTCTTCAGGGCCACGCGATTCAAATAGCGTTTTTAATAATTCAAAATAATCCTACTGTGTAAAAATGTATTGAAATTAGCGTTGTATTGTGTGTGTAAGTGTGTGTGTGTGTGTGTGAGTGTGTGTGTGTGTGTGTGTGTGTGTGTGTGGGTGCGTGTGTGTGAGAAAGAGAGGGAGAGAGCCACACACAACACACACAACAAAGCTCCTGATAATATTATTTCCTAAAATGTGTGAAATATTATTTCGAATTGTGATTACTTGGTGGATGCTCCCTGCCAGAGTATCTTCTATTGCGAAATTCTCACTCCCATATGAATTGATATTAAAGCAACACTATTTATCTTTTTTACCTTAAAATAACAGCTTCAGAATCATTTTGATGGTACACTGTCTTGTAATATGGAGAATGGCACATCTTTCATTCCCACCAACGCCCTGACCGCCCGTTCTTGCAAAATGTAACTTCTGTGTTTGAGTATGAAACCGCAGAAAAGTACGTTAAGTTTCACGCCACTACGTCACTTTCTTGATGTTTGGCTCCCGTAATTAGCATTTTTTTTGCCTGGTTAAATGTATAAAAAAGAAAAAAAACAAAAAACAGAAATCATAAACACATACATTATGACGCTCATACAAAAAGTAGCTGCTCCAGCTTCCCGGTGGTGTAGGTGAGACGGGCCAGACGCGCACTTTTATTGTGCCACGGGGTTTGTTTCACCCTCTGACTCGTGGTGCGAGCCGATCTGGCAGGCCGAGCACATCTGGTACCTACAGCCCAAGCAGGGGGCTCTGGTCCTCCCTGCGCCCTCTCGCCCACGGAGCCGCTGTAACCTAGGTGTACATTATATTTGTATTTGTAACATAGACTGTCATTGAAACGTGACTGCTAAGGTTCAAATTTGTCTGATAAAATAAAATATTTTCCGACACCGGACCGAGTTTTATGAGTGGCGTAAAAGTGCAATTGCACTCAGAAACTGTAGGGGCGCCAAAAGCAAAAGTTACATAATGCTGCTTTAAGTGAAAGCAAGCGGTCAAGGGTCTTTGATGATATACATGTAAATTATTCTCATCTAACATACATAATTTTCCTCTATTTTTATTATTAATCGTTTTTATATTCATATTTTCATGTAATTTAATGTAATTAAACATAATAAAATTATTTATTTCAATAAATAAACAACAATAAATAAATAAATCAATAAATAACAGCAAATTAAAAAAAAAATCAACGTTACATTTAATACATTAAAATCAAATATATTACATTTTATTTAAAATTAATTTGGTTTTCTTGTCTTCCCATTTCACTTCACTCTCACATTTCAACCCGCCTTCTCCTTGCTCACCTCGCTCTGAATCTCCGACATCTGCTTGGCGAACAGCGTCTCTGCTGTCTCCGGCAGCTGTGAGTACAGATTCTTACCCATCTCCCTCTTGCTCTCCTCTTTATACTTGGCCTGCGGGGGGGAAATGTGTTCTTTTACATGTCCGTGTTCAAGATCGGCAGGACTCAAACAAAATGACAACGTCCAAAAAAAAATACAAAAGACTGACATAAACACTATAAACACACGCCTACTGGCTCCTGTTTAAGGAATTTAAAATCCCATAAAACCCATAGAAATACGAGAAAAAAACACATACAATAAAACACCTGTTGCAAAACGATACTCTTCACAATGTATATATATATATACATATGCACATCATTTCAGATCTAAAAATATATATAGTATGTACATAAATACACATTAACATACCTGACTGTAGACACAACTGAGCTCTTTGGCCTGCTGTGTGTCCGTGGTCTCAGGGAGCTGGTGGTACAGAGAGCTGGCAGCCTCCTTCCTACTGTCCTCTCTATACTTTAACTTCATCAAGAGAGAGAAGAGCAGAAAGATTTTATATGAATGTTGTATATTCAGTTGAAATTATTAGACGGGCTTCATTTCAACATATCAAATCACTATTCAGTCTAATAGAGTGGGATGTCTCAAGGAAATTGGAGGGGTTCATTATGGTAATAAATATATGTGTGTGTGTGTGTGTAAGTGTGTGTGTGTGTGTGTGTGTGTGTGTGTGTGTGTGTGTGTGTGTGTGTGTTTGAATTACTACAGTTACACTTAAGGTCCTCACTGCAAAGGTTAAAAACCTTTGCAGTGAGGACCTTCTGGTAAATGAAGACGTTTTGGCCAGTCATAACTATTTTTTCCATTCTAATTGCCTCCTTAGTCTTTGTGTGTGTGTGTGTGAGTGTGTGTGTGTGTGTGTGTGTGTGTGTGTGTGTGCGTGTTTGAATTACTATATATGTGAGGACCACCATGAGTTTTAAACCTTTGCAGTGAGGACCTTCTGGTAAATGAAGACCTTTTGGCCAGTCATAACTATTTTTTCCATTTTAATTGCCTCCTTAGTCTTTGTGTGTGTGTGTGTGTGTGTGTGTGTGTGTGTGTGCGTGTGTGTGTGTGTACCTGGCTCTGCAGCTCTGAGGCCTCCTTAGCGTGCTGGGTCTCCAGAGTCTTAGGCAGAGTAGAATACAGAGAGCTGGACGCTCCTTTCTTTCCTGATTCCTGATACTTTGTCTATAAAATCAGACAACACGACAATCAGAAGTCACTTAAAATCCCCAAAACCTGCAATTTTTTAGCTATAGAGAATATTTGTGCAAGAGTTCAGGTTTTGATCAGGGTTCCACTGTGGAGTATCAGAATGGACGAGCTAACCTGGCTCTGTATTTGGGAAACAGCTTTAGCGAACTGGGTTTCCACGGTCTCTGGCAGCTGAGAGTAAACACTGATGGTCTGGGACTTCTTACCCTGCTCCTTGTATTTGTTCTGAGGGCCCAAACAGGAACAGAGTGAGACATTTAAAACCATATATATATACACATACATATATAAGACCTCTGAAGGTGTCCTGTGGTATCTGGCAAAAAGACATTAGCCCCTATGGATCGGGCTTTTCCAGCACATCCCACAGATGCTCCCTTGGATCGGACCATAACTCCGACCATCCAACTGATGTAAAAGAAAACATGATTCATCAGACCAGGCCACCTTCTTCCATTGCTCCGTGGTCCAGTTTTGACGCTCATGTGCTCATTGTAAGTGCTTTCAGCAGTGGACAGGGGTCAGCATGGGCACTCTGACTGGTCTGCAGCTACACAGACCCATACACAGCAAGCTGTGATGCACTGTGTGTTCTGACACCTCTCTATCACAGCAGCATTATCTTCTTCACCAAATTGTGCTACAGAAGCTGTTCTTTGGGATCGGACCAGACAAGCTGGACTTCACTCCCCACGTGTATCAATGAGCCCATGGGCGCCCATGACTCTGTCACCGGTTCCCCGATTCTCCATCCTTGGACCACTTTTGGTCGGTACTAACCACTGCATATCAGGAACACCCCACAAGACCTGTCGTTTTGGAGATGCTCTGACCCAGTCGTCTAGCCATCACAATGTGGCCCTTGCCAAAGTTTCTCAGATCCTTATGCTTGTCCATTTTTCCTGCTTCCAACACATCAACTTCAAGAACTAACTGTTCACTTGCTGCCTAATATATCCCACCCCTTGACAGGTGCCATTGGAACGAGATGAACAATGTTATTCACTTCACCTGTCAGTCGTTTTAATGTTGCGGCTGGTGTATATTCTATCTGTATGTCCATGATATGACCTACTTCATGAACAAAAACTCCAAGGAGTGAAGATAGAGACCTATTCATTGGTTATAAATAGGTATAAATATCATGAAAGATAAAGAACATTGGCCTTGATGTGTCACATGTTAAGTACGATTTAAGTAAAGTGAAAGTTAAAAAAAAACAAGCAAAGAAAGATCAAAACTAAATATATGTCACATGTTTGCATGTGTGTTGGTATGTACTCTTTATGTACAGTGCATATATGTTTCAAGTTTCACATTTTTATTTGGTTTACTTACTAGTACAGTCGTCACATGAGCACCGAACTGCTTAATGTCCAAACCAATCCCAACAATGCAAGAATATAAGAAATATATATATACATACATATACCGTATATATCTATCATATATAGTCAAGGAGCAAAAAATAAGCTGTTATATAAAAGTAATTACACTATATTTACAACAATGTAGATATTTTCAAAACACTAAGCATGTAAAAAAAAATAAAGCAAAGTTAAAGGAAAAAGAAAAAGAATGCACCAATTGGCAGATCAAAATTGAAGGAGCAGAAGTACAAAGTGCAACGTGAAGGGAAATACCTCGCTCTGCAGATCAGTCATCTCTCTGGCAAACTGTGTGTCTGTGGTGTCAGGAAGTGTGGAGTAGAGAGAGAAAGACATCTGCTTCCTGCCTTCCTTCTTGTATCTGGTCTGTAGGTAGACAGACAGATAGATAGATAGATAGATCGACAGACAGACAGACAGACAGACAGACAGACAGTCAGACAGACAGACAGATAGATAGATAGATAGATAGATAGATAGATAGATAGATAGATAGATAGATAGATAGATGGCCTCTGACCTCACTCTGGAGCTGTGTGGCCTCTTTTGCGTGTTGCGTCTCCAAGGTCTCAGGGAGTTTGGAATAAAGAGAAGTGGAGGTCTGCTGTTTCACCGCCTCCCTGTATTTAGCCTGAGACACACACACACGCGCGCACACACACACACACACACACACACACACACACACACACACACACACACACACACACACACACACACACACACACACACACACACACACACACACACACAGAAAATAACCTACTGTACCTCACTCTTGCACCCAATAATATTTTTTACTACAACTCTAAGAGCCACTGAGTCGCTACTCCTGAAAATCGATCCCCAGTCATGTTGATTGGCTGCAGTTATGACCTAAACGTCCCCATTGGTCCATCCTGGAGCCTAGCAATTCCATGACCGCACTGGTGAGACTTATCAGTTCCCAACCATTTGGATTTCCTGTTAAGAACTGAGCAGAGGTTGGGCTCAGGAACCACATTTTAACATTTTTTCACATAATTTTTTACTCATAACATTAAATAAATAAAATAACGTGTCTTTGGCTTAAACAGAGCGCATTATGAAAGCCACATTGAATAACAGTTCAAAGTTCAAGTAGGTTGTGTTTCTCCTTATCTCTGGTCCGTCCCCACACTGACACTGAGAGCTAAAATAGACCGACCACTTAAAATATCTTTCCAGCTCTGGTAGTCAATTCTCAATATGGTTTTCTACCTAATCAATACACAGTGTAACACACATGAATGACACACACACACACAGCCACACACACACACACACACACACACACACACACACACACACACACACACACACACACACACACACACACACACACACACACACACACACACACACACACACACACACACACACACACAGTTCCCCACCTCGCTGTGTGTGTGAGCCATCTCCTTGACAAACTGGGTCTCCAGTGTTTCTGGCAATAAGGAGTATATAGTACTGGGCAGCTCCTCTTTATCTTTCTTGTACTTTAGCTGCGCACAGTATAGAAAAGAATCACCAACACATACAAAATAAAATGTGTGAAAGAATAGGGAGAATGGAGAATAGAGAATACCTATTACAGGATACCGTACCTCGCTCTGGATCTCCGACATCTGCTTGGCGAACTGGGTCTCTGCCGTCTCAGGGAGGAGGTGGTACAGAGAGGAGGAGGACTCCATCTTACCCTCCTCCTTGTACTTCACCTGCAACACCACATACAGCAGAGGGATGATCAGAGAGACTGTGTGTGTGTGTGTGTGTGTGTGTGTGTGTGTGTGTGTGTGTGTGTGTGTGAGAGCGTGCGTGCGTGCGTGCCTGCGTGCGTCTGTGTGTGTGTGTGTGGTACCCTACCTGACTCTGGATGTCTGACACCTCCTTGGCGAGCTGGGTCTGGATGGTCTGAGGGAGAGCGGAGTAGAGGGTGGAGGAGAGTTCCTTCTGCAAACCCTCCTTGTACTTCACCTGCACAGAGACATTAGTTAGTGCTTGATGAGTGTGTGTGTGTGTGTGTGTGTGTGTGTGTGTGTGTGTGTGTGTGTGTGTGTGTGTAGGTGTGTGCGTGTGTGCGTGTGTAGGGGCGTGCGTGCGTGCGTGTGTGTGCGTGCACTACCTGGCTTTGTAGCTGTGAGGCCTGCTTGGCGTGCTGGGTCTCTAAGGTCTCTGGCATCACAGAGTACAGGCTGCTGCCAGGCGTCCGTCTGCCCGCCTGTTTGTACTTTACCTGAAACAAGTCGTTTGAAACCATCAATCGGTAAAACACACTTGCATTGTGTCGTAGCCTCTTGCAAACACCCCACCCCATTCATTGTCTATTGGATGAGCAACGTAGCTATGCTACATTATGCTCTGATTACGATACAATATGAAAATCAATTGAAAATTGATTCAAATTTTTCATTTGAATTGGAAATGATCAATTCAGGCGTTACAGCAGCAGAAGTTGATTGAACACTGCAAGTAATGTAAAAAAAAAATAGATATAAATTTAATAGTATATAATAAATTATAAAGAAATTAAAATAAAATTTTATTTAAAATTTAAATTAACAAAAAAATGTTCCTACATTCTGAATAAGATGAAAAACAATTTACGTAAAAATATAAACAGGGGGTAACAGGGAGCTCACAATGGGCAGGTAGCAGTTACACTTAAGTAAGTACATAAAATGCAATGATAGTAGGCTGCTAGTAAATATGTTGGCATAGTAAATACGAGTACAGTCATATTATATTAACACATCTATCTATAGTCTGATGAGATAGCAATTATTGCACAACAATTGCATTTTTGCATAATGAGATACCATTATGCATTTAAGCGCAATCCGGTCCCAATAAACACATTGGTAAAACGTGAGTGCGAGCGGGACGCTGCAGGAAGGCAGAACTGGGTGGAAAAACAATAAGTTATGTTGGCGTTAGCGTTTCAAGTCAGATGAAGGATAAAACAAAATAAACATACCAGCAGAAGAAACGGTAGATGAAAAATGTATGAACAGAGCAAGCGTTGTATTAGGAGCGTTCCATTCATGCTGGAACGTCTCTTGACACAATTTGGCAGCGCGAGTGCGAGTGAGGCTTTCTGCTTGTCCGTTTAAACGTGCGTCTTCTGGATGAATAAAAAATGGGCGCCATGAATAAAGATAAGAAAATAAAAATGCACATGGGAGAGGTTGAATTTTTGGACCTTTTTTTTTTACACGGCATTCACAAATGCACTGCCGCTCCTCCACCACACCGGGGGTTAGGCGGCATGTTGTATAGCCAGTCTCCCACATCCCGTCTCACAGAACATTCACATTTTACAGAGTGCTGCACACTGAATCTTTAATAAACCTCAAATGTCGAAGATATTTTAATGTCATCACGTTTACCTAACATGAATTTTGTTTACTTGAGAAAAAGTCTCCACGGTTTTTGTCGCATTAGAGCGTCTTCAGACATGATGACAACATCATGAATCAAATATTATGACAATGATGGCGAAACCAAATGGAATTTAATTTGAATTAATCTTTCCGCCGGATGATTCGTACTTCGCTCTGCAGCTGAGAGACAGTTTTGGCGAACTGCGTGTCTGAAGTCTCTGGAAGCTGGGAGTAGATGCTCCGAGAGAGACTCTTCTTCCCCTCCTCCTTGTACTTGTTCTGCAATAAAAATAGAAAACTGGTTAAATATAATTGAATGGGATATCACATTGACATGACGGCGAGGCGGTCATAATCACTCGCTTTGATGACGTTGTAATTACATAATGCTAATGAAACCCGTGTAGGGCCTCATATCAGAGATTTTGATAGCGGGTCTTATTGAACATGTTGGTTCCCATCATTTAAAACAGTTCATCACACATATTGAGAAACCTACTAGTCTGCTGCAGCTTCCCATTGTGCTTAAATTCATTCCAATGGGGCATTGGTTTAAGCCTTTAAAAAAAAAAAACACTTTTTAAATCTCCTTTGCCAAAGTGAATTGCCACAGTCTTTATATTCTAAACTGGGGAAAAAGGGGCGGTCCATGCAATTCATCATGTTTTTCAGGGTTTTATTGACACTTTTCCACTGAATCAGGAAGTTTTACCGACACCTACTGTGACAATTGCAAAAAAGTAGATATAAATTATTTAAAAAATAAAAAATATATTGTGATTTCATGTTTTTTAATCCTTAAAAGTTGCATTGAAGCACAGTGAGAAGCTGCAGCAGAGTGGTAAGTTTCTCAATAATAACAAAGAATTATCTGTCAACCTGTTTTAGATAGATTGTTGTTCTTAAAAGATGCTTTTAGGTAATTAGAGACAATCTCCTTTACCTGGCAGAACAATTTCACTTAAACCCTGCAGACAAACAGTCTGTAAAATTCATGATATAAATGTCTTTTCCCCACAGAGAGGGGTGCGAAAACTCACTCATTCATTATGGATTCATTCATCTATAGCTTACATAACCCACTACAGGTTTAACAGAGCCGTTACATCACGACAGCCACAGCTAACTAATTCATGCTCTCATGAATACACAAGATTCCAGATATCCACGGGAGCATCTGGATGGAGGCAAAGTGAAGTGTTTGTATTAAGGGATGTCAAGGATGTCATCGCTGCCATGGGCATGGATAGATATGTGTGTTGGTGTGTGTGTTTGTGTGTGTGTGGGAGTGGGGAGTAAATATATAAAAAATAATATAACACTACAATTTAATAGAATTATATAATTATAGCAAATTTCTATACAAATTCCTGCTTTCCAAATGAAAAATCTACAAAAAAAACAACACCTTTCCTGGATTTCCTGCTGTGAATAGAATATTTCTTTTGTTCTGCCTGTTCTTTCTCTAAAAATCTATTTTGAGCAACGCTCTCGCTAATAGCCGCCAGAGCTGCGTGGATGATTCATCTGCAGAAAAGAAAACCATCAAGAAATGAAAAACGAAAAAATGTGGAAAAATAATGTTTTATCTGATTTGACTTTCTTACTTGGCTCTGCATGCCGGTTACTTCTCTGGAAAACTGGGTGTCCAGAGTGTCCGACATCTGGTGGAAAACTGCAGCAGAGAGCTCCTTCTTACCCTGTTCTCTGTACAGTATCTAGAGAAGACAGACAGATAGACAGACAGACGGACAGACAGACAGACAGACGGACGGACAGACAGACAGATAAAAATAAATCTGGTAACTCATTTTACTTTGGAGATACGTAAATATATAAATATTTCAATGAATGTGAATTTTCGAGATTAGATAAAAATTACAGGACTTTAAAAATGAGCGTGTGCCTGTGTGTGTGTGTGTGTGTGTGCGTGTGTGTACGTGTGTGTGTGTGTGTGTGTGTGTGTATGTGTATGTGTCTTTGCGTGCATGCGTGTGTTTGTATATGTGTGTGTGCGTGGATGTGTGTGTGTGGGCATGTGTGTACCTGGCTCTGCAGCTGGGAGGCCTCTCTAGCGTGCTGGGTCTCCAGAGTTTCGGGCAGCCGGTGATACAGAGAGCTGGACGTCTGCTTCTTACCAGCCTCCTTGTATTTAGCCTGGAAGAAAGAAGCAGGTACAGGAACGTTTGGCTTCTCAATTTGGCCAATTACAAGCATCTCGCTGATAAGGCTGAACCCTAACCCTTGCTTTCATCCAATCTGTTCGCTACCTTCCATTCACCCAGCTCTTATAGTTAAACAGATATACCATAAATAACCTCTATGCTCTCCCATGTCATATGAAACAACATAAAATGGAAAATAAATAAAATAAAATAAAATAAAATAAAAATAAATAAAAATAAAAAACAAATAAATATATAATGTATATACACATCCATAGACAGAAGTTAGACGGGAGCAGTACTTGTGCTGCTGATTTATGCAGTATATCAACATTATACCGTGCCGTGTCTGTAGGTATTTATAGAATCATATGTATAAGCTATTATTCATACACGTTTGTGGAGATTTACTTTTCTTCGTAATATAATGTGTATCGTTTTCTGCAGTCTATACTGTATAGTGTGCTGTATACTCCATCAATTGGATTGATTCTACTCCAGAAAGTCTTTCGTAAACAGTAAACGCACCCCGCTCTGCATCTCCATCAGCTCCTTGGCGTGCTGTGTCTCTAAGGTCTCGGGAAGCAGCGAGTACAAACTGACACTCATCTCCTTCTTCCCTTCCTCTTTATACTTAACCTGGAGGGGAGGAAATGGAGGATAGAAAGAGACATGGGCATCGTACATCAGTGAAGGACTTTCCCCTGGACACAGGGAGTGTGTTTTAGCTTCCATGAAGGTTAGATATTTGTTTCAAATTTGCAAATATTTGTTGATTTGAATCCTGTGGTTCATCATACAGTAAATGCTTTAAATTCAATTACAATTATTTTACTGCATGAAATTGGAATGATTTGGGTCTTGAAATATATGTGATTCATCAAAAAATACTTATATTCTTCTGAGATAAATTGACTGCCATAGAATTGATTGTATACATTGATGAAGCTGGCTTTGAGAAAACATGTCTCAGATACATGTCAAACATTGACACATTGTCATTACTTCTGCATCTTACTTGGGAAGAAATATACAAATTCTAGTGATTTCCCGTGGTGAAATAAGTAACTTTCTTTTGCAGAAATATTGTGTTCATGTCCGTACACCAACTAAAAGTGTTTTGTCTTTGTTTACACAAACTTATCAAGTTTTCACAACAACAAATGTTCCCAACAAAATGAAAGATTATTTTCCTATTTTTCATGTTGATGTTTTGTGTTGTGGAGGTGGTGTAATTCAAGCAGCCACACCAGTCTTGCATCTTGTTAACAGCCACCCCTGGGTTCCCCTGCCACATTTTTCTTCTTCTTTTTGACATATCTACAAATGTAGAGAAGCCTCTGAAACCAGCCTGCTCACCACCTACCTCGCTCTGCATCTCCGCCTGCTGCTTGGCGAACTGGGTGTCGTTCGTGTCGGGCATCAGGTGGAAGAGACTGGAGGAGACGTCGCTCTTCAAACCCTCCTTGTACCTCAGCTGGAGATGGAGAGATGAGGAATGAGAGGAGGACAAGAAAAACACAAATAAGGACAAAAAGGAGACATAGATAGATAGATAGATAGATAGATAGATAGATAGATAGATAGATAGATAAATAGACAGACAGACAGACAGACGGACAGACAGACAGCTGGACAGACAGACAGAAACCTGGCTCTGCAGTTCCGAGGCCTCCTTAGCGTGCTGGGTCTCCAGAGTCTCAGGCAGAGTAGAATACAGAGAGCTGGACGCTCCTTTCTTCCCCGACTCTTTATATTTCACCTGAAATTACATCCCATAATATCAACAATAGCATGGAGATGGTGTGACACTATTTACGAGAGCAGAACAATAAAAGAAAGTCTCTTGGTACCTCGCTCTGCAGGTCAGAGACATTTTTAGCGAACTGTGTCTCTGAGGTCACTGGAAGCTGAGAGTAGATGCTCTGGGAAAGACTCTTCTTCCCCTCCTCCTTGTACTTGTTCTGGAATAAACCAAAAATAAAAAGTAAGGATCCAGAGAATTCTGAACTTTGAATGGTGACAGAAAAAACTTGATCAAAAGTCTTCTTAATTTGTATCTAGTGATGAGTCTAAAGACCGGGTCACTATCTGCTCTGAACTTAATTTCATCTCCATGTAATTTTCACTCCTCCTCCCTTGTCAAAAGTAACAAGTTCTCACCTGAACTTAATTTTCACGAAGTCAATACGTTTAAGTAATTTGAACATATATCATTTTGGACATCTAATTTCTCAGTTAAAGATGGATGGATAAAGAGTGCACACAAAGGAAAGTTTTTAATAAAAGAAATTCCAATTTAAAGTTATATGATACATAATACATATATACATATAATATCATTTTGTATCATATATAAATATAATATACTATATAATATATAATGTAATATAATATATAATTTATAATATAATATACTATATTTGGCCTCTGCCAACGTGGAAAAGAAAATATAAGTCCTAAAATAAACCTGTTATTTATTGAAATAAATGATTTAAAATCAAATGAGTTTAAAAATCCATATCTTTGTATGTGTGTGTGTGTGTGTGTGTGTGTGTGTGTGTGCGTGTGTGTGTAAGTCACCTCGCTCAGCAGCTCGCTCATCTCTCTGGCGAAGCTGGTCTCCGAGGTGTCGGCCAGAGTGGAGTAGAGCGACGAGGAGTGCTCCTTCTTACCGCTCTCCCTGTACTTCACCTGGTAAAGAACAAAAGAAAAATAACCGGCATAATGTTATGTTGTGTTGTTATTCTCTTACTGTTTGAAATATGTGACCCACTGCAGCAACACCCGATTAGTCGCGCATTTCTAAAAGCCTGCAAAATAAGTTGAAAAAACCTTCTAGAATGAAAATGCGATTTTTCAAGATTTGAGTTCCTTTGTGGAACACAAATCTTTATCTCTCAACGTATATTTTATCTTTATCTTTTTTATCTTTTTTATCTCTCAACTTTTTTCAAAGCCGAGTTTGATGTTTAAATAGTAGATAAATGTTAAACCATCAAGTTAAATATTCCCGTTAAATTACATGGGGAAACAGTTCACTTACCGAGACTCTGAACAGTGCTGAACAATGCTAATCGATCATTTCCTTTAAAGCGACCGTCCAGGTGAAGATCATACCTCCATATTCCACGTGATGTGAAGTCACAATGTGAAACCGTTTTGATAGAGTTCAACCTTTAAATATTGCTATTTTTACACACACCTGGATACATTGTTGTGTAGGTGGCGTCAAAGCTGACGTCACTTCCGTAAACAGATGGCTAAAGCGCCGGACATGGAGCCTTCGGTTTAACTTGTCTGTGAAAGCTTTCATCTCTGTGGTGGGTTATGGATTATGGGGTAGGGTTGGGGTTAGCCCACATAATAACTCCAAGAACTTTGAAGATATTTGGCGTGCGCATATTTATATATTTAATGACACACCAAGGTTGATATACAAAGACTAATATTATTGACAGGCTGTTCATTTTGTTGGGTTGTCCACACTTTTAAACTCCTAAATAATTCCACTTTTATTAAACATTTTTATTCTTACTGTTAAATAAAAGCCTTTTTAAAAACAAAGATGCTGTGTGTCGATGACGCTGTTCAACATTCCCTCAAAACACAAGAACAATGCAGAGATTGCCCCATTCGGCAGGGTGTCAAGTCCCCATTCAGCAGGATGTCAAGTGGCCTTGTGGCAAGTAGCCATGTGACTTTGTTGGTCATCCAACTCATTTGCATTCTGGGAGCTGGCTGAATGAAGCCAAGTGTCGGGAAAAAGTTGAGGGTGATTATCTCAGAAACACAGTATGGCGCACCCTTGTCATTAACAAGCCATAGCTTTGAAAACATTTACTTGATTTGCACAAGTTGTTGTGAAGTTGTTTTGAAGTTCTGATTGTTCACTTTCAAATAACGTGAAAAAAAGTCAAACAGCATCAAAAAAACCTACAATCTGCAGTGGGTCACATATGGAAATAATAATTTGAATTCACAAAAAAAAAAAGAAATGCTACTGTACATGACTGAGCTGCTCTGTCGTCTCCTTGGCGTGTTGGGTCTCCATGGTGTTTGGAAGCAGCGCGTAGAGACTGCTGCTCACCTCTTTCTTACCAGCCGCCTTGTACTTGTTCTGCAAGTTGAAATTAAAATCACAAGTAAAAATTTGTGAATTTGTGGATTCGATTATTCATCTACATGTTTCTCTACAGCCAAATACCAATCTGTATTTCTGTCTATCTAATCATCTATCCACACACTCCTCCTGAATTCAATTTAAATGTGTATATCCTATTGGAAACTTAATTTAAGTGAATAAAGATTAAGATATGGCTACTTTCTAGACTCTATAAAATCCACGCTGGTCCTTAAAATGTCAGTCTCTACCTGGCTCTGCAGCTCAGAGAGCTGTTTGGCCATCTGGGTCTCTGTGGTCTCAGGGAGCTGGTGGTACAAGCTGCTCTGGACCTTATTCTTCAGTCCCTCCTTGTACTTCACCTACGGGATGGACAAGGAAGTATCAAATATGTGCATTTTAGTTCTTCTGGTAAAGACAAGTATGGTAAAGTACACATGATCGAGTTTGGTCTTGGTTAAACCGGGACAAAATATTGAAGTTGAAATACCTCACTCAGCAGGTTGGACACTTCCTTGGCGTGCTGCGTCTCCATGGTCTCGGGAAGCAGCGAGTACAAACTGACATTCATTTCCTTCTTCCCTTCCTCTTTATACTTAACCTGGAGGGGAGGAAATGGAGGATAGAAAGAGACATGGGCATCGTACATCAGTGAAGGACTTTCCCCTGGACACAGGGAGTGTGTTTTAGCTTCCATGAAGGTTAGATATTTGTTTCAAATTTGCAAATATTTGTTGATTTGAATCCTGTGGTTCATCATATATATTGGAATGCTTTAAATTCAATTACAATTAATTGACTGCATGAAATTGGAGTGACTTGGGTCTTGAAATATGTCCGATTCATCAGCCTATCCTTATATTCTTCTGAGATAAATTGACTGCCGTATAATTGATTGTATACATTGATTGAACTGGCTTTGAGAAAACATGTCTTAGATACATGTCAAACATTGTCTCACATAGCCATTACTTCTTCATCTTACTTGGGAAAAAAATATACAAATTCTAGTGACTTCCTGTGGTGAAATAAATAACTTTCTTTTGCAGAAATATTGAGAATAAAATGTTGTTTGAACTTTTTATGTTTTGTATAGGTATAAGATAATTTCTAAATCAGACGATTAAAAGTGTTTTGTCTTTATTTTACACAATCTTATCAAGTTTTCACAACAACAAAATGTTCTCAACAAAATGGAAGATCATTGATTTATTTTTCTATTTTTCATGATGATTTTTTGTGGTGTGGAGGTGGTGTGATTTAAGCAGCCACACCTGTCTTTGGTCTAGTTAACTGGGCCTGGGATCAGTGGTGGCTGTGCACCCGTTGCTCATCAGAGCAATCGATGAGCACGGCTTAAATCACCCATCCACACACACATGAGCGGGAGCCTTTGTCATGATGCGTTCCATCTGCTCCCGGCTTGTTATATCTTGCCACGGTCTTTAATGAAATGGTTTGTCTTCAACATCACCGCCTGTGTCGGGGAGTCCGGGAAAAGCCACTTTGGTGGCGTGTGGCAGAGGAACCGCCACATTTTTCTTCTTCCTTTTGACATATCTACAAATGGTGATAGACCTCTGAAACCAGCCCTGCTCACCACCTACCTCGCTCTGCATCTCCGCCTGCTGCTTGGCGAACTGGGTGTCGTTCGTGTCGGGCATCAGGTGGAAGAGACTGGAGGAGACGTCGCTCTTCAAACCCTCCTTGTACCTCAGCTGGAGATGGAGAGATGAGGAATGAGAGGAGGACAAGAAAAACACAAATAAGGACAAAAAGGAGACATAAATAGATAGATAGATAGATAGATAGATAGACAGACAGACAGACAGACAGACAGACAGATGGACAGACAGACAGAAACCTGGCTCTGCAGCTCCGAGGCCTCCTTAGCGTGCTGGGTCTCCAGAGTCTCAGGCAGAGTAGAATACAGAGAGCCGGATGCACCTTTCATCCCCAACTCTTTATACTTCACCTGAAATTACATCCCATAAGATCAACAATAACATGGAGATGGTGTGACACTATTTATGAGAGCAGAACAATAAAAAAAAAGTCTCTCGGTACCTCACTCTGTAGGTCAGAGACATTTTTAGCGAACTGTGTCTCTGAGGTCACTGGAAGCTGAGAGTAGATGCTCTGGGAAAGACTCTTCTTCCCCTCCTCCTTGTACTTGTTCTGGAATAAACCAAAAATAAAAAGTAAGGATCCAGAGAATTCTGAACTTTGAATGGTGACTGACATTTTTTTAACTTGTATCTAGTAATGAGTCGAAAGAAGTCACCTCGCTCAGCAGCTCGCTCATCTCTCTGGCGAAGCTGGTCTCCGAGGTGTCGGCCAGAGTGGAGTAGAGCGACGAGGAGCGCTCCTTTTTACCGCTCTCCTTGTATTTCACCTGGTAAAGAACAAAAAATAAAATACACCGGCACAATGTGATGTTGTGTTGTTATGCTCTTACTGTTTGAAATATGGAAAAAAAGAAAAAAAATTAAATTGACCAAAAAAAAAAAAGAAAAAGAAATGCTTCTGTACCTGGCTGAGCTGCTCTGTCGTCTCCTTGGCGTGTTGGGTCTCCATGGTGTTTGGAAGCAGCGCGTAGAGACTGCTGCTCACCTCTTTCTTACCAGCTGCCTTGTACTTGTTCTGCAAGTTGAAATTAAAATCACAAGTAAAGATTTGTGAATTTGTGGATTTGATTATTCATCTCTATGTCTCTCTACAGCCAAATACGAATCGCTCTTTCTGTCTATCTAATCATCTGTCCACACACTCATCCTGAATTCAATTTAAATGTGTATATCCTATTGGAAACGTAATTTAAGTGAATAAAGATTAAGATATGGCTACTTTCTAGACACTATAAAATCCACGCTGGTCCTTAAAATGTCAGTCTCTACCTGGCTCTGCAGCTCAGAGAGCTGTTTGGCCATCTGGGTCTCTGTAGTCTCAGGGAGCTGGTGGTACAAGCTGCTCTGGACCTTCTCCTTCACTCCCTCCTTGTACTTCACCTACGGGATGGACAAGGAAGTATCAAATATGTGCATTTTAGTTCTTATGGTAAAGACAAGTATGGTAAAGTACACATGATCGAGTTTGGTCTTGGTTAAACCGGGACAAAATATTGAAGTTGAAATACCTCACTCAGCAGGTTGGACGCTTCCTTGGCGTGCTGCGTCTCCATGGTCTCGGGAAGCAGCGAGTACAAACTGACACTCATCTCCTTCTTCCCTTCCTCTTTATACTTAACCTGGAGGGGAGGAAATGGAGGATAGAAAGAGACATGGGCATCGTACATCAGTGAAGGACTTTCCCCTGGACACAGGGAGTGTGTTTTAGCTTCCATGAAGGTTAGATATTTGTTTCAAATTTGCAAATATTTGTTGATTTGAATCCTGTGGTTCATCATACAGTAAATGCTTTAAATTCAATTAGAATTAATTTACTGCATGAAATTGGAATGACTTGGGTCTTGAAATATATCCGATTGATCAGAAAATACTTAAATTCTTTTGAGATAAATTGACTGCTGTAGAATTGATTGTATCTATTTATTGAGCTGGCTTTGAGAAAACACGTCTTACATACATGTCAAACGTTGCCTCACATTGTCATTACTTCTTCATCTTACTTGGGAAGAAATATGCAAATTCTAGTGATTTCCAGTAGTGAAATAAGTAACTTTTTTTGCAGAAATATTGTGCTCATGTCCCTAAAGGGGCTCCACACACCTTAACTTATTTCAAGAATAAAATGTTTTGTGAACTTTTGATTTGATGGTTTATATCAGTATAAGATCATTTCGAAATCAAACAATCAAAAGTGTTATGTCTTTGTTTTACACAAACTTATCAAGTTTTTACAACAAAAAATGTTGTCAATAAAACGGAAGATCATTTAATTATTTTTCTATTTTTCATGATGATTTTTTTGTGGTGTGGAGGTGGTGTAATTCAAACAGCCACACCAGTCTTGGGTCTTGTTAACAGCCACCCCTGGGATCAGGGGTGGCTGTGCATCTGTTGCTCATCAGCGCAATCGATGAGCATGGGTTAAATCACCCATCCCCACACACACATGAGCAGGAGCCTTTGTCATGACAACGTTCCATCAGCTCCCAGCTTGTTATATCTTGCCAACCTCTTCAGTAAAATGGTTTGTCTTCAACATCACCGCCTGTGTCGGGGAATCCGGGAAAAGCCACTTTGGTGGCGTGTGGCAGGGGAACCGCCACATTTTTCTTCTTCTTTTTGACATATCTACAAATGTAGAGAAGCCTCTGAAACCAGCCTGCTCACCACCTACCTCGCTCTGCATCTCCGCCTGCTGCTTGGCGAACTGGGTGTCGTTCGTGTCGGGCATCAGGTGGAAGAGACTGGAGGAGACGTCGCTCTTCAAACCCTCCTTGTACCTCAGCTGGAGATGGAGAGATGAGGAATGAGAGAAGGACAAGAAAAACACAAATAAGGACAAAAAGGAGACATAAATAGATAGATAGATAGATACATAGATAGACAGACAGACAGACAGACAGACAGATGGACAGACAGACAGAGACCTGGCTCTGCAGCTCCGAGGCCTCCTTAGCGTGCTGGGTCTCCAGAGTCTCAGGCAGAGTAGAATACAGAGAGCCGGATGCACCTTTCATCCCCAACTCTTTATACTTCACCTGAAATTACATCCCATAAGATCAACAATAACATGGAGATGGTGTGACACTATTTACGAGAGCAGAACAATAAAAAAAAAGTCTCTCGGTACCTCACTCTGTAGGTCAGAGACATTTTTAGCGAACTGTGTCTCTGAGGTCACTGGAAGCTGAGAGTAGATGCTCTGGGAAAGACTCTTCTTCCCCTCCTCCTTGTACTTGTTCTGGAATAAACCAAAAATAAAAAGTAAGGATCCAGAGAATTCTGAACTTTGAATGGTGACTGACATTTTTTTTAACTTGTATCTAGTAATGAGTCGAAAGAAGTCACCTCGCTCAGCAGCTCGCTCATCTCTCTGGCGAAGCTGGTCTCCGAGGTGTCGGCCAGAGTGGAGTAGAGCGACGAGGAGCGCTCCTTTTTACCGCTCTCCTTGTACTTCACCTGGTAAAGAACAAAAACATAAATAAACCGGCACAATGTTGTGTTGTTATGCTCTTACTGTTTGAAATATGGAAAAAAAAAAAAATTTTAATTGACAAAAAAATAAAAAATAAAATAAAATATGCTTCTGTACCTGGCTGAGCTGCTCTGTCGTCTCCTTGGCGTGTTGGGTCTCCATGGTGTTTGGAAGCAGCGCGTAGAGACTGCTGCTCACCTCTTTCTTACCAGCTGCCTTGTACTTGTTCTGCAAGTTGAAATTAAAATCACAAGTAAAAATTTGTGAATTTGTGGATTTGATTATTCATCTCTATGTCTCTCTACAGCCAAATACCAATCTGTATTTCTGTCTAACTAATCATCTGACCACACACTCATCCTGAATTGAATTTAAATGTGTAAATCCTATTTCGAACATAATTTAAGTGAATAAAGATTAAGATATGGCTACTTTCTAGACTCTATAAAATCCACGCTGGTCCTTAAAATGTCAGTCTCTACCTGGCTCTGCAGCTCAGAGAGCTGTTTGGCCATCTGGGTCTCTGTGGTCTCAGGGAGCTGGTGGTACAAGCTGCTCTGGACCTTCTCCTTCACTCCCTCCTTGTACTTCACCTACGGGAGAGACAAGGAAGTATCTAATATGTGCATTTAAGTTCTTGTGGTAAAGACAAGTATGGTAAATTACATGTGATCGAGTTTGGTCTTGGTTAAACTGGGACAAAAAAAAAGGATTATTGAAGTTGAAATACCTCACTCAGCAGGTTGGATGCTTCCTTGGCGTGCTGCGTCTCCATGGTCTCGGGAAGCAGAGAGAACAGGTTGACGCTCATCTCCTTCTTTCCATCTTCCTTGTAGTTAATCTGGGAAAACAAGAGAAACAAATTGTTCAAAAAAATCAATCAAGTGACATCGCCATGATCTCTTTTAAAAATATCAATTTGAAAACAACAAGCTTATTTCATGCTTTATTCGTCCCTAGGTTGGATAAACCCAGCACTTACTGTCTTCTGTGTTAATGGAGAACAGATACAGGAAAAACACATGAAGGAGAACTTCTACAGTCACCACATGTGTATTACATACCAACTTTGGCTAAATGTAAGACAAAGGCTTCTATAACACTATTAACATGTTTACAGCTCTATATATGACAATCAGATTTCATTTATATATTTGATTTATTATTGTTTTTATTATATTTTTACTATTATTATTATTATTATTATTATTATTATTATTATTATTAATAATAATAATGTTATATTTTTATTATTTTTTTTGTTTATTATTATTATTATTATTATTGTTATTATTATTATTATTATTATTATTATTATCAATGATTTATTGATTTTTATTTATTTATTTGTCTATTTATTCATTTATTTATCTTGCCGTCCACACCTCACTGAGGAGCTGTGAGACGTCCTTAGCGTGCGCTGTCTCCAGAGTCTCCGGCAGCTTGTGGTACAGGCTGGAGGAGAGGCCTTTCTTCAGGCCCTCCCGGTACTTCAACTAAAGTTATCCACAGCAAAGGAAAGTCACACAGATCAAAAGAAAACATTCAACAAAAACATAATTTGAACACATCTCACAGTCATTATGGAAAGAAATCAATAATTAGACCGTTAGGTTTATTAGGGTCACGATGATGGAATCCAGCATCTTTGGGTAGATAAGTGGAAAAGTCCATATGCTGCTATATGTGTATGCTGCTTTAAGTGAAATGTATATATGTAATGTATAAATGTATGTAATCTAAACCTGGCTCTGCAGCTCCGAGGCCTCCTTAGCGTGCTGGGTCTCCAGAGTCTCAGGCAGAGTAGAATACAGAGAGCTGGACGCTCCTTTCTTCCCCGACTCTTTATACTTCATCTGAAATGGCATCCCATCATATAAAGAACAACATGGAGACAGTGAAGTACTTCATCATAGCAGAAAACATTTTCTATCTAAAAGCATGTCTTTTAGAAAGAAAAAAATAAAGGTTTTTCATAGAAATTGTATAAAAAAATGCAAATGAAAAGCTCTGTGCTATATTGTTACTTTTATTTAATTGTATTGTTTTTAGGGCATTGGATGGAGACTCCTTCGTCCGCACCTCGCTCTGCAGCTCAGAGACGGTTTTGGCGAACTGGGTGTCGGCGGTCTGTGGGAGCTGAGAGTAGACGCTCTGAGACAGGCTCTTCTTACCGCCCTCCTTGTATTTGTTCTGGGAAGAAAAAATGAAAAAATCAAATAAATCTATTCCGAGAGCGCTTCAGATTACAGCGTGCATCAGGTACTGTACATCATCTCAGCTGGAGCACGCTTAGAGTATCACAGAAGATCTCTTTTAAAATATTCTCACAGACATCATAAGTTACCACACCTTACATTTCAGTTATAACATACTGTGTACTGAATACTGTGATTATAGTGTGAATACCCAGATCAAAGTTGGATCAGATTTATAATACATTAATAACTAATTTGCCTTACCATTAGACTGCAAAATAACAGAAACAGTCTCAAACTAAATAGAAAAAAAATAGAAATATATCAATAATAAGAACATAATGGTGTATTTTTAAAGGAAACAAGCTTCTCACTCAAACCAATTTCTTGTTTATTTCTCAGTTTTGTTATTTCATGTGTTTTATGACGTTCGTTGTGTCCTTTATTTTATGAGACATGAATGCGTGTGATCCCAAATCCAGTCCGCCTGAGAAGATTAGCCTGGACAAAGCGGCGCGGACCGGGAGGTGCATATTTTGCAGCGAAACAAGACATGCAAATGAGGAGACTCAACACAGATGGCGGCTTTGATCTTCGACGGATGTTTATCACGTTTCTGACGAATGTATGAGGCACAAACACCAGCAAACTGGGTTAACCCAAATCCCAGCCCCACAGAGGGCTGCCTGGGTTTTAAGGCGTTCAAAACTTTTTTAAAGGTAGTTATGAAACGTCTCAATACCTGTGATGGACCAGATGAATTATGGACCAAATGAATTATTATAAAAAAAAAAAAAAAAAAAAAAAAAATAATAATAATAATAATAATAATAATTATAATAATAATTATTATTATTATTATTATTATTATTATTAATATTATCATTACCACTCCTACTATAATTATTATTATTGTTATTATTTTGAAGAGCATTTTTTTCAAGTATTTAGCCATACCTGACTATAGAGAACATGGGTTGTGGTAATCTGATACAACTCTGATACAACCTCTGTCTGTATTCTTTAGCAGAAACCTATTTTGGAGATGTTCTGTCCTAAAAGAGATTTACTTTTCTGTAAGAGAGGGATTGTGTGTGTGTGTGTGTGTGCGTGTGTGTGTGCGCGCGTGTGTGTGTGTGTGTGTGTGTGTGTGTGTGTGTGTGTGTTTCACCTCGCTCATCAGCTCGGTCATCTCTCTGGCAAAGCTGGTCTCCGAGGTGTCGGCCAGAGTGGAGTAGAGCGACGAGGAGCGCTTACTGCTCTGCTTGTACTTCACCTGGGAACCCAATGTTTGTCCAATTAAACACATTTAAGGCTTGTATTTATTTTATTTCCATTATATGGTATACAGAAAATGTAATCCCTATGGCTGAGAAAGTGGCCAGTGACCAGCCAGTAACACTTTATTTGGCACATATCTGGGATCAGACTCAGAATAACACAGTCCAAACTGATCCTATAATGTTTTAATATGATATTTTCCAGGTTTTCCAGAACAATTATTTTCCTTCTGGATTTCAAGCTTCTTGTGGGCTTTTTGTTTGATACTGACATTGGGTGGCTGACATGTTTTCTCCCTCCGTACGGATGTTTTTTTAAACCACTCATTTTAAGTTTACACTGAGATTAATGTGTGTTTCTTTATATTGTTACACTGGAAACTATCGTGTCTATTTCAAATGATTGGTCATTTGTGAGGAAGGAAGTAAATATTGCGTTATGGATGAGATATGAGGGATTTGCGGATGGAAAAATACATTTTAGAACGAGAGGATAATAATAATAACAATAATAATAATAGTAGTTATAATAATAATAATAATAACAATTATAATAATGATAATGATGATGATAATAATAATAATAATAATAATAATAATAATAATAATAATGGCGGTAATACCTCGCTGAGGAGCTCTGATGTCTCCTTGGCATGCTGGGTCTCTAGGGTTTCAGGCAACAGGGAATACAAGCTGCTGCTCACCTCCCTTTTTCCAGCTTCTTTATATTTGGCCTGGAAACGTCCACAGTCACACACAATGAATGGGTGAGAAACTCCTCTGGACGTTAACATCCCAGTCAAAAATCACAAAAAAAAACCCAAAAAAACTTGGGTGGTTGAGATTGGAAAGTTGTGTAGTCCAAATCACATTAAAGTGGACATCCATAAAGTCATCTATATTCGGTGGCTTACACTACAATTCCCAGAATTCCATTCAACACTGTTTTTATTTTTTTCCAACATCCATTTTTACTCTATTTTAAGGCAGCAAGGGCTGTTGAGATTTTCCACTCTTTCTTAAAAATTCCTGTGTACCTGGCTCTGCAGCTCAGAGAGCTGTTTGGCCATCTGGGTCTCTGTGGTTTCAGGGAGCTGGTGGTACAAGCTGCTCTGGATCTTCTCCTTCAGTCCCTCCTTGTACTTCACCTACATTAAAGAACCAAAACCCAAATGACTACCGACCTGCCGTGGCTTCCTAATGTGACGTTGCACACCCAGGAACCATGGAAAGATGTGACATGTTGTACCTCACTCAGCAGGTTGGATGCTTCCTTGGCGTGCTGGGTCTCGATGGTCTCGGGAAGCAGAGAGAACAGGTTGACGCTCATCTCCTTCTTTCCATCTTCCTTGTACTTAATCTGGAGTAAAAACAGGTGATGGAAGGTAACTTAATGGACCAAATCAGTTAAAAAAGCCATGCCTGAGAATATTATGATATAATGTTACTGGAAGGCCGCATGTTATAACTGATGTCAAGGGACTCGTGGAAATTTGGAAGCATAATTTCTAATGTTCATTTTGCTTTAGCCGAGAGAAACGTAAGAATGCAGCTTAATATCCACCGCTCCATCCACAAGAGGAAAGTAAAAAAAAAGAAATCATGCAGGGCTAATGGGAAGCAGGTACAAGGAGTGGATCCAGTTCTGCAACATGGAAACATGGATTGTCGCCAAAATAACTAATGATTTGTAAAAAGGGTTCCATAATGCCCATGTGTTGATGCATAATTAACACACATTTGCATGGCATCAACATATTGAGGCCAAGATTTATAATTTACTACAAATTTTACTAAATTGTAGAATGGAATATTTGTCAATTCCCAGTGAATGAGTGGGTGATAATAATGTGATCACGCTAATGCAGGATGGACGCAGGGCTGCAGGACTTCTCCAAAGACATTTAAGTTTCTCCAGCTCTGAATTGGACAGTATTTGGCCGCTGACCTCACTGAGGAGCTGGGACACTTCCTTGGCATGGGCCGTCTCCAGCGTCTCTGGAAGCAGCGAGTAAAGACAACTGGAAACTTCTTTCTTCCCCGTCTCCTTATACCGAGTCTGAAGAAAGCAAAAAGTACAAAAATTACAAGTCCAGTCCAGTGAGTGCAGTTCAAAAAAATGCTGCATAACTTCAAATCATTATTATCATTATAATTATTATGATTAATATTATTATTAATCATAATAATAATAATAAAAGAAGAAAAACATGTTTCTCAAAATTATACTGATTTATACAAAAAAACCCATCTGGCAACATTTATTAGCTATTATTAAATGTTATAAATGTCATAAATGCTTTTCCTTTGGCCTCCTGCTTGTTGCGTACCTCACTCTGCAGTTCAGAGACAGTTTTAGCGAACTGTGTCTCAGAGGTTTCTGGAAGTTGAGAGTAGATGCTCTGAGAGAGACTCTTCCTCCCCTCCTCTTTGTACCTTTTCTGGAAGACGAAAGAAAACATTTAATGTGACTGAGCGTACATTAAATGCTGCCATACAAAAGTTTTGGTGCTTTCTAAGCAGTTTGAACTAAACTTTCCTTAAATAATGATTATCGATCTGGGAAGCAAGATGTGTGTTTGTGTGTGTCCAGTACTTCGCTCTGCATCTCCATCATCTCTCTGGCGAACTGGGTTTCTATGGTCTCAGGAAGTGTGGAGTACTGAGAGGAAGATGCTCCTTTCACCATCACCTTAGGGCGGTAATTCACCTGGAGAGAGCGATAGAACAGAATAAAATACAACCTCCATTTAATTTTGCTCTGGTGCCTCTTGGCTTATCTGTGGGTTCAGGGTCCTTCTGCGTCTGCGGTGCTTTGGGCTCCGAATGTTCTTGCAACTGCGGAGCTTGTGAGTGGCCTTTCTGCTGCTTGAAGACACTATGATAAGTTTCTTGGAGTGTGCGCGCGTGTGTGTGTGTGTGTGTGTGTGTGTGTGTGTGTGTGTGTGTGTGTGTGTGTGTACGTGTGTGTGTGTGTGTGTGTGTGTGTGTGTGTGTGTGTGTGTGTACCTCGCTCTGGAGCTGTGACACCTCCTTGGCATGCTGGATCTCTGGAGTTTCAGCAAGTTGGGAGTAGAGGGAAACGGAGGCTTTCCTCTTTCCGGCCTCCTTGTACTTAATCTAGACAATGACAAAATAATAAAATTAGAATACAACTTTTAACTAAAATGCAGAGAAGAGCTTGAAACGATGAACTATGAAGCATGTCAATCCTGTACCTCACTCTGGAAGTTGTGCAGTGCCTTGGCCAGCTGCATCTCAGTGGTTTCAGGAAGCTGAGAGTACAGGTTGGAGCTCATCTCCTTCCTCCCTTCCTCCTTGTACCTGTTCTGTAGAAAGAGAGAAGAAGAAGAGACTCCTGAGGTGGTTTTCACCCAACATATCCATCCATCCTTCCATCTCTCTTTCACACACTCTCACCTCACTGAGCATCTCAGTCAGTTCTTTAACAAACTGGGTTTCTGTGGTCTGTGGCAGGAGAGAGTAGAGGGAGGTGGATGTCTCCTTCTTCACGTTCCCTTTGTACTTAATCTGACAACAGAACGGAAAAACAAACAACCAAACAAAAAGCCCAATTTAAACTGGTGATTAAGTGATTTAGATGGCCAAATAACCTTAAATTCCTCATTATTCAAAACTGGAGCGACAAAGCGAAAATATTGGAGTTTCATATTTCCTTGAATCGTGAGTTACGAATAAATTGTACCCTACATCTACATCTATATGCTGTATGTATGCAAGTACAGTGTGTGTGTGTGTGTGTGTGTGTGTGTGTGTGTGTGTGTGTGTGTGTGTGTGT
>NC_137206.1:20893677-20896177 GCF_960531495.2 Zeus faber | reverse complement strand
ACACAACAAACAACTCACACAACAACTCAACAACACAATTAAAAGCACGTACAAACATACTTACATTCATTTACACATACAAATGTACACACACACGCACACACTTACATACATAATCACACACACACAAACGCAATTACACACGTAAACGTAAACACAGGTGCATACACACACACACACACACACACACACACACACACACACACACACAAACACACTATACAGGCGGTGGCAGGATGGACATATGGTAGCGAGCGGGAGACTCGTGACTCAGCCAACCTTCAGGTCGCTCTTCACATTGCCTGGTTTCTTGTTTCCAATCCAAATGAACCGGGCTGACGTGACCAGAACACTGTGGACCTACGTGGACTAGAGCTGTCACAAAAATTGGGGCTGACCGCAATTATTTTGAAAAATCGGTAGACTCCACAGACAAACTTTTCCTTTCATTTGTCAAGGGCACTGCAAACCAATGGTGAATCTGTCACAATAAATACAATGTGAATAAGGTGTATTTCCATCTGTAGGGTTGAGGCAAATTAACTGCCTACCCACATTTTAATGTTCCAATGTTTAATGTTAATAAATGCAATGTATATACTAGCATAGTTGTAAAAAACACAATAACAATTTTATGAAAATGAATTAAAACTTCAGGATCGTGAAAGCCCTAATGTGTATTCATTGAGACAAATAGGGTCCTGTCCCTATGAAGACTGGGTCCAATTCACTAACGCAGCAGCTTCCTCCAGAGATATCTATGATGTTCGAAAATAAGTACATCTCGGATATTTTTTTCCTTAAAAAAGATGCCCTTGAGCAGGTTACTTGGTCAAACGAGACACCACCACAACACTAAGTACCTACTGCGACACTCAGACCAACTATATCAAATAGTAGTTGTAGCGGGCAGCCCCAGGTCACTAACAGTAGAATGTGGTTGGACGCCGTTCCAGGAAAAAAAAAGACGAAAACATCTCAAATACATTTTCTAGACAGAGTGAATGAGGGACCAGGAGGTGAATGAGAAGTCTGACAGATCATGACGAAGTGACATCACAGCAGGTCAGGGCGGGATTCTAGTGCCCTGAAAGGCCTCCAGTGTGTGTGTGTGTGTGTGTGTGTGTGTGTTTGTGTGTGTGTGTGTGTGTGTGTGTGTGTGTCTGTGTTGTCATAGTCCTGTTAGTCATTTATGGCTTCTCTGACCTAGTTAGTGATGCTACACTGCTTTAACCCAGAGAGCAATGAGACACACTAACGCACACGCAAGCGCACGCACACACGCACGCACGCACACACACACACACACACACACACCAAACACACACACACACACACACACACACACACACACACACACACACACACACACACACACACACACACACACACGCACACACACACACCTGGCTCTGTAGTTCACTCTGCTGTCTCAGTCTCAGGTTCTCTGGTGTGTCGGCAACAATAGTGAAGGACGTCTTGGGGTAGTGTCTGGAGAAAGAGAGCGAGAGAGAGAGAGAGAGAGAGAGAGAGAGAGAGGGGGATGTTAATAAAAAACACTATTTGTTATATATTCAACCATATTGTTATATACTCAACCATTTCTGTCTCCCATTCAACTCTGTATCCTTGTACTTTGCTTGTCAAAAAAGACAGAAAACATAAAACACCTTTTCCATCCAATATCTGGTCCCGAAAACAGCAGTGACCTCGCTTTTTCCTTAAATAGCCTTCCAAATCAAGTCGAATGATGACATAAACAACCCTAGTCCACTGCGCAGTATTTGACCTACGACATAATCTCAATTTAAACACAATCAAGCACTTCAGAAAGGTCACAGCCCTTGCCGCCTTGAGAATAACCTTCAAGACTTGACAAACCGTTGGGGCGGCGACATGAGCACAAACAATGACCTATTGAGAGGCGCAGAGATCCCAATGAGCCGCAAAGAGCACCCAGCAATAATGTCTCACATCCAATCCGACCTTTAGAGCCAAGGGTCGACAAAATATTCTATAGTCACACAAAGGGTTTGAAATAACTCAAATGAAGGATATCCAGTTGGCGTTATACAGCATGTTTGTTTTTCCCGCCGTAGGACAGACCGAGACAGAACAATGCAGTTAGTGATGAATCTGGGTTGCTATAGGGGCAGGTTGGGGCGAGGAAGCTGGGTTTCTGGGTAGGGTGGATGTGCAAAGCCCTCCAACCCTAAACTGTAAAACAGCTTTGAGAAATCCCTTTCACGGACTATCGAGTCGAAACAAAGGGCGTAGATGCAAGCGCGTGGGACCCTCAATAAGCTGATGATTCCAGACCTTTCAAATGCTTGTTTATTCCCAGCAACATCTGCTGTAGGAGTATTATAACCCACCCAAACTACTTCCTTTTCGGTCGGCATCACATATCCCCACTTCTAAAGTCCCTCTGATGCGTTTCATTCAGTGGTGTCCTGCAACCGCCAGATCATGAGAGCCAGTGTGAGCACATGTTCCCTTA
>NC_137206.1:20843677-20886177 GCF_960531495.2 Zeus faber | reverse complement strand
GTTCAGCCTCCGAACACTCAGCACACTCTATTCTCCTCTTCCATTCTAACCAACACTGTCACCACTGGCCTAGTTTCACATCAGACACAAGCTGCATCTGCAGACCTTCAGGCCTGTGTGTGAGATAGTGTGCATGTGTGTGTTTGTCTGTGTGTGCATGTGTCTGTGTGTAGGAGAGAAGTATGGGTGCTTCTGTATTTGTTTCTGTGTATGTATGTGTAAATACAGGAAAATGTGAGTGTGTGTGTGTGTGTGTGTGTGTGTGTGTGTGCTTGATTCTGTGTGTGGCTCTACTTGTCCATGTCTGTGTTTTTAGGTCTGTGTGTGTGTGTGTTTATGTCTGTATTGCAGATATGTGTGCTTCTGTGCTTGTCTCTCTACATGTCTATGCGTGTGTGTGTGTGTGTGTGTGTGTGTGTGTGTGTGTGTGCGTGTGTGCGTGTGTGTGTGTGTCAGTAGAACATCTGACCTCCAGAAACACACCTACGCCGCGCTGGCGTCTCCCCGTCCGTGTCAAATGGCGGCGACAAAAGAAGGAGATTAATTCAAGCTGCACTCATTTTAAAAAGGAGATTTTTATCACCAAGGAAGTCTAATAGCCGGCTGCCAGGCTGATCAAAGCCTCGGATAAGAGCTGAGAACGGGAGCATTCGAAGCATACCATATTGTCCTCAGATCGGCGCGAGAGAGAGAGAGAGAGAGAGAGAGAGAGAGAGAGAGAGAGAGAGAGAGAGAGAGAGAGAGAATGAGAGAAAGAGAGAGAGAGAGAGAGAAAAGAAAGGCTGCAGAGAAAAAGATGACTAATAATGTATAATGTACAATGTAGCTTGAAAGAAAAAGTCGTGTGTGTGTGTATGTGTGTGTGTCTGTGCGTGTGTGTGCGGGCATGCGTGCGGGCTTGTACGTGGGTGTGGCTGCGTGTGTGTGTATGGTTTGAAAGAACAACACACCTGAATTACCACTAGGACACCAGCATTAACAGGACATCGGGCTCGTCGGGACACATTTAGTGTCCTCATGATTTAGTGTCCCCATAAAAACTGTGTGTGTGTGTGTGCCTGTGTGCGTGGACGAGTGCGCACGCGCGTGTGTGTGTGAATTCAGATGTGTTAAACACGACACACCTGGAAACATGCCAGCACAAAGGACATTGGGATCACGAGGATACATTTTGTGTCCTCGTAATCTCAGAATTTTGTCCTCATAATTTAGTGTCCCCATAAAAAACTCTGTGTGTGCCTGTGTGCGTGGACATGTGTGTGTGTGTGTGTGTGTGAGAATCCAGATGTGTTAAACATGACACACCTGGAAACAGGCCAGCATGGAGGACATTGGGATCAGGAGGAGACATTTTGCGTCCTCATAATCTCATAATTAATCTCGTATTTGTATGGTCTTGTATTTGTATGGTCACGATGTGGAGTCCTCAGAAATAAACGAACCTTGTTTTTCAAGGTCACACCCCCTGAATTCCCACCGGCGTTATCAGGACACTGGGGTCGTCAGGTTCCCAGGTCCCCATAATCTCTCATTTAGTCCTCGTATTTTAGCGTCCTCATAATACCAAATTTGGTTTTGGTGAGGAAAGGAGAACTGCGAAGGTGCCGGACTTCAGGACTGCAGGGTGACCCTCCCAGTGGAACTGTGTGAAAACAGAGGACGCGTCTCAGTCCAAGCGGTTTCTAACAGCACAACGCCGTCTTTCTGCTCGCCCATTCATGCGGGAACACTCTGGCTCTGCCATCAATAGAATCTGTCTCTCTGTCTCTCTGTCTCTCTCTCTCTCTCCCTCTATCCCTCTACTCTCTCATGTTCTCTCCCTTCGTTCATTCACCCGTCTTTCCCTCTCACCCCCGTCTCAATTTCCTCTCCCTACGCGCCCTCTCTCTCTCTCTCTCTCTCTCTCTCTCTCTCTCTATCTCTTTTCATGTCTCTCTCTGCTGTCTGTGTGATACTTCCAACCTCGTAAAGTTGCGATGTTCCCTCTCGCTTTCCTTTTTCCTTCTGTCTCTTTCCCTCTTTCTGTCTGTCTGTCTGTCTGTCTCTTCTTTCAGCTTTTCTTATTTTCGTCAACTTCGGCTCCACCATGAAAGATTAGACCGATGCTTACATAAGTTCTCTCTCTCTCTCTCTCTCTCTCTCTCTCTCTCTCTGTCTTCATATCCTCTCCCAGCAGCCTGGCAGATCACTTTCTCTCTGTCCTCAACTCTCTCTCTCTCTCTCTCTCTCTCTCGACCTCTCTCGACCTCTTTTGGAGCTAATTTCCAATTTGTCTCTGCATTTCTTTTTCTCCCTTCCCTCACTTCACCTCCAGATCTTATTCACCCACCACTGTTATATTTTCATAACGATATTACTTTTGATGTTTTTTCATTTTCTCTCATTTTCACCTCCGTTGCCGTCTCCCTCCCTATCATCTCCCTCGCTCTCTCCCTTAGCCTCCATCTCTTATTCTCTTTGTCTCTCTCTCTCTCTCTCTCACTCTCTCTCTTATACACTCAGATGCATGTTATAAACTACACTTTGTTGTTGTTGTGTGTGTGTGTGTGTGTGTGTGTGTGTGTGTGTGTATTCACAACTGAATAGTGCCAGTTTCCTAGTTATACTACAGAAAGTCAGCATTACTTTCTACCTAACCCTGCAGTGAACTGAAAATAAAAAGAGAGTGGCCGGGAAGAGAGGTTCCAAGATCCGTGCAAAGCCAAAGTGTCTTTGACCAAGTTTATCAAGAGTGGTATCGCATTGTTTTAGAAATGGATGGATTATTTGGGTCGGTCAATTAACTAAACACCGGACAATGAATCCTTACAGTACTACTTCAGTTTGTGATTGATGGTGAAAGTATGGATGTGCAATACCAACGAAAATAGGTTTCTAGTCGTTGAGAACATCCCTAATATAACAATCTCAAACAAAGAGACACATAACAACTGAATATTCTTTTTTTTTTGATGCATACAAACATGTCAGATGTCTGGAATGGAGAAAAATGTTACATGTCTGTAGCAGTTTCGCCTGCCACACGCCACCCAATGCCGGTTTCACGGACCTCAGGCACAAAGACACAGAAGATGGGGTTTCAGACACACAGTTTATTGTAGAGAGTGGGCTCAGTGGAGCAAGCCCGGGAGCAGATGGACACGTGTCATGACAAGGGCTCCTCTCCTGAGTGTCTGTGGGGATGGGGGTTTTACTTTACAACAAGCAACAGGTATGCAGCCACACTCATCCTGGGTCCCCAATTACCTAGACCCAGGGCAGGTGTGGCTGCTCAAACCACACCATCCCCACACCACATTCCCCCACCAGCAAACTGAGGGCAGTGGCTAAAATACAGACTTTGACACAGGGTTACTATACCTTCAATTAATAAAACACTGGACTCTGAAACAAGGTTCCCATACCTCAAACCAACAAAAGAGTCCAACAAAACAGAACTAGTCACCTTCCTGGGGACCTGGTTCACCGGAACACCATGGTCGATCGGCTTCCAGAAGCACCAGGGTGACGGCAGACTGCCCCCTCCTCCCTTCCGGGGTGTTGGGCCTTGGGCTACTGTGCTCGCTGGTGAAGGCGTGGCTGGATTTGGCTGCTGCAGGGGCTGCTTGGAGGGGTGGCCTGGCTGCGGGTCTGCTGGATGGTCCTGGCGGTGGCTGCTTGGCAGAGTAGCTAGCTGCTAGCGGTTACCTGTGGTGGTTTCTGGGCTGCTTCTCCCCAGGTCCTCCGCCGGACACCCTGGATGCTGCTACTACCAGTTGGGAGAGGGTTGCTGCTGTGTCCCTTTCCCGTGCGGGAGAGTCCCTGTTCAGGTGCCAGTGTGGCAGTTCGCCTACCACACACCAACCAAGTGGTGTTTTCAGGAACCTCCGGCACAGAGACACAGACGACGGAGGTTTCAGACACACAGTTTATTGTAGAGAGTGGGCTAGATGGAACAAGCCCTGGAGCAGATGGACATGTGTTATGACAAGGGCTCCTCTTCTTAGTGTGTGGGGGGATGGGGGTTTTAACTGTTGCTGGTTGAACAACCAATGCAGCCACACTGATCCTGGGCCCCAATTACCTAGGTCAGGTGTGGCAGCTCAAACCACACCATCGCCACACCACCATGTCACTTAAAAGTTTAGGATTCAGGATCGATATCGGTATTGAAAAAGTGATATCGGTCAAACTGTTGGTCCTGTACACCAGCGATTTCCAACATGGGGTTCCTGACCCCCACAGGGTGCCGCTAGAGATCACAGTGGCCGGTCAACAGGCAAAAAAAACCCCACAGTGTGTAAGTTTATATATGTATTGTAACAAAACATGACTATGCAGTATATTCTAATGTATGGTACGCCCTGAAAACCTTGCTCCCTCCGTCATGAATTGAGAGAGAGCGAGAGAGCCCTGGTGGCCTGTCCTGGAGCGGCATCGCACAGGAACCTCCTCCACCGCGCCACCTTCTGCCTCAATGAAGATGAAAACATGTTTGAAAGGCAAACATCTCCCCTCCTCCTCCACTATCCGCCCCGTCACCCCTGCTACAGAGCAGACAGGATTCTAGAGCGCGGCGCATGTGGGTTGCAGCATTACATAACCGATTCCTCTTCGTTGCCATTCTAGGATGTTTTAAGAAAGGCGCTTCAAATTTGCGGGCGCGCAGAGGTTTGTACTCATGCCCACACATACACCGAAAAACACTGAGAAACGCTGATGGGGAGAGAGAGAGAGCGAGCGAGAGAGAGAGAGATAGAGAGAGAGAGAGAGAGCGAGAGAGAGAGAGAGGAAACCAGGAAAACAGTGGAAGAGAATGTTTTTTCATTTTTCTTTGCTTAATCAAAACTATGCGTCTTCATTTTTCAACAAGCATTCCAAGCAGCTTACGTAACGAGCTTTCATTGTTGCCCATTAGCGGAAAAGATGGCTTTATCAAAAATGTATATTTTACATGAGAGGGAGACGCCTCCAACAGATTCATTGGGTGAATTTTCATTTTTAATAGTGCTCTTACTGCAACCGGGACCAATGTCGTTATTTCCACTCCCAATTATTTAGTCTTTGGGTTTGGAACAGCGTGACGTGAATTGGATAACAATGATGCATATTATATTCTCCATATCTGTAACTCAATACCAGCATCCATCACTAAATAACAGTTTGTTAAGGTATGTGAACTGGTATGTGAATTATCCTAAACTCTTGTCAAGGTTTTTCCTGATTGTGGTGTGGTGATGGTGTGGTATGAGCAGCCACACCTGTCCTGGGTCTAGCTAATTGGGGACCCAGGATCAGAGTGGCTGCATACCTGTCGCTGGTCGGTTGGTCTAACAAGCAACAGGTAAAACCCCCATCCCCACACACACTCAGGAGAGGAGCCCTGTCAGGACCTGTGTCCATCTGCTCCGGGGCATTTTCTATCAAGCCCCATCTTCACAATAAACGTATGCGTTTTCTACCCCTTTTCCTGTGTCTCTGTGCCGGAGGGCCCTGACACGCCACTTGGGTGGCGTGTGGCAGGCGAAATGGCCACACTGATGCCACTGTGACAAAGTTCAACGGGGTGTTGCTTTGACCAAAACATTCCATATTATATTACACTTCCATAACATATTACTCTATAAATTGTTAATGTCTGACCCATGAATATTATTTGATTTCTCACAGCGAGTAATGTGTGAGTAAATATACGGCTGAGACAAAAATCCTATTTATCTCTTTTCTTCCTCTTTTTCTTCTTTTAATGAAGTAATCGCTTATATTTTGTCAGTGTTCCCTGATTACTCTCATGGAATGGAACGTTTTGGACCCCAGGAAGCGGGGGATCTAACGGGAATCCTAATAAACAAATAATAACTAAGAATTACACGTGATGCTGCTGGTATGTTTTCTTCACCGTTTGGGACGTGGGAAAGGATCGCCCATGCCTGGAATACCAGCAGCAGGGTGTCTTGATTCATGGAGGTGACGCGGTTACCAAGGTTACAGGGGTTAACAAGGTTAACGAGGTTCCCACTGGGTCACAGAGGGCAGTCATACACTCCAGATTAAAAGTTGCATCCATCACCAGTGGATTCCAGGACCAACCTTAGGAGTTGGTGTGTGTGTGTGTGTGTGTGTGAGTGTGTGTGTGTGTGTGTGTGTGTGTGTGTGTGTGTGTGAGGGTGCATTAGGGCCGGGGAAACGCTAACCCACAGGTGATACGCCCCTTTCAGTGAGCGCCATGGCAGGTTTGTAAACTCCCAACGTTTCCCAGAACGCTGGGATGTGAGCTGGTGTGCGGGACTCCATATACGTTCGATTGGATTATCCTTCTTAATTAGTAGGAACAGCCTTGTAAGAGTACACTGGCTCTCATGTGCCTCCATAATCCCTTTCTCCTCCCCCCTGCCCTCTCTCTCCCTCTCTCTCTCTCTCTCTCTCTCTCGCAGTGGACAAAGGGGTGGGAACAGACAGAATACGGATGATGATGTTTTACTCATGGCAGGCTCATCGAGTCCTACCCACTACGCAGGCTCCGTTTGGAGACGAGCGCTTGGTCCAAAGCTGTCGACAAGGCATTTAACTCCTCACTATCAGCCTGTGGTCCTCACGCTGGGTCCCTCCCTCACGGGGGCCCCCTCCGAGGAACCAGATTAAAGGTGATTAAGCTTCACCCTCCGGCCCACAGGACTGTGGAATTCCTTGACTGAGAAACCCTCGCTGGCCAAAATCAAAACCATGCTCATGGCCATCATTTATAACTATTTGGATGATTAAAGTTGTTAATATTTTGAAAGTTTATTGTATAGACAGCTTGCGAGTAACCCCCAACCACCCTCCCCCTCCCACCATTATCCCTCCATTAACTGAATCAAACATAATTCAAATATTCTGTAGGAAATAACCAAATTATGAAATGACACAATTGGCCATCCTTATTCACTATGACAACCCACTCCTATATCATGTGTAATTAATGTGTCATGATGCCTTAAAAAATAAGGTGAGTTTCTAATGCCCTGGTAATGGGATCATATCCAATACTAATCATAACAGTCCCAAAACAACCACGGCAAAACCAGGGTGGAGGAGAAAGGTTTAACTCTGATGTCCTAGAGTTCAGAGTACACAAAGTACAAAGCATGATGTCACTTTCCAAAATAGAAGCTATGACGGAGGAGTAAGTAGGAGGAAAAGGAAGGAAATCCCCCCACGGCTTCTATTGTTCTATGTCGTTCTTTGCCTATCAATTGTTTCACTGGGGATTGTTGCCCAACAGTACCATGGCAACCACTTTGTAACGGGTGTTTTAGTCAGTGGTTCTCAACTGGCGGGCCCGATCTTAGGCGGGCCATTTTGAGTGGACCGTGGGTATATACAAAGAATGTTCCGAAATCTAAATAGATATTATTTAGAAGAACACTGAAGGGACGGTCCGTGAACTATGGACCACAGTGAATCCTGTTTTCAACGGTTTAGGTTGTTGAAGCTTAACATTATAATATGTTTGTTTTCTTTTGTTTTTTTTTTTGTTCCAGGAAAAATAATAGCGTTGTTGAGGGGAGAAGGGCAACACGCCTCAGTGGTCACATTCATGAAGATGCAGCCTTCAGGGCTGTGGTGACACACGGACCCCTGGGTCAGGGAGATGGCCGCGAGATGGGGGTCAAGGCCGCACAAACGGCCCCATAGAGATGGCATCAACGCTGGAATGAAAAACATCTTCAGGAAATATAACGATAATTATAGATGAGTAGATGGAAGTGCTCTAGCTGAAAGGAAAACGCGTGTGTTTGTAGATTTAGATTTTGTGTTCATGCTCTCCAGGAGAGAGAGCTACTCTGCATCACAGAGATTTTCTGCGGATGTTTTTTTTTGTTGTTTTTTTTCCCAAAGGCGGAGAGAGAGAGTGAGAGAGAGAGAGAGAGAGAGAGAGAGAGGCGGATCGGATGAAAAACAGAATTCGGAGAGGAGAACCTGTGGAGAAACCCGCCCTGCCCGCTGCCAAAGACTTGAAAACAGCCTGACTGGCCTCTGATGTGATATCACGCAGCCAGGGAACAGCCTGAGAGCCTTCCTGGCTTTGATATCTTCAACCCACAGGAAGGGGAGGGGCGGGGGGACAAAGAGGTGAGGAGAGGGAGAGCTGGAGAGAGGGAGGGAGGGAGGGACACAAAGAGACGAGGAATGATGTCGAACAGAGTGGACAGGGGGTTGTGAAGAAGGTGACGGGAATGGACACCCGGATACTCGACCACAGGATGCTGGGACTTTACTCGGTGTCTCCGAATACTCAGTTAAAGTGGTAATCCGTCAGTTTATCAACGTTAAAAAGTTCCATATTTTATTTATATTTTTTTTATCTGCCACATTATAAGAAGCCAGGGCTCGACAGTAACAGTTGCCGACCCATTTATCATTAATGGGTTTTTTTCCATCTGAGAGAACGACGCCGTCGATGGTTTACTAGTGGGACTCTGCGTGGGACGCTGCGTTCCCAGGCTGGGGAAACCGTAACGCATGTCGGAAGTGATGCGTTCCGGGGAACCCGGAAAACCGTCGGCTACCACAATGAGCAGGCACCCGCAGAGGGAGGGCGGCGCAGGTTCCCCGAGCACCTGCTCCTTTGCCCCACGCTGCCCCTTTTATCAGGCACCTTTTTTTTTTTTCTTTCGAGTGGGCATCGAGGTGCGCGACGGTGCGCATGGGCCGTCGCCCGTGATCTGCGCCTCCCCCGCTGTGCCGCTCCGTTTCCTTATGGAACGAAACAAAACACACGGGAACACCGCCTCACCCGGAAGATTCAAATTCTGCAAAAGTATCAGATAAAACACAAAGTACAAAGAACTTTGTTTGGTTACTGCAATAAAGCTTTATAAACATTTTTTGATGTCCCATTTTCATTATTAAGCATGCATGTCTCCTCTTTCCAAGATGCACTGACGGTTCAAGAAGTGAGAGGCAGCTGCAGTGAATGTGATATTCAACATTCGTAAAAAAAAAAAAAAAAAAAAAAATATCCCCACCCCACCCCCGGGTGTTCAAGAAAAACAAAAACAGATCAATCGATTAGAAGGAGGAAAAATTTGCCGTTTGGAATGGAATTCTGGGACCGGGCAGTGCAACCCAGCCCACGGACGTTTGGGGTTTGAGGGGACGCGGAATGGAAGGGAAGTAGCAGCGAAAAGAGAGGAGGGAGATGGAGGGAGCGAAAGAGACGGAGGGAACGGGCGGAGGCGGAGAGGGCAAAGACGAGCGAGAGGCTACGCGAGAAACAAGGGAGGAAAAAAGAGGGAGAGGACAGGCCGACGGAAAGGGGGAAGGAACGAGGAACGACAGAGGAGCGGATGCACGCGTTTTTTTCACTGGCGTTATGTGTAATCTCGGCACATTGAGAATACGGCTCGAGTGCCTTTGGAGCTGAACCGAGGTGGACCTGGTTTACTCGGAGGCCCTCACGGCTGGAGCATCTAGCTTGTACCCGGACATGGAGAAAGGAAGAAGGCGGGACTCACGCGCTGCAGTAGGGCTTCTTGTCGTAGCCCTTGTAGTTCTTCATGTTCAGGGTCATCTTGCACACCTCGCAGTGGAAACATCCTTTGTGCCAGTTCTGGACGCACAGGAAAAGCAACGTTTCAGCGTCAGCTCGCGTCACGGCCCCTCTCACGCTCCGTCGCGGGACAACGTGGCGTTTAATATCATACGCACACTTGAATTGGTGAAGGATTTTGTACATTATGAACTAATAACGCTGTTGGCTGCTTGTTAGGCCAGAGGCGGCCTACAGCGGGTCAAGGTTTGCGGGCTGAAATCCTGGCTCTGCCGTGACCCCGCACCCCCAAGGTCAACCTCGTCAATACACTACTATGTAACTATAAATCAATCTTTCATAACACCTTTTAAAAATAGTTACTTGCTTTTTTTTTTTAACTTTTTTATCCATTTATTTTCTCTTAATTCAGTTACTATAGCAATGTTAGGATAGGACTGGATATTATCACTATCCTATTATTGCAAATTGTCCACTGTAGTAATAGTTGACAATTTTATGATTTGACATTGTAAGTATTGATTTTGATCAATAAAAAATAAAAAATAAAATAATATATTATATCAAATAATACAATAAATAAACAACAAATTCATTAATTAATTGATTGATTGATTGATTCATCAACTAATTAATATAATGACACATATAAATACATTAATAAATAAATGTGTAAATTAACAACTTGAAGCTCTCTGCACGATAAGAGCAAAATAAACCCCATCTATCCTTCTTCAAGGCTTCTGCTGTTGTTGAGCATTAGTCCTGCGACGGATCCTGTGAAGAAACCGCCAGACCCAGCGTTTTAAGGGGGGACACGTCGTTAGGCAACATGCGGGTCTCAACGCACACTGAACAAGACGAGATCAGACGAGATGACGCCACTCGCAAGCCCTCGGCTGCTCCAACTACCACCTGCTCAACCCATAGGTGGCCTTTTTATTTTCCAACTCAGCAGCAGGCACTGGGAGCTCCTGTCACCCGATGCCGTGAACTCGACACTGCTCCAGATCAATAAATGAATAATTGAGCCAGTAGAAGAACGCAATGCAGGGTGTTGTGCTGTTGGGTGAGAAATGAGGCACCCGTGGGTCCCAACCATGGACACACACGCACCATTAATGCTCTGTAAATGTAAATGTAGCCTATTATAAATGCAACAAACAACAGAGACACGTTTCTCCAAACGCGAATAACATATGTTTCACATGTATTCTTCTTTTATTATTTGTTTTACGTTACTTTTTTTTTTGTTATTACATGTAATCGTTTAAATATGATTGAATATTGGCTATATTGTTATGTGTTGTCGGTACAAACTTTCAAAGGCCCAAAACACGCATTTAAAAGTCTAAATATCGCTATTTTTCTTTTTCTTTTTTTTTTTTGCATTAAAAATAAATCTGAACACAGATTCTTGATTGTAGTATGTGTTCATATTCATCCGTGTGCGTTTTCGTTCATCGAGTTTAAATAGATTTGTGAATTGTGGGGTAAGAAAAAAAAAAACAAAACAAAGAAAGAAAACAACCCCAAAACATGTGTTTCTCACCTTATCCAGACAGTTGACTTTCTCCGTCGGGTAGACTATCTTCCCACAGCGCGCACACTGAGGGTTCATTTTCCCCCCCAAAAAACCCGCTCCCTGCTTCCCAGCAACTAATTCCGTCTGAAAGGTGTCACGGTGCTGCCCAAAAGGTGGTGCGCGGTGCTGTCCCGAAGGTGGTGCACGGTCCTTTACGGTGCACGGAGCGGCTGCAGGGCCAGCGTGGAGACTGCGGAGCGGCGCGCTCGTCTCGTTCGGGTCCCGCACTGGAGCCTGCAGCTCGGATAGGAGGATGGATGGATGGATGGATGGATGGGTGGATGGATGGATGGATGGGTGGGTGGATGGGCGCTGGTGGAGGAGGGTGACTGGTCTCTGCCCACACGTTTCATTCAAGAGGTTTTTTTTTATACCACGTTGAGCGCTCCAAACTCCAGGGGGTTCCCAAACATGGGGTCCGCGGTCTCTCTAGGAGTCCTCGAATAGATGACAGGCGGTCCACAGGAAAATAAAATGTTTTAAACGTTTTTTTGTCAACACACACACAGACAGACACACACACACACACACACACACACACACACACACACACACACACACACACACACACACACAGAGGTTGGTATGCCATTATTTTGATTTTTCCGGATTTCGCAAAAACCTGAGTCAAGTGTAAAGCAGTTAGATAAATAAACTGATGCTATATAAGCAGATAACAATTCCAAATCAAAATAATCCAAAAAATAAAACGATGTTGATCCTGACGACAGACAGAAGTATTTGGGGCAATCAATGTCATAGCCAAGCCAACTGCGCTACCTGCTGGTCAATAGCGGTATCCAACTTCCTGCTAGATTGTACAGAATGTTTACTGCCTGCAGTAACTGTTTTTGCACCCGACCTACTCTGAATAGTTGCCCTTTATGTTTTAAGTTGTTGAAAATGCATTGAAATACAACGCATTTAGCTGAAAGTGTGTGTGTGTGTGTGAGTGTATATATATATATGTAAAGCAATATAAAGTAAACTACAGGACAGCATAACGGTAGCAGTAACCGTATTTGCTGCACAAATAACATACACACATATGCACAGTTTAAGACACACATTTATTTTTAAATGTTTGAAACTTGGATATACTGTAAGTCACAAGCATTTGTCAGACATTTAAAGTTCACACAAAGATGCAACACAATAACACAATAAAAACAATAATCACACAAACACATACAATAATTACATACACACAGTTTGATCGTGGTTTTTCACTTAACCACTAATACAACTAACCATTCCCCATCAAAACAATTAACATTGTTCATCTTTCAATTTGTCCATTTATACACCGCAATAATAATAATAATACCCAAGTTATGTTTAAATAAAAGTAAATAAATTAAATATATAACCAAGCATATTCTATTCTGCGGTATTGTTTGAGGTTGTACTTTGGCATTTATCCACTATATGGGCCAGTCAGTCGCTGTCTGAGTTTGTTGTTTGGCGTGTACTGTAGCTGCCACCATCAAGCCAATACTTAAATTATAATTGTGATTAAGTTACTTCAAACTCTAACCCTTCATGTGGCGTTTCTGTCATTTTGTCCACATCTGGGATCTAATAGATGTGTAAAGGCAGCCGTTCTCAACTGGGCAAGACTCAGGAGCCAAATTTGTCTTCAGGCATTAAGTCACGACATAAAACATAATTTGAGATTTACATTACTCCGATCTTCACAAAATGAACAGTGCCGTCATTTAAGTGCATGTTAAAAACACAAAACAACCAAAAAAGTTGCATTAAGAGATAAAATCCCATTGAAACACAATCGACTCATTCCTGAGCTTTTAAATCAAATGCTAAGAGGCTTCACGGGAACAGCAGGAAAACCAACAGCTTAACGACTGAATGCCTTTGAATCGACAGAGAGGACATATGCGGCTGTCGTCCACACCCAAACTGACCTACGACTCGACCAGTTGGGAAACACTGGTTTAAATGACTGATCTATTACAGCATATATATTTTTCCCTAAATATAGTTCAGCTGCACGTTCACTTTTTTGTTGCTGTTGAGAGTCAGTTCTTCACAGTAAGTTAAATGGAAAACCTCACGGCAGTTTATAATTCTGCATTTGTGTGTTTGATCCATTTCAATCTGTGTACCAGTATGAGATTTTTAAAGTGACAGTTAAAGTAGCAATAGACAATGTTTTTGCTTTTAGTTGTCATTATGAAGTTAATGTTGATGGTACAGTGTAATAGCTATAGAATAATGACACCATGGGCGTTTGGATTGGTTCCCTATAAGCCTCCATATCACTGCAATCAGACTGCCACCGGGTACAACTCCTGGGAAAATAATAGATTTACGGAAATGCGTCAACCAATGCGCAACCATTGTGCATTGGCGCAATATATTGGTAGATCATAAACCCGAGAATATACAAACACACACTGAAATTGGTTGAGAAATGTAAACGTTTAAAGTGCTCTTTATCCAGAAAAAAACAAAACACGCAGCACCCCCGTCTACTTGTTTTTGTTTTACAGGCCAGTCTTGCCCATTGCCCGCATCATAACGACGAGCCGAAGCAGTCAATGCTTATACTGTATTTCCTAAAATATTAACTGGTAGTCAAATTAAAAACTGGGCCTCTAATAAATGCCGGAGGCGCGGTCGACATGTACAAAGAAAAGCCTGCGCCAAATACAGACCGGGAAGAACTTTGTGTTTTGATTGTACTGTAGATGTATTTACTTTACCCCATTTCCTACTGCTTCGAGCAGATCGCTTCTTGGGGCAAATGCCCCGCTCTGAGCACTCCAAAGCAGGAAGTGCGGCGTTCAAGGGAAACTCTGAGAACTGTAATCCCCCTCGTTGGCTACCACCACAAGTGTGACTTTTAGAGTAGCTTTGAGCTCTCTCTTTTTTCATGATACATGTGTTTGCATGGCATGGCACATAGAGGGAAGTTTGATTTACAGAGCCCCTTCAATAGTAATTATATTATTTAAGAATTCCAGCACAGCCTTTCAAGTGCATTTCACATTATCAAATGGTCTGGTTCTGGTCTGGAAGACAAGCTGTGATTTGGCACAGGGAGCCGGTCACAGGCCCCATCAGCCTAAACGCTGGGTAGACGGGCTCCGTGAACGTGCTGTGAAACGTGTGCACGTGGATCTTGGAACTAGCGCAGACTCGGAAGAAAGACAGCGAACCAGCCTGCCAGTCCAGATACAACCCGATGCTGTGGCAGCCGGAGGGCTGAACGGCCGCCACCTTCTTCTTGCCGTTGTGCCGTGCACTGTAACTGAAGTCGGAGCAGTCCAGACTCCACGACGCAGCATTGCTACCGAGCTTGGAATCGATCATCTCCCCCGTCCTGTCGCAGACTCTGTATGAAACCCCGATGGAAACCAGACCTCTCCATTCCAGCTCCCAGTAGGCGCGTTGGGACAAGGCCTCCATGCACAGAACCTGCCTCCAGCAGCCTTGCGCCCCTGTCCCCGGCACGTCGACATCCAGGTCTTTCCCGGTGCCCTTGGGGTCCTGGGTGAGCTTCAAGGCGTCTGAAAATGGTGACCAAGACGCAAAGTAAAATGAAGAAACGTACACAATAAGTGAGCATTTACAGGATTGTTATTGTCTGCGATACTTAAATACCCATGAAAAATTTGTACATGTGCACATCTTTGTGCATTATGTGCACAATACCCAATAGAAACTTGAATGAATTATGTGTCACAATTCATAAATATGCTGCATAGTGCTTTGTATTGCTATTCTATTTGGTGTTACTGTATTGCTGTGTCGTACTGTTGTATACTGTACTCTATTCCCTTCTATTTTGTACCCCAATCTGTATTATCTTTTTGAGTCTTATCTAATTTTCTATTGTTTTATTCACTAACTTCGTCATGTTTTAGTAATCTGTTAGTTTCAGTTAGAAAGCTAGGTAGGAACTGCCCCCCCCCCCGGTGGGCTGTGAAGGTACTGGAGGTGGGCCAGGTCATTTATAATAAATAAAAAGTTTTTAATTTTCAATTTTGTAATTGAGTTTGAAATTCACATAACTATTTATGATTCAATATTTGCATTTAAAAAAGTGATAAGAACTGATAAAACAAAGCCATGGGATTTGAACGTTATTTTTCGTTTATCTGACCTATTTTTGATCCGGAACGTATCGGAAATACTTAATCCTAGTCCCGTGTGTTGATCAGGGTCGGGATTAAAGGTTCGGGTGGGCCACATAAGAATTTCCAATTTCAAATTGGGCTGCGGCATTCTTAAGTCTAGAAATGGCCGGTCTAGAGTAAATTGTGCCACATTAAAATGTAATCGTCACACGAACAACGTGAAATGCAGCACACATGGCACATAGACAGTGTTCTCTCCAGCGTTGAAATCACACATTGTGACATCAAAGGTCATCTTGAAGCAGGGGCAGAAACTCACATTTTTTATGTCCGGGACGAATCCATTGTTCTCCATTGTAAGCAACACTATAAGGAAGTACAGTACATAGACATATGGACATCAGTGGAAGTCAGATTTTTTTTTTATGTAAACAATCTGACTTTGATTGACAAATTAATAATAATCTTTACTGACTTTTCAAAATAGTAACAGTGCTCTGAGGACATCAAATAACAAACATTAAAAAGGGAAAAGGTACAAGTATAGTCGAAAATATGCAGATAAAATAAACAAACAAGAATTAAAAGGTAATCAGAAAATGACAAGATTTGAAAGACCAGACTCAAACAAGTTACTTTATTTTGTGCATACACTATATGCGTCTCTCGCTTCATGCTGATTGAAAACAAAACTCCAAACAACAGCGCTGTATTGAATATATTGTCAGGATATGAGGTTGCTATAAAGAGACGGGATCTTTCTACTTACTTCAGAGTGTCCAGTGTCCAGTGTGGGTCTTTCACGAAAGCAGAGAGCTCCACCATGTTGCAGTCTCCTGGGTTGTTGTAGCTCAGGTCTAGCTCTCTCAGATTGGAAGGGTTGGACTTTACAGCCGCGGCCAGAAACGCACAGCCCTCTTCTGTGAGCAGACAGCCTGAGAGCCTGCACAGAGTCCAGCACACAGAGGGTAAGGCTTGTGCTGCGTTCGAAAATCGGGCCACCTAGCGTGCTTGAGCAAAGCGAACAATGGCTTTTTGGAGATACGACACACCACTTCCTTTGAGCACTTTGAGGATTGATGGCAATACTTACTGAAAACAATGCCATCTGCTGCAACCAGCCCTCCTCCATTGGTAGTTGTCAATGCATTATGGAATATATTTGCCTGCATCATGTACTGTATATACATACAATAGTGTTGCACATACTAAACATGCCATTACTACCTTTAATTAGTGTACCAAATACTATGCTGGTATACAATTTTGCATCGGAGTGAAAGGATTCAAGAGGTTTATTCGTCACATACATATTCATACGTTAATACATATACTGTATGCAGTGAAATGTCTTTGCAAAGCACCCGGAGATTATGCACAATAGTTACAAAACCAAACATAATAGCTAACAAAATTTCTACTTAGCTTACTAACTGAAACTAACTAATTCCTAAAATGTAATGCAGTTAGTGAATAGAATAATATAAAATAGAATGACACTCAAAAAAGTAATACAGAGTGGCGCTACAAAACAAAGGTAAAGGGAATTGAGTTATGTATATGAGATAGGCCATATGTGCAGTAAAGTGCACGTGAATAAAGTGAGGTAGTGTGTAGAGATATACAGTACACAACAGTAAGACACAGCAATACAGTAACACCGAACAGAACAGCAATACAAAGCAGCATGCAGTAACCCAGAACAGTGATACAGTAACCCAGAATTGTCATAAAGTACAGTATGCAGTAACCCAGAACAGTGATACAGTATGCAGTACAGTATGCAGTAACCCAGAACAGTGATACAGTACAGTATGCAGTAACCCAGAACAGTGATACAGTATGCAGTACAGTATGCAGTAACCCAGAACAGTGATACAGTATGCAGTACAATATGCAGTAACCCTGAACAGTGACACAGTATGCGGTACAGTACGCTACATACAGTACAGAAGGTAGTGGAGCCTATGTGTGTGGCTCAGTGAGGACCCCTGGTGAGGTCAGCATTGACAGTTCTTATGGCTTGCGGGAAGAAACTCTGTCTCAGTCTCTCTGTTCTCGGTGTGTGACTACGGAGGCGCTTGCCTGACCGCAGCAGCTGGAACAGTCCCTTGTTGGGGTGATGAGGATCCTTCATGATCCTGCGGACTCTGCCATTACACCCCCAGGGAGGGGAGCGTAGTTCCAGTGGTACATTCGGCTGAACGCACCACCCTCTGCAGGGCCCGCCTGTCCTGATCAGTACAGTTCCCAAACCAGTGATGTTGCCTGTCAGGATGCTCTCCACTCCTCCACAATAGAAGGACTTGAGGATCCTCACCGAAACCGTGAATTTCCTCAGCTGCCTGAGGTGGTAAAGATGCTGCCTCGCCTTTCTCACCAGAGTGTCTGTATGTAAAATCCATGTTAAATCCTCCTTTATGTGGACTCCTAGGTACATGAAGCTGCTCACCCTGTCGATCGAAGCCCCATTAATTACCAACGGCGCGTGCGTCCTTTGTTGTAGTCCCCTCAATCAGCTCCTTAGTTTTGCTGACGTTCAGGAGGAGGTTGTTGTCCTGACACCAGAGTGACAGGTCAGACACCTACTCACAAGAGGCCTTCTCATCGCCGTCGGTGATCAAGCCCTCCACGACAGTGTCGTCAGCAAAGTTGATGATGGTGTTGGAGCTGGACCTGGCCACACAGTCATGTGTGTACAGGGAGTACAGTAGGGGGCTGAGGACGCAGCCCTGGGGGGATCCCGTGTTCAGAGTGAGGGTGCTGGACGTGTGCCTCCCCACCCTAACCACCTGGAGCCTGGCAGTGAGGAAGTCCAGGATCCAGGTACACAGCGGAGTGTTCAGTCCTAGCTCCCGCAGCTTGACAGCCAGTCTGGTGGGGACTATGGTATTGAAAGCTGAACTATAGTCGATGAACAGCAATCTCACATAGGCCCCCTTCAGATAGATGCATTGATGCATTGAGATTGAGAGCGATTGCGTATTTGCATTGCAAGCGTTTATTTTTTTTATCTTAAGCGAAACAACATGGCTGTGACCAGAAATTAATCTAATCTAATCTAAAAATGTCATACCATGGCCTCGAAAATATATCATGAGAGTAGTAAGTGTCAACTCTACTACTTCTATTTATGTAAATCACACTTTGGATCTGAGGAACAGTTCTCCAAGCCTCCACAGCAGAGGGATGGAAACACGCTGACCAAGTCTTGCTCGGTGGGGTTTATTGTAGCATGATTGAATATACAGGTAATCAAGATTGACCTCCTCTCTACTGATTTTGGTAAGCAGGCTATTCATTGTTCTAAGCCGCTTCATGAAAATAAACCTCCTACCTGAGTGTCTCCAGTCTACAGTTCGGATTCTTCAGTCCAGCAGAGAGCATCGTGAGTCCAGTATCCTGTAAGTTGTTGTTGTTCAGTTCCAGCTCTTTCAGATGGGACGAGGTATGGCTTAGAACTGTGGCCAGATGTTCGCAAGACATCTCCGTTACTCCACAATTATTGAGCCTGAGATCGAAAGGAAATTAGTCTTTAGCAAAAACCCATATATTTGTGACATACATATCATTTAGTTCCACCAAAAGGTTTCATACGGTTACGAAAAAATACCTCAGTGTCTCCAGCCTACAATGCGAACTTCCCAGCCCATCGCAGAGCAGCCTCACTCCTGAATCATGTAGGTTGTTGTTACTCAGGTCCAGCGCTCTCAGGTGTGAGGATTTTGATTTCAGAGCGGAGACCAGCACCAGACAAACATCTTCTGTTGCAAAGCCACAGCCAGAGAGTCTGCCGGGAAATATCATGAAAGGAAAATGAGATAGACGGACAGAGAGAGATGGACAGACAGAATGAAAAATAGACAGATGATGCTTACATGGCCGTCCTCCAGTTCGTCACAGCTGGTGTCAACCTTACAAGCCCCTCCGTCGAGGATGTGTTGTAATTATTCATGTCAAACTCTTCCTGGACCTTTAAATTCTGAAGCAGGCAGGCCAGCACAGAGCACTGGATCTCGGAGAGTTCCGTCTCTGATCGGTCTTTCGACTCCAGAAGGTTTTGGGTGTCTTCATGCACCGAGTAGTCCCTCATCTCAATCAGGCAGTGGACGATATTCATTAATCTCTCCGGGGAGACATCTTTCCCCGGCAGCGTTTTCAGATTATGAATGATTTTCTGGCTGCTGTCTTGAAAGCTCGACATGTCACCCAGCAATCCTTCCAAGAGTTTCCGGTTTGACTCCAGTGAGAGACCGTGGAGGAAACGCACAAAGAGGTCCAGGTGGCCATTCTTGCTTTCAAATGACTTATGCATGGATGTCCAGAGGACGTAGGATAGGTGTGGCACTCCTTCGAACACGCCCACAAGCAGTGGCTTCAATGGTTCCCTGATCTTATTTTCACAACAATGGATTATGTAGACAGCTGCCATGAACTCCTGAATGCTCAGATGGACAAAGCAGTAGGCAACCTTGGGGAGTACAGACTCAATTTTGGAAATCTGTGTGCAAACCCCATGGTACAGTGACACATCTCTGTCAGTGAGACCACACTCCTCCATGTCTTCTTGGTAGAAGATGCAGTTACCTTTCTCCAGATGTTCGAACGCCAGCCTCCCCATCTTCAGAAGAACTTCCCGTTCAGACTGTAAGATTTCCAGTTTATTCATCTCATGTCTCCCATCAAACTTTTCCTTCTTCCTCTTGGTTTGCACAAGCAGGAAGTGAGCATACATCTCTGTCAGAGTCTTGAGCGAGTCTCCTGTTTCCTCACTAATCGGCATGTCCTCCAGAACTGTAGCAGTGATCCAACAGAACACTGGGATGTGGCACATGATGTAAATGCTTCTTCTGCTTTTTATATATGTGATTATTCGGCTGGCCAGCTCACCATCCTCAAATCTCAACCTGAAATACTGCTCTTTCTGGAGGTCTGTGAACCCTTTCACTTCCGTTACCCTCTCAATACATTGAGGAGGGATCTGATGGGCTGCTGCCGGTCGTGTGGTTATCCACAGGCTGGAAGATGGAAGCAGATTCCCCTTGATAAGGTTTGTCAGAAGCACATCCAGTGGTGCTGTTTCTGTGACATCAAGCACAACCTTGTTGTGCAGGAAATCCAGTGGAAGTCTGCTTTCATCCAGGCCATCAAAGATGAACACAACTTTGCAGGTGGCAAGTCTCTCAGCTGTGACCATCTTTAAAGTTGGGTGGAAGGTGTGGATCAGCCTCAGAAGACTGTACTGCTTATCTTTCACCAAGTTGAGCTCACGAAATGGAAGCAGAATCAGGAGTTCTGTATCTTGATTGGCCAGGCCCTCAGCCCAATCAAGAATAAACTTCTGTACACAAAAGGTTTTCCCAATGCCAGCCACACCCATCATTAGAACGGTTCGAATGGGTCTCTCATCTCCAGGTAAGGGATCGAAAATGCCATTGCACGTGATCAACTTGTCATTTAGCAGGTTCCTGTTGTCAGGCATCTCCAGCTGCCACACCTCATGTTGGGTATTGACCCCCTCACTGTCTCCCTCTGTGATGTACAGCTCTGTGTAGATCCTGCGGAGAGCGGCTCTACGCCCTTCAGTAGTGCCTTCTATGACACTTTCAGCGTTCTCCTTCATGCTGTTGATGTACTCGGAATAAGTATCTGCAAGTGAGTCGTTTATTAATGAGATGAAAATACAAACCATCTATCAAATAAATAATACTGTAGTCAGTCACTCGATGGATTCAATTGGTAATCTAACAGTCATTAATAACAAATGTGGACAAATATTGCTTGAACATAATGTAGGTTATAGATAAAGACATTCTTGTACATTGATTTTATCCTAAAAAATTAAGTAATTTTAATGGAAATTGTCTGCAATCAGACACCCGCAAAAAATGCAATTACATTTTTTTTTTCTCCACAAAACAAATCCTACCTTCACTTGGTAGAATACTGGTTCTGGGTCTTTTCCCACATACAGGACATGTCTGCGCCGGTTGATGCCAGTGTCCACAGGGAAGCGTGCTCAGATTGTCCTGACACAGCTTTGAACGCAAAAGATTCTCGTCCCACACGCAATCTCCAATCTCACTAGAATGACGGAAATTAAGATTTTTGTTATCTTTTAAAATTCATTTTATTATTTTGTTATTTAATATACGGCTTTTCCAGGAATAGAGCAGACTGATGGTACATTTTCGAAGACAGACAACTTGAGGCTGAAGAATGAGTGTTGCCTTATTCAAACTGAATTTATTACCTTCAGTCAGAACTTAACTTAATATGAAGGATTTATATTTACCACAAAGACTTAGTATGCGTTGATTTATATATATTTTTTTACTCTTTTTTTTTTTTACTCTTACTCATAAACTGGTGGCCTTTCTTGATTGCTTATTTCCATGTTAAGATCAGGACTGACAGAGCGCCAACTAGTGGCTGCTGCCTCTTGCATCTCATCCACGTCTGCATGTATGTATATTGAATATGGTGTATTAAAATCTTTTCTGCGCAAACTCGTTTTCAGACTGTACTATGCTTGATTATGGGGAATCTTACGATGCATCTGAAGGTGTAGGTTCTTTGCTGAAATCGGGAGGTGACTTTATGGACGCCCTTTCCAGACAGCAGAGAACTCCCTCCTCACTTTTCAGGATGCATACCAAAGGGAAAGTAAAATTACAGATTAGATATGAGTCACACCGTGTTAATCAGTTAACGATAACTCATGTGGGCATATGAACCAATACTGTAACAGTATATATCTATTTCTATGTAAGTTTGCTTTGCATTTGAATGTGTTTATTGATAGTTGACAAACCTGATCAATATTGCATCAGCAACATTACAACATTAACATTCGCAACATGAATGGTCTCACTGTCTCACAAGATGTACATGGTTTAATTGGAGTTGAGGCCAATTACAATAATATAAAATAATTAACAATAATGAGTCGTCACTTGCAGTAATCTCTAAGAATTGCCTATTTTCTATTGCCTAAATAGCCAATTCTTTCACATGTAAAAATGTGCCAAAAATATGTCCATATGATTGCACTAAGAATTGCTCACTGTTCTAGTCCAGTTTTATTATGGGGAACTCTAAACTAACCGTGGTATGTTTGATTATGGGATATCTTACGCTACAGATGAAGGTGGCGGTTCTCCAAAATCAGGAGGTGAATTCATGGAATTTCTGTCCCCGACATTTTCCTCAGAAGTGGCCCTTTTCAAACTGCAGGTAAAATTACGGATTAATTTAGAGAGTACATAACGCACATACACACATTTTTAATCTGACGCACTCCATTTTAAGGTGTTCAGATTTGGCAGGAATGTTTATGCCATGGCGACCACTCAGATCTCAAGACACCCTTGAATCAAATGCAATTCCTACAGTCACTGCACAAACTTGTCCCAGAAATGTGTCTTGTGTCAGTGTCTTCAGCAGCAGAATTGTACAGAACCTGCAAGGCACTCTTCCTAATATTTGCAATCTCTCACCTTGTGCTTCACGCAAGGTGGTGGTCTCACAGGATGTACATGGTTTAATCGGAGTTTAGTGAGGCCAATTGACATACTAACAGCAATTACACGTAAACAATAAAACAAATAAATCATCTCATGGCTAATCCCGCCCCCTTACAACTTATTTATTATGATTAGATGTTTATTGCCCAAGACGAGGATGATTACCATAAGCATAAACAAGAGAGATATAAAAAAAACCCACGAAGAACACCATTAAAAAGTGAGAACGGCGTTAGTTTCTCACCTATGGCGGGGCGGCAGCAGGGCCGAAGTGTGCGCCGCCATCCAGTCCCTGTGCACAAAGCTCTGTGAGCTCGGTTCACGTCCACATCGCGTGCGAGGGGAACGTTAGATTCACAATGTTAAGACTTCGTGCCCGAGAACTTGTGTTTCTGTTTCTTTTCTTTCGGACCGTTTAAACGGCCCTAATAGAAACGGCCGCTACCCACAGTCGCTGAACTCCGGTAACGCCCGCTCGACGTCATTTGATCGGTGAAAAATGTGAAAATAGATGTTCGATGACCTTTTAAAAGGCGAAGAAAACAAAAACAACAAACAAATATATTTCACATACTGCGCAACGAAGAGTGTTTTGCCCTGATGGAATCTGCGTCACCGGCACTGAGGCTGCGCACACACGCTACGCCCCCTTTATATGCCTGTAACACACGCTATGAGCACAATAACATAATAATAATAATAATAATAATAATAATAATAATAATAATAATAATAATAAATACCCAGATAAACGTAAATCAAGTTGACGCGCAACTCAGCGTCTATCAAGACGGATTTCGTGATGTTTGATTCCGGGGAATCGGACTCTGACGCTATGCATTCCAACCGAACAAATTCATAAATAGACCGAGGGCGTTGACCTGTCTACGCGCGTTCTCAACACCGCTGATTATTACAACTATGGTTTGGTGTGAATGTGGAGAACTTACGTCGAGTCGCGATCGCCGAGTCGTCACGTCCAGAGTGCAGCACGAAGCGTGACGTGCGAGCTGGTCTGATAAACGACGTGACGGAGGGTGTGGGCGGGGCCCACACATAAAAATCCCCTCATGGATTATATGGGCAACCCTGAAAGTATTAATAGCGTTGTAATCATAACAAAATAATAATATAGTCTAAATCAGAAAACATATAACAAAGAAAAAAATGATATACTGTATTATATATTGTTATCTTTTGGTATTTATTTATTACTATTCTATTGCAATAAATCAAGGTTCCAACCCTATTTTTATCCTTCTTCTCCTTGGCACTCTTGGCTAAAAGTGCCCGGAACAGGACAACCGCCGCAGCTACGGACACGGTCGGGGTGTCGTTAGAGCCGGTTCAAGTTTCACGCAAATGGATCCACATACGGAGCATGAACGGGTGGAAAAACCAACAAAATTTCACCGGAAGTGGCCTAACATCCGTGCGTCGCCAGCACGCCAACGTTCTAAAACTGCGGGCCGGACGGTTCAGCGAGATGGGTTTGTGGCGTAAGACACTTTGTGACGTCATTATCCAATTTGTTATGAACGTGCAGGTTGTGGCACCGTGCGAGCTACGGGTAGTGGTTACAAACTGCGTGTAAGTGTGTCGTGGGGGGGGGGGGGCTTTTCGACTGATATTTTATTCTTTTGCCCTTTTTGTAAATATAAACGCAGTCTGTTCCATGTGACAAAGTGTCGTGTCCCTCCTTATTTTGCTGGATTCGAGCCAGTTGACCAAAACAGTCCAAAACGTATTCTTTGTTTGAGAGCTCACACGTGGAGTTTGCTTGCAGCTCCAGTGTAACAGGTCCGAATCGCACCTGTTTTTTTTTTTAGTCCCAAAAGTTTAAAAGGTTGATGAAATGCCTCAGAGGGACATGCAGTGTTTAGTCTGTTTGAATGGAACCCTGTTGTTGGGAACTTTCACACAGAGCGATTTCCTTCCACAGAGACACCGTGAGGCAGGACTCGTTGGGTTTACAGGTGGTAGACAGACACCATCTCATATTAAGGATAAAGTCATAACACGCAACAAGTGTATCAGCCTGTGGTAGTAATTCTGCGTGTCACCAGGGCTCGGAAAGCTCGCCTCACCGCATCATCACCTGAGTCGATGCCGCGTTCAATGGAGACACAGAAAATTGTAACTTGTTTTAGATGTAATGCTGATGTAAAGAGGAGCGACAGAATGGTGCTGATGCTACATTCCATGGGAACTCCAAAATTTGTAATTGGTGTCATTAATGGACCCTGTGTATTGCTGCCTGCAGCTATATTTATTATTATTATTATTATTATTATTATTATTATTATTATTATTATTATTATTATTATTATTATGTTCTTCATTATTATTATTATTATTATTATTATTATTAATAATAATAATAATAATAATAATAATAATAAGAAGAAGAAGAAGAAGAAGAAGAAGAAGAAGAAGAAGAAGAAGAAGAAGAAGAAGAAGAGGAATTATTATTATTGTATTTACTATTGTATTTAATAGTAAATATATTAATATATTTACTATTGTGTTTATTATAGGGTAAGGGTCATTATTATTATTATTATTATTGTTATTATTAATATTATTATTCTTATCATCATCATCATCATCATCATCATAATCGCCATCATCATCATTACCATAATCATAATCATTATTATTATCATTATTATTATTATTATTATTATTATTGTTATTATTAATATTATTATTCTTATCATCATCATCATCATCATCATCACCATCATCATCATAATCGCCATCATCATCATTACCATAATCATAATCATTATTATTATCATCATTATTATTATTATTATTATTATTATTATTATTATTATTATTGTTATTATTGTTATTAATATTATTATTCTTATCATCATCATCATCATCATCATCATCATCATCATCATAATCGCCATCATCATCATTATCATAATCATAATCATTATTATTATTATTATTATTATTATATTTTAATTACCTGTTAAATGTTTTCCCTTTCCACACTCCAGTCTGATAGGTGGCGGTAAAGCACCAAACCGCCGGTGCAGTTTTAATGCCGAGCGCCATTAAAACAGAGGAACGGTTGAAAGGAAGAGGAGAGGGCGGCCTCATGCCCGGGCACCGCGGCGACGGAGGGATTTCCGCGAACCAGAACCTTCCGCTTGAACATGAGCCATGTGTGGCGGTTCGTCGGCGGCTGTGCGTGCGGCGCGGCGGTGAGCAGCGGCTGCTGCCTGGCCGTGCTCAACCTCTACAGAGCGGAGGAGAGAGAAGGTGAACATGCTGGGACCGCGGCTCCATTGCCTTTTCTAACAGTTTCTGATTTGTGAAAGCAATATTCTGTTTGTGAAAACGGGAGCAATGTGGATTTACTGTGTTATTCCACACTGGCCACGTACAACCAGGTACATTTCAAAAACTACTGTACTTATAAAATACAAAAAAAAGCCCATATTGTGTTTCTAACACGGTTTCTGATTTGTGAAAGTCAAATCCGTCTTGTTCCCGATTTCACAAATAGAATAATACTTTCCCAAATGAGAAACTTCTTCGGCTACTCGCTGCGGCGTTAAGTTGAGTCGGGAAGCTGCGGATCGGGAGTTAACCATCGGCGTCGTGTCTGTATTGCGTGTGAGCAGGTCTCCCTCGCTACAGAGACGCTGATCTCAATGGGACTTTACCTGTATGAATAAAGGAAGCTGTGATAATAATATTAATAATCATAATAATATTAATAATAATGACGATGATACATTTTTCACAAAAAGGCCATCATAATTAAATGAATATTATCAAATTCTACTGTTAGATCCTCACTTATCAACATGATTATTTCTAATAATTAGGTCATTATTTATTATAATCGAATTACTAGTTATTATATTGTTGTTATTATTCACTACTGTTGTGCTACACCAGGCTATAGATACACTTACAAGATGACTACACATATTTACTGTATCCGCTCATCCCTAGTCTTATTACTTTACTTAGTACTAGTGTTTACTTAACTGTATTTTCTATCTCTTCCTTGACCTGCACTTGTGTAGCTGCTGTAACACCTGAACCTCCACCCACACCTCTCCCCTCCTCCATCAGCCCCAGGGGACCACGAGGAGATTGGGCGGTACGGTCTCCCGGCAACGGGTGCCGAGGTGCATTCCTATGACAGCTACAGGTTGTCTTACGACCGGGCCAAGAGGACGCCGCGCTGGGTGGCCGAGCACCTGACCGACCGCAAGCTGCGTGGTGAGGACCGCTGACAAAGACAACTGCCCAGTCACCCCTCGAAAGTTTAACCCCCTCCATCCGTTTGTCTCCCACTAGGTAAGGCAGAGAGGAAGCACTGTAGGTTTCGACCGGACCCTAATATCCCAGAATGCTTCAGTGCTGTCAATGACGATTATTTGGGCAGCGGCTGGAGCAGAGGTCACATGGCCCCGGCTGGAGACAACAAGCAGTCTGAGGTCTGTCTGTCTGTCCGTCTGTCTGTCTGTCTGTCTGTCTGCCTGCCTGCCTGCCTGTCTGTCTGTGTGTGTGTGTGTTTCTCACACACACACACACACACACACACACCTTTTTTGTTCACAGGAAAGTACAATGTTGTCACATCAGCATATTAAGCGTTTGGGTGTGTGTGTGTGTGTGTTTTTGTTTGTCCTAACAGCGGTCCATGTCCGAGTCCTTCTACCTCTCCAACATCGTTCCTCAAAATTATGAGAACAATGCTGGCTTCTGGAACAGGTCTCCCTCGACACTCACACAGACACCATCTCGCCATCCCTTGGTCTATATCACTAATTGTGTGTGTGTGTGTGCGTGTGTGTGTTGTGTGTGTGTGTGTGTGTGTGTGTGTAGACTGGAGATATATTGCAGGGAGCTGACCAGGCGCTTCCAGGACGTTTGGATTGTCTCCGGACCTCTGACGCTACCTGAGGAGGAGGAGGAGGGTGGGAGGAAGATGGTCTCCTACCAGGTATGTGTCTTCCTCTGAATCCATGTGTTTGAACACCGGTCAGCCACAACATTAAAGCCACCGCTAATAACCACTAATATTGTGTAGCTCCCCCTTGTGCCGCCAAAACAGCTCTGACCCACTGAGGCATGACAAGACTCGAGACTTCACAAGACCTCTGAAGGTGTGCTGTGGTATCTGGCACAAAGATGTGAGCAGCAGATCCTTTCAGTCCTGGAAGTTGCGAGGTGGGGCCCCCATGGATCGGTCTTGTTGTTCCTGAAAAACCTTTGCAGTGTGGCAGGGTGCATTATTCTGCTGAAAGAGACCACTGCCACCAGGGAATACCGTTGCCATGAAGGAGTGTACCTGGTCTGCAACAATGTTTAGGTCGGTGGTACGTGTCAAAGTAACATCCACATGAATGCCAAGGACCCAAGGTTTCTTGGGTCCTTGTTCCTCAGAACATTGCCCAGAGCATCACACTGCCTCCGCCGGCTTGCCTTCTTCCCATAACTTACCCTGGTACCATCTCTTCCTCAGGTAAACGACGCACATGCACCCGGCCATCCTCATGATGTAAAAGAGTGTGATTCATCAGACCAGGCCACCTTCTTCCATGACTCCATGGTCCAGTTTTGAGGCTCACATGCCCATTGTAGGCCTTTTCGGCGGTGGACAGGGGTCAGCACGGACACTCCGACCGGTCTACGGCTACACAGCCCCATACACAGCAAGCTGCGATGCACTGTGTGTTCTGACACCTTTCTATCACAGCAGCATTAACCTTTTCAGCAATCTGTGGGATCGGACCAGACAAGCTGGACTTCACTCCCCACGCGCATCAATGAGCCTGTGGGCGCCCATGACCCTGTCGCCGGTTTGCTGGTTGCCCTTCCTTGGACCACTTTTGGTCGGGACTAACCACTGCCTACCACACTAGACCTGTCGTTTTGAGCCACCTATCAGACTGACCCAGTCGTCTAGCCACCAAAATTTGTCCCTGGTCAAAGTGGCTCAGATCCTTACGCTTGTCCATTTTTCCTGCTTCCAACACATCAACTTCAAGAACTGACTGTTCACTTGCTGCCTAATGTCTCACAACCCTTGACAGGTGCCACTGGAACGAGATGAGCAATATTATTCACTTCTCCTGTCAGTGGTTTTAATGTTGTGGCTGATTGGTGTATGGACCTTTTAACACATGAACTGTAATCTGCCTTCTTGCCACTGGGGGTCAGTAAAACCACAATTTAGATTCCACATGTTTGAATAGACTTTTTTTTTTTGACTCCTCTGTGACGGCAGGTGATCGGTAAACACAACGTAGCCGTTCCCACACACCTTTTCAAGGCCATCCTAGTCCGAAACAACAGCAACAACAACAACCAGGATGTCAACAACAACATGGCAGTGGGCTCTGACCAATCATCGTCATCATCATCCTCATCCCCGTTCCTGGCTCTGGGGGCGTTCATCGTCCCCAACCGGCCGATCGGCTTCGACCGGCCCCTGACGGACTTCCAGATCAGCCTGGAGGAGCTGGAGAGGCAGTCCGGCCTCACCTTTTTCCCCAGACTCCCCAGGACCAGTGGTAACAGGACTTCCAGACCCGCTGGGAGACACCCAGACAACATGGCCGACGCCACAGCAGCTCCAGAAAAAGGAGCCAGCAGCCAGGTTGTGGGTTTGAGTCCCGAACATGGAGGCCTGGGAGACGGCCTCACTGCAGACCTGTGTGAAGTGGACGGATGTCGCCTGATTGGACTCAAGGAGTTCACACTCTACATTGCCGGCAGGTGCATGTGTGTGTGTGTGTGTGTGTGTGTGTGTGTGATTTTTAAATCAGACTTTTTTTTAAATCAGATTAAAAAAAAAAAAGTGTAGTAATAAGTCTAACACAGTCCTCACAGTAATAAAACAGTTAAAAATCACACTCAAAATTTTAATTTTACCTAAATGTTATTTTCCAAAGGGACCGAGTGGAATGAGTGATTTACTCCAAATGATTGGGGGGAAAAATGTTTGAGGTTAAGTCTTTAATGCAACTGTAAACACATTGTTCAATATATGGTTTGGGTGCGATGTCAAGGTTCAATAAATAGTAACTGTCACTAAATAAAGTTGAAATTAAACTATTCCAGCTTGATAAGCTGAAGCTGAGGGAATCTGAACAATCCCGACAAAAACCTTTCGAAGCTGGATTTCTCCGAACGAACTTTCACGAACATGTTTTGTTTTTTCCTTACCGTCCTTCGATGCATCCCGTCGAAACATCTCTCTCGCTCTCCAGGAAAGTGGGCGGGGCCCGTTCCCTGGCGAAGCTGGAGAGGTTCATGTCGGATTTGAGGGCGCAGGACATCCAGCCCGACGACTACCTGACCAACCTCTACCTGCGGAGGAAAAAGGAGCTGGAGGACCAGACGCGCCCGGACGGGAAGACGCTGCCATGAGGAGGGAGAGGAGGAGAGCGAGAGGCCAGGGGAGAGGACGAATGTCGATTCACGTGGGCGTGACAAATAAACCTCTCGAATCTTGAATCCTCTCGAATTATGCGGAGAGGGGAAAAATCCTGTTTCGTGCGTGCGCGCGCGTGTGTTTTTCGGAAACCTCTGTTTATTTCCCGCAGCGAGTCTGGCGCCGCCGCCGCCGTGAGCGGTTCAAAGTTTGCCGATTTTGTTTGCATTGAGAAGTATCGCATTAGAGAATCTTATCGGTGTGAGTTGATCAGACGTTCAGTGTTGACGGTGACAGCTGATCACAGGATTTTACATCGAATTCATTTTTTGGTAAAAACGGTTGCTCGTCTGTACAGTCTGAATTATGGTTAAATATTCCAAACCGGTAAATTGTTAAAAAAAATAAAAATAAATTTGGTTTGCTTATTTTAAGTGCTTTTAGTAAGAGTAATCCTTGCTTTTGCTGTTTATATGGCGATTGCTGAGCATCCGAAAATCTTCCAGAAGTTTTCCCAAACTACATATTTCTATATTTTGTTTCTTTATAGAATTATTTCAGGAACCAAACATAATCACTCTGTGACCTGAGCCAAGCCACCACTTATCCCGACGCCGCGGTAACAAAATGGGATGAACATTAAATTGTCACTTAGCTGACATATAAGTACATGGATACAAAATTAAGGAGCTGAACGTACATCAGGCTTCATCTGCAAAGCCTTCAATAAGAACGCCTGACATTGGTTATTTCGGTGTGTTTTTCTCTTTCGAGGGTTAAAGCGGTGAAGGCTGAGAGAACGATTTTGTTTGTTTGTTTTTTTTTAATTGAGGCTGGAGAGATTTCACCGGACGCCGAGCCGTATCACAGTCTTTATTCAGTTATGTATTAATGGCAACAGTTTAATGGAGCTATTTAACCTATGGGTCCCTCATGCGCTGTTTTTCACATGGAAACGCCACAGCTCTGAAATAGAAATAGAAATAGAGACGATCACCGGGAACAGCTGATTGGATCTCGCTTTGAGTGGAGTTCTGACCCTGGCGAAGTGGCTGCACACACACACACACACACACACAGAGCTGAGTCCGCCCGCCTCTTCTACAGGAAGGAAACGTCTGTGTGGGCGGAAGGTTGATGGCTTGAATGACATTTAGCTCCATGTGCATGAAGCTGTCTTTCTCCCTCCCTGTGTGGGGTTGTTTTTGTGTATAGACGCACGTTTTTGTGCGTTGTGTGAATGTGTTTGCTGGGTGTGTGTGCTTATTTGTGTGTTGACTTTTTGCGGACGTCAACTTCATTCAGGGCATATACCGTGTGTGCGTGTGTTGTGTGTATGAAGAGCAGGTGCGTTTTGTACCTGGGGCAGTAATTGGTAGTTCCACTCTGTCGGTCTCACTTTCTCCCCCTCTCCTCCAAAAATTCACACACGCACGCGTCCCCTTTCTTTCTGCAGTACTAATGGCCTCAAGCAGGGGTCGCTATAAGTCAACAGATAGACAAGATTTAAGAAAAAAGTGCAGGCATCTCAGCTCGGTGGTTCTCAGCGTGAGGTTCGGGGGTCCCTCGGGGTCCTTCAAGAGGTCCCAGGGGGTCTCCAGCAAAGTTATTACAAGAACTTCGTTACTATTTCATTTATAAAACGTTTCTGCTGGAGAATGTACAATGATGACAACTATAGTATAGACCGGTGTGGAAGTTTGGACTAAATCACATCAATTAACATAAATTAAAAAATAAACCAGAGACCAATGGGGTCAATGGCCTGATGTGTCTCAACCTGAGGGTCCTCGATAAGAAAAAGTGAGTGTGTGAATAACAATGACACTGTCTGCTTCCCCCGGAGCTGAAGATGAGTCTAGACCTCTCCACCCTCTCCCATTCTCTCTCTCTCTCTCTCTCTCTCTCTCCACCTTCTGAGAGAAAGTAAAAAGAGCAGGAATACCCAAATCTCATGGACAGTCTCATGGACATTGCATTGAGGCAATGTTTTTAAGAGAAAAACAGTTTATGAATAGTAGTTTGATCGAGGCTCCATCCAAAGTAAAGTAGTGTGTGTTTTTTTGGGTCAGTTTCCGCTCCCAAAATTGCTGCTAAACCAGGACCTCTCTCTAAAATAGAAACAATTAACGCGGGCCTGACATCCTCGCTTTCCCTCTGTCTGTCTCTCTTTCTCTCTCCGCTTTCTTTCCCGTGATGCGGGGATGGAGGCCGTCTCCAGGTGGCGATTGGATTTACTTTTATTCTTTAAAATGATTCACTGATGAGTCCGTCTCGCTCCCCGTTAAAAGTCCATAGTGTGGGCCGACGCCCCCCCCCCCCCCCCTGTCAGGCGGCCTTTGAGCAAGCAGACCTCAGAGCGCAGGGAGAGAGAGAGAGGGATCAACATGGAGCGAGGGAAGAAGAATAAGCAAAGAGACAGCAAAAGGGCAGTAAGGCAAGACTGAGCGGGAGAAAAACGGGGGTGGGGAGGTGTTCACGGAGAGGAAAAAGAGGAAGGGAGCGAGAGAAAGTGCAAAAGAGAGCGAGAGAGAGCGATGGAGAGAAAGAGACAGACGTGTTATCTCGCACTCACAGAGCCGACCATTGAACAAATCCAGCAGTAAATCAAACACAGAAACAAGAACCTATGTATGTGTGTGTGTGTGTGTGTGTGTCTGTGTGTGTGTGTGTGTGTGTGTGTGTGTGTGTGTGTGTGTGTGTGTGTGTGTGTGTGTGTGTGTGTGAGTATGCGTCACCTCTGGGGAGACAGGTCAGCGAACGTACTAATCTTTCCCCTTTACCGTCACGGGACCTCATCAACGCCACACTGCCATGGCAACAGAGGCCGCTGTGCACATGCACATGCACCCATCCACACACACACAGACACACATACACACACACACTTACAGTACCAAGCACTCCCTTGGGAACCACTAACCTCTAAACACATGGGACAGCAGGGGTGGGGGGTAGAGGGAGAAATTTCGCGAGAGCAAGACCAAAAATACAAAGAGACGATATATGTGTGTGTGTGTGTGTGTGTGTGTGTGTGTGTGTCTTTTGAGCCCTTGAGAAACGCACTGGGCTCTATCCTGACCTGCAATCAAGAATAATTCAATAATATTCTTATCAAAATGTAATGATTGCTTGTTGAGATCCATCTGAAGAATCATATCAGCACATCATAAACACACACAGACACACCGACACCCAGACACACAGACACACACACACACACGCACACACACACACACACACACTGTGCTGACCTAAGCTGACACGAGTCAGTATGCCTTAAAACTTGACTAGTCTACAGGGTAGGACACACACACACGCACGCACGCACGCACGCACGCACGCACACGCACAGGCACACACACAGTGTGCAGTGTGTCTTTTTGTCTGTTTCCTTGTCTGTAGTTATAGATGATAACGCTTCCGCCATCTGTCATCTTGCTATGCTGAAAACACACACTCCCAGAGGAAGAGAGCCCACCCAAGATAACACAGTGTGTGTGTGTGTGTGTGTGTGTGTGTGTGTGGGTGCGCATGTGTGGGTGTGTTTGTTACCTGTCCCTGTATTACCGATAGAAAATATAATTACACCGTTCCCTAATCCTATAACACAGTGTGGCATTTGGCAAAGTATCTCCTGTATATCATGTATAGTATTAATGAAATATGCGTGTGATGACGCTGATGGATCTGTGTTGAAGTACAGATGAAACACCTTCTGTTGGCAGAAAATAACAAACGTTTTCAATGAAAAGCTAAATGAGAAGCTACTTCCAGTCTGTGGTTGTGGGGTTTCTATTGCAGAGAAGAGTCACAGATGCAGCCTTAGTTCCGAACGATTTCAACACGATGTAAGAATAAACAAACATCATTTGCCGTACGCCTCGTCGGATTTTTCCGGGAAGCCGAGCCAGTGACAAGAGAATTTGTAATCACTGTATTCAAATGGTCAATCTCATCACTGATTATATAAGCACATTGAAAACATGGATACGGAGGTAAACAGTGGAAAGGTCTTCGTGGTGACGTTCATTTGGAGCTTCCATTTAGCCAATGACTGTGTTTATTACATAATTTCTGTCATATTATGACAGAAATGCAAAGCCACAACAACAGAGTTGTAAATCCCACTCTTTGTGTTCGAAGTGGCTTGTCTTTAAATGGGGATGTTTCCAAAATGTCGAGTCGAAAACGATGGCGGCTGTGGGTTCCTGGAACAGCCAAACCTGGCGTCACCGCGTCCACGGGGTCACACAAACAAAGAGACCTGGGACAGGGACAGCCCAGGGACAGGGACAGACACAAGACAGACTTGGGACGGACCTGGGACACGGACAGACCCAAGACAGACTGGCGACAGACCCGGGACAGGGACAGACCTGGGACAGGGACAGACCAGGGACAGGGACAGACCCAAGACAGACTGAGGACAGAACCGGGACAGGGACAGACCAAAGACAGACTGGCGACAAACCCGGGACAGGGACAGACCAGGCACAGGGACAGACCCGGGACCGGGACAGACCTGGGACAGGGACAGACCCGGGACAGGGACAGACCCGGGACAGGGACAGACCAGGGACAGGGACAGACCCAAGACAGATCGGGGACAGACCCGGGACAGGGACAGACCAGGGACAGGGACAGACCCAAGACAGATCGGGGACAGACCCGGGACAGGGACAGACCAGGGACAGACCCAAGAGAGACTGGAGACAGACCAGGGACAGGGAGCTCTGGTTGGATCTGGTCCCAGAGCAGGGTCGACACATTCCCTTCCAGAGCACACTCACAGATCTCTAAGCAGCGAGAAACAAAACACTTTTCTTTCATCTGGTCCTCAGTGCGTAACCGTTTTACAGGAACCTGACAGCGCATTCTCTCAGTTATCTGTTTATTTTGCAGAAGGTAAAAATGAGCCATCCTCTGTTAGGTGCCAATATTGAACACAGAACCAAAGGATAGTGTACTATATATCAATATTAATATTAATATTAATAATTAATGCCAGAGAAGTGGTTGATTGAAATTCAGGAAATAGGATCAAATGTGGCCGGTCCTCTACAGGGAGGTCAGAGTTCAGAGGTCACAGTCGGACGAGTGCAATGAGATATATTTATACATTTTACACACAAGCGCACACACACACACACACACACACACACATACACACACAGAGACACACACACACACACACACACACACACACACACAAACACAATATGTGTGTATTTGTTTGTGTGTGTTTAAAATACATGCGTGTGTGAGTGTGTGTGTGTTTGTGTGAGTGTGAATCTACGTGAGCGCATGTGAGTATGTAATCCACTGTTATATTAGCAGGATTTCAGAGGCGGTGACATCCCATAATAGTCCTAAATTGTGCACCCATTAATCAAGCTCGTCAAGGTGGTAATTACACGGCAACCGTTGGTTCACATGGCAACCCATCCATCCCTCCATCCATCCTTAACAGAATATTATAATAATTATTATTATTTTATGATATATTTATTAATATTATTATTATTTATTAATAATAATAATAATAATAATAATAATACAATAATAATGATAAATAATAATAATAATAATAAATATTATTATAATTATTTATCATTATTATTGTTATCATTATTATTATTGTTATTATTATTATTATTATTATTATTAATAATAATAATAATTATTATTTTTATCATTATTATTATTGTTATTATTATTATTATTACTATTTACTTTGAACCTTTTTGACATATTAACAGTCAGATGGATGCATCTATAAACAATGGTTGGATATGGGAAGCGAAGGATGTTAGAATAGGAAAAATAAGAGAGGAAGGGGACGGCAGTGAAGGATGAATGAAAAGAGTGGAGAAGTGTGTTTCAGCAACGGCTCCAGGTGCATTCCTCGATCTGGTGCGAGGCTCACATACACACACAGACACACACATACACACACAGACACACACACACACACACACACACACACACACACACACACACACACTCACTCAAGCAGCATCACATCAGCCGCGTGGCTCCATGACACAAACTCGCAGCATTTTCCGCTTGATCCGGTGCAGGAGCTCTGGAGCCCGGGGACGAGAGCGGAGCCGACAGATGCAGACAAACATGGACGAGGACGAGGTAGTGTGCAGAAAGCAACGTGCCACGGGGCCCAACCTTCCCAGCATGCCTTGCAAGACACACCGCCACTGTCTGCTGAGGTGATGTGCAAGCCATGGCCCGGCTATAAGGGCGCGCGCACGCGCACACGCACGCACACACACACACACACACACACACACACACACACACACACACACACACACACACCTAACACCCCCAAACACTACTGGTTTCCCCGTAACGTTTTCCCACATACAGTAGTGCTGATTATACAATGCAGGTTATTCATCGTGTGACTGATTCTTAACACTTATTTAACGGTAATTGGGCATGATAAGCTTGAATTATCATGCTTAACATGCATCACTTTTTGCCAAGAGCTTCAAATTGTACAATTTGGGGGCTATAACTTGTAAGAGAGGAGGAAGTGTCAGAGAAAATAAAAACATGAAATAGCTCATAAACCGAAAACAATAAAAAATAAAAATGGAAACCTTCGTGTGGCCGCGCACATGAACACGCAGAAAAGCAGAGAAGTGGATCGAGACACAAAAGGAAATTCACAAATTCTGTATTTTTTTTTTTTGTCGTTTATTACAGGATTCTTTTGTTTTATATACAGACACATATTTGCAAAGTACTAAAAAGTATTTCAACTCAAAAGTACTAAAAAGAATATATATATATTTTTGTATTTATATATATATATATATATTTATAGTCATAATTGTGGTTGTAGTTCTTGTTGGTTCAAAAATGGATGGGGGGGGGCGCACGGCGTTCCCTCCTTCACACCGACCTTTTACGCTTCGACACAACGGCTGTGGAACGAGTTCTCCTTTCACCAGTTGAAAAAAAAACAAAGTAAAAAAAAAACCCTCGTAATTCCCCATTCGCGGTTTCACCTTTAACCCCAATGTGCGAGATTCTAGGAGATTCTACGCGTTTTCCCGAAGGCTTTTAGAACGAAGTGCCACGTTTCCAACAAGGAAACCAACATTTTAAAAAAAAGGACCCGGGAGGGGGTCGCAAAACCACGAGCCACCCCCCCCCCCTCCCGTCCTGTAACGTAGCTACACGATAATCCCAGCTGACGTGCGGTTCATTTCCCTTTTGAGTTTTTAATCTGTCTCCCCGACAACCACCCCGGTTTCACGGACTTTCTTTCCTGCCAACAGTGACTCGTTGACCGATACCGACCTCCACTGTGGAGTGGATGGAAGCCAGTGCGATGCAGTAGAATAGAGTAGAACTGATCAATACTAGCACCGGTACACAAAAAACAAAAACCTGCTTTGACCCGACGGAGAGCGGAGCGCTTTACCACGCCTCGCAAACTCCATCGAGGAATCTCTCGCCGTCGTGAAGATTTGGCTTGATTGTCGAGCGTTAAAAGGCCGAACAATCGACACAGTGAATGAGTTCCTTCCTGTTTTTTGGGGGGGCGGCGGGAAACCAGTTTCACAACCGTTGTGATGTTCAGCGTGTTCAGTGTGAACGGGGCGACGGCGGGCGTCAGCGTCGAGAGGAGCGGCCGCGAGAAACCAAAACGTCGGTAACGAGGGTAAAACTTCGCCGCCGTTGTGATTCTAATAAACACGATTTCGGCAGTTGCTCAGAAAACTGTTGTTGTACTGGATTTATCACACGGATAGTAGCAACAATAAGAAGAAGAATGAACAATGAAACCACATATTTCTGCATTTACTCCATATTGTGACATAGAGTCTGTGTGTGTGTGTGTGTGTGTGTGTGTGTGTGTGTGTGTGTGTGTGTGTGTGTGTGTAGATGACAGAGCAGCTTTCGTAAGAACGTAAATAAAAAAGTGGGCCGAGGGGAGTGGGAGGTCTCAGTCACTCAGGGTTTATTGTAAAGATCCCCCCTCACACACACACACACACACACCCCGCTCTATTCAGCACTTGGACTCTTCCAAACAGCACACCATGGAGAGTTCTGCATGTGTGTGTGTGTGTGTGTGTGTGTGTGCGTGTGGTCCAGTGTCAAAATATCATAAAGCATGAGAACCCAACAAACAATCAGTCCAATCGCCCCAGTCAAAAAGAAATCGACCAATCAAGCAGCTCCAATTTAACCCATGGACCAATGGGAAGAAGGCGTGTCAAGGTGGAGGAGGGGTGTGTGTATGTGTGTGTGTGTGGGGGGGGGGGGGGGGGTGGGTGTAGCAGGCACGCTCTGGGTCTATTGCTACTGAAAACAGCCCTTCGAAACACAACTGCGACTTGGAAATGCGCCCGGCGTGGCACTCCCGCAGTGTCTGGAGAATTCCCCAAGCGACGTGGTTTGTCTCGTCCGAATAGAATCTGGTAGGAACAAGGTCCAGACGGTGCCAAGTACATTTGTTCTTTCCCTCTTTTTTGTTTTCTTTCTAGTGAAGCGTCAGTAAAGAAAGTGTCCTTGGACGACCACGAAAACAGAGAGAGAGAGAGATTCAGACGGATATAGATATATTTATATATGTTCAAAGAGAGAGGTTGTTTTTTTTTTTTGTTTTTTTTGTTTTTTTCAGTTATTTAGATTGAAGACTAAGCAAAGGCTTGAATACACACACACACACTTTGACACTTCATCTTAATAAAAAGAGCAGATAACGCCGTACTTTAAAAATGTCCTTCCAGCGTAAAACCATGTGTATTAACCGATGGAAGAGTACAACCCTAAAAACACAGAATGACACCGCGTCAAGCGAAGCCGAGAGCCCCGGTGTTCTGCCAGGTCTCATCCAAATGTTCCGAGTACGACACAGAACCAACGTCTCCAACTTGTTAATACACAGAAGAGCACAGCGGGGACAGATTAAAGTAAGGCGGTACCTAAAAGGTATCCGTAAACCGTTATTGCTAGACGCGGTTCTTTTTGTGTTTCTCTGTGCAAAATAGATAAGGTGCCATCTCGCTCGCCTCCGTGACGCAAAAAAAAAATAAACACGCGCGTGACAAAAACGAAAACGAGAACTCGAGCGATCGACGGGAGCAACCCATCGGCAAAGTGACTCGAATGAAAAAGTAAATCAATCAATAACAGCAACGTGGTGTGACAAAGAAGAGGTTGCATCCTGGAGCGAGACACTGTCCGACATACAGCGTCAACGCAAGAGGGGCGTGGTCTCTGAAGCCGACGCCGATAAGAACAAGTTTTCGGCGCCGTGATATCATTGAGAACTTAAATGACATGTGTCCCCTCCCCCCACGGCAAATACGGATAAATAAACAGCAGGTGACATTTTTCCATTATACCCGGGAAACATAAGCGTCCATTTCTGTCCAGCGTTTGTCGCGACTGATATGGGCTCAAATTCGGGGCGGCCACCGGCGGCACTTCACAAGCTTTAAAAAACACATTAGGAACTTCAATAGCTGTGAAAATAGGCCTGTCCTCTCGCTGAGTGTGCCGGCTTTTGTTTCCCTGGCCTGGGAGGTAGAGTAGTTTGAAAAGTTGTGTTGAGTTGTGTTTGAAAAAAAAAAAGAATAATAAAAAAATAAAAAAAATCGAGTGGATGATTCAGGCCGTTTCTGAACTGGGACTCCCGCTTGAAGCTTTTCCACCGCGGCGGGGCCTCCGAACCGAGATCCTCCGAAATGCGACGCGAGCTGAGCTCCGATCTGCGTAGCAGTGAAACGGGGCGTGAAAGGCACTCATTAAAACACCCAAAACGTTGTAGTATTTTAACGTTTTTCAGTGTATCGTAATGTATACGAGGGTGGTGGATCGGCAGCAAAAAGAGAAGAAAACGATCAAAACGAAAATAAAATGAAATGATGCCTAAATGAATTATCTGTTTACATAAATGTAGAATGGATGCAGAATTTCAGGATCGGCCGATTTGGAAATGACACGTTCATGGTGATTCGGCGACCACGCCGGCGAAAGGGTCCACGCGACCCATTTCACGGATTTTGGTCAGGGGACGATCGCCGCACTTGGGGGTGAGAGCCCCAAAAAATAAAAAATAAATGGACGGAACTACCCTTCAACTCCCCGCATTCACTCAGCAGCCCCGATTGATCACCGCACCGCGTCCGGGTGGCAGTCGTTTCAAATTCACCCCAGCGGGTTTGGATTTCGTACCCGTGCAGAACCCTACGTTCGAGGGTGTATAACCTCGGCGCGTTTGCTCCATCACCCATGCTGGATGTTAGATCGCTGAGGTGAGAGCGTCGGTGTCTCCGTCTTGTGTTATACAAACATGGAGACTTGCATGGCACAACTGTGTTGCATGCTCCGCGTCCAGGAGCAGATCCTCTCTTCAAAGGTCGGGGACTCAACGGACTCAACCGGATATTTTGGAAACAAAAACTCGAGTCTGGAGTCTCGAGTCCACTGTGACTAACAACCTTCTGTCGGTAGCCACCAGACAACAGCCGCACAAACGAAAACAACCTCGGCTCCCCTTATTTTCCTCCCGATGTCTCAAAGGAGTGGCAGCTCACCTCTGTTTTAAGGGATTTTAGCCTCCATGCAACTGAATTCATACATTTTAAATAAAGTTTTATCCCATTTATGTGACGCACGCGCTAAGTGCAGCAGCATTTGTCGTTCCGTCTGAGAAGCCGAGTGAATGCAAGAAGTTTCAAACTGCGACTTCGGACGAATCATCAGCTGGACAAAGCCCTGATATCCGGCCGACACCAGCAGAAAAACCGAGAACCTCAGCTATTTTTACAGCTATTCGTTGTAACGCCATCCCGGGTAAATAGGTCAAAAAAATAAATAACGGACGTGACATCTCAACGAAGTGATCGGACCCTTTTTACAGAAGGCAATGACACAGACGCAGCTCATGACGGTCATGCTGTGGTCGTTCGATGAAGGTGCAGCGGGGCACCAGTATAGCGGGGTTACGGAGCTTACGTTACCTGTGCCGGCGTCACCCCTGTGAAAAAGGCTCCGTAGTAACCCCGGTGGGGGGCGGTGACAGAAAAAAAAAAAAGGTGCAAACAGCCACGAAAAGCCGATGAAGAGAAAGAAAAGGACAAAAAAAACAACAACAACAAAAAACGAAAAAAGAAAACAGATGAAGTAGCCTGTGTTTCTCTCTCCTCATCCGTGACAATGTGGTTGATCAGCTGACGTCACTTCCGGTCAAAAGAGAGACAGAAGCGTGTTTATTTTCTTTCGACTTACTCTAAAAAATATAAAAAATAGTAATAATCGTACCACTATTAAAAGACTGGTAACATCAACAAAGTTTAACTTTTACTACGAAAACCCCCGATTTTTTTTGTCAAACCACCTTCTCGTGATTTGCCCTCAACACTCGCGTTGCGATCAGAAAGTTGTCAAGCGACGAGAAACAGCAACAGGACCACGACGAGGACGTCCTCTGTGTTTTGAAGCCAAACCTGCTCTGGAAATATTGATCGGTATTGGGTGGATGTAGCCCCGCCCTGCCCCCGTAATAAACGGGGGATAAATTAACAATATTGTTGTTCTCACCCACGTGGACCCCGACCCCCCCCCCCCCCCCCACCCATCAGGGTGAGGTTAAAGGTGAATGTTTGTTGCCGACACGAGGCCCCGGCGAGGACAAGGAAACACACCTTACGTCTTTGTGTCCTCGCCACATGTTCGCTTATGCCCAGACAAAGAAACTCCAAGGCGAGAGAGGCAAGGGAACAAAAAAACCCCAATAGTAATAATAATCCACTTTGTTTCTGACTCCTCCGCTGCTCTCCCTGGGCGGGGCTTTCCTCGCAGCCCCCTCCGCCATCTTCCTCACCGGGGCACGTGAGGAAGATGGCATTCAGTCAACAAAAGAACGAACGGATTCAAATCGGAATCGGGGGGGGGGGGGATCCCCAATCAGTCGTTGTTTTGTTCATGACTCAAAAGTGTTTGCCTCCGTTTGCCTCCGGCTATGGTAAAGACTGGGGGTCCGTGTCAGGCGCGCCCTCCGGTCGCGACTGTTCACTTTGTTCGGCGCTCGAGGCGTCGGCGCCGGGCGTGTCCGTCTTGGCGGGAAAGAGCGTGGAGGTGGCTCGCGTCACACTGTCGTAGGACGGAGGGGAGGACGTCGAGGAGATGGTTTCCGATCGCTCCATCCCCGCCAGCGTGGAGCCATAGTTCTCCCTCATCATGGAGGCAATCAGCCCTTCCTTCTCTGGCGCCTCCTCCGCTCCGTCTCCGCCCTCGTCCCCGTCCTCCCCCTTCCCCCCCTCGTGCCGGGGCGTGGTGATCTGCCGGTAGAGGTAGGAGGCGGCCTTCA
>NC_137206.1:20828677-20838677 GCF_960531495.2 Zeus faber | reverse complement strand
TTTGAATTTTTAATCAAAATGATTCAAAGTCAATTGAGGATTGCATTGCCACTTTGCATGTTGAATTGGCAACTGTAAAATGCATTTCCAAATTGCACATTGAACTGCCAATTGTAAAATACATTTCCATTTGAATAACGAGGCTTAATAAAACTTCCATAGCAAAGAGGTCTTGGGTCAGAGCCGTTCCATCCTGAGATTACAATTCGTTTTTTTTGACCCCAGATTTCAGAACAAATACATGAGTAACTTTTGGTCTCTATGTTCACGTTGTTAACATTTTGGATAAAGGAACCCTCGGAAAAAAAATTGATTGACCATTTATTCGGATTTGTCTGAATTATTGGTGTCCTGTACGTCCGTGAGCGTCTTGAAAGCTAAATATTTATATCTGGATGTTGTGGGTTCTGCGGTCAGGTGTCTGGCAGGGTGTGTTTACCAGCGGCCTGGGAATGGGTTTCTGGGGTTTCTTGGAGCCCAGCTTCTTCATGGCGTTGTAATACTTCTTCTGTTCTTCTGTCATGAAGATGTCCTGTCCTCCTAAGTAAACACAAGACAGCTCGCTGTCATCTCACCAGTCCAAAATGCCCAAATAAATATAGTAACTTTTTTTTAACCGAGGCCCCATTTTTTGATCGTCGGGGGGGGGGGGGGGTCATCAACCTTGAGCGACTGGCACCAGAACGGCTGAAATTGATCCGGCGCTGAGAGCCTGCGGTACTTATCTTTCTCTTCTGCTGGTTGAAGTTGTCGATGATGACACCGATGAAAAGGTTGAGGGTGAAGAAGGAGCCGAAGATGATGAAGATGACAAAGTACAGGTACATGTACAGGTTTATCTCCTTAATGGGCTGCTCCTCCACCTGACAGACACACACACACACACACACACACACACAAAATGACACACATGCGTAGACGCACAGACACATTTGACACGCTCATTTGATCTCACGTCATGCCGGTAAAACTCATGTTGTTAGATGAATTTAATATAATACAATATGTTTTATCGTATATAATCTCATTCCATTTCATCTGATATAGATAGACAGACAGACAGACAGACAGACAGACAGACAGACAGATCGATGAGTAACTTACAGCACGTGAGTCCACTGCAGCGTACATGATCTCCATCCAACCTTTAAATGTGGCCTGGGAAAGAGAAGCAGATGGTTCAGTGACACTGCGTTGTGACAGGCAGTGTGCGTACAGAATGTCTGCATACATATACAGAGACAGATGAGAAGCACAGGATCCAGGAACATTTTGAATGCACTTGGCACTCTGGCGAAGGGTCGGTGTCGCTAGGTAGAGACACGCTGTCATGGAAACGCAAACCACTTGGATTTGTCAATGAAAGGTAAAATGGCAAAATAAATGGAACAAGCGTGCACTTCCGGGGTAAAATCGGAGGAGGGAGAGCGAGGGAGAGAAACAACCCAGGCTCAATGGAAGAGGCGGAGTGCGTGAGAGGACGAAAAGATAAAACAGTCGTCAAAACAAAGGGATGGGGAGAAAGTAAAAGAAGGAGTGAGAAATGAGAGAAACGTGGAGAAAAAGGAAAGACCGGAAATGGAGGGGAGGACATGTGGGGAGAGACAGAGAGAGAGAGAGAGAGAGGAAGAGAGAGAGAGAGAGAAAGAGGGCTGAGCTGGGCTACTTGAGTTGAGGGTGGGCGACTGTCAGTCAAAGTGGAAAACAGCTTGTCGCCGTGGGTTACAACCCGTTATTATTATGGTCTGTTTCCCGCTGACTGCATGCTGTAAAAGATTAAATGCTTGGGTTTCAGACGTGAAGGGTTCGGATGACTTATCCAGACAGGAAGTCAAACGATCTTATTGAACTGACAGCGAGGGTGATGGTCTTTTTCTTTAATGGAAATTTTACTTGTGCCTTGATAACAGGGCTTTTTTTTTTCTTTTTTTTTTTTAAGAAATTATTATAACAAAGTGGAAGAAAGTTAACTGGTTTCGAGACAATTTCCACTTTTCACACATTGTCCTGTACTCTGCAGCTTTAATAAAGCTCAGAAAGTATATGGAAACATGACGTCTATTCTCTTTGGTATCTACTGTGAAGGTACCACTGGAAAACAAACGATAACCCTATCCTTATCATCACCATCTGACTTATCCCATTTAATTATATGGTATGGTATGGTAAGTGTGATATTGCATACAAAAAATGGAACTACTATACATTAGCCCGTTCAAATATTGTGAAAAAGTCATAAATCATCGTAAACAATATTTAATATCCTAGTCCTAGGAAATATCAAGGTCCCAGATGACACACAATACAAGGTCAGCTCTAAATTAACCAGAAAACGGTGGGTGGCCGTGGCGGTGTGGGGTGTTTGAGACCAGTGACGGGCGGGGTGATTTTTTCTGCGGCGCGGAGCTATTTCCAGATGCTAATGGAAGGGTTGCCCCCGCCAAGCGTTGCCCGGCCGACCGGGCGAACACGTGGCAGAGCGGTGGTGAGGTGTTGAGTGACTTGTTGCTAGGAAACCGGCCTCCCAACGACAACTCTTAAGTTCTCGGTGGCCAAGAATGAAGTGTGGGCACTCAGATGCTGGTTGTCTCACTCCCTCTCCCTCTCTCTCTAATCTTCTTCTCTCTCTAACCCCCCTCCCTCTCTTTCTTGCTCTCTCCTCATCTCCCTCCATTTCCATATCCCTCATCTCCCGCCATTAAACGCCAGCTGAAGGACCTCTCTCAGCGTTCCACATTAGAAGCTGATTAACCCTCTCATTTTCCTCCTCGTCTCTCTCTTTCCTTTCGTGTTTCTCTCTCTCTTTCCCCTCCTCCTTCTTCTTCTTCTTCTTCTTCTTCTTCTTCTTCTTCAGCCCTCCCAATTTCAATTGGAATTGAATGTCATAGCCGCATCATTGGGCTGTTAGGGGAAATTACTATTTAAGTTTTTTGGTATCAAAGAGGCAATTCTTATTTTATTCACGTGTAAAGGACCATGTACATTCATGTATTGATGCAGATTTAGCTTCATTAAATTTTTATCTGTAGTCCCTTTCCCTGAAGTCTTTCTTTCGTTATTTCAAGTCCTTAACTTGAGCGACATTGTTGCCTTAAATATTTAAGTCAAGGGGGAACGACTCAGTATTTTTAATTGCCTGTGACTTAAGAATCTAATAGAAAAACAATGCGCATCACAAAAGGGAGGCTAAAATACCGCTGCTGGATCAAAGAATGGCCGACTCGGAGTTGACAATCTGTTCTGAAGGCAACTGGTGAAACTTGTATTTTTTAAGACCACCCTGTCAATTATTTCAGGGTGAAAAAAACAGCGGTAGTCTGAGGTGTTTTGCTCTGTCCTTGAAGCCTCCTCGAAAACCTCTGTCTCAGTTCATCCTTCTTTCATAGACGCTGTATTTTCTTTTTAGTGATTGTATGAAATCGCCATTTTCTTATTTTGTCCTTTCTGTCCTGCCTGGGTCGAACTTGAAAAATCTCAATGGGACTGGACCAGATTGATTAAAGGTTAAGAATATCATACGATAGAAAGTTCCTCTTTCCATCCGCTGTCCATCACTCCATCCAAACCTACATATTCCTCCCTCACTTCAGAGCTACCTGCAACTCCTTTAAACACACACACGTGCGCGTACACACACACACACACACACACACACACACACACACACACACACACACACACACACACACACACACACCTACGAGCGACTCTAAAAATATAAAGCTCTCAGACGCTGATTGATTGGAAACTCTCAGGAGTCCACGGTGGGCGAGATGGAGAGAGAGATGGAGTTGGAGGGGGGTGGGGGACATTATGAGTGGAGGAAGGAAATTACAGCTCACGCAGCAAATAAAAAGAAAGAAAAAAAAGAAATGAGCTGGAGAGAGAGAGAGAGAGAGAGGCAGAGAGCCAGTGAAAGCAGAGCAAGGGCAAGGTAAGTGAGAAATGGAGGGAGGGAGGGAGGCAGGGGGAGAGAGGGAGATTAAGAGGAAAAGTCAGAGCGTAGGAGGGCAATTACTACTCGCGGCAAACAGACGGAGTGAAAGGAAGGCTAGCGGAGGAGCGAGGGAGGGAGGAGGTGGAGGATGGGGGGAGGGAGGGAGGGAGACGGACGGATGTAAATGTAACAAAGCTGGAGGAGAGGAGGATTAGCCACGGTGTGATCTAAAGAGGTGGAGAGAGCGCAGGAGTGGCGGTGGAGTGGGGATGCTTCAACTCGAAGACAGAGAGGTGAGAGAGAGAGAGAGAGAGAGAGAGAGAGAGAGAGAGAGAGAGAGAGAGAGAGAGAGAGAGAGAGAGGGGAGAAGATGAGGAAGAGATGGAGAGAAAAGAGCTGGAGGCGCGGCGACTCTCCTGCTGGGAGCTGAACTGTGAGCGTGTCGGTGTAATTGCTGTCATTATGTGGGTGACTGATGGCATTCCACATTGTTCCAGTGAAGTCATGTGGATCCGCTCCTCTACTTTTATATATATATAGATATATCTATATATTTGTACATACATATATATATATATATCCATGATGAATCCACGAGGATGACTGGCAGAGCGTCAGCATCAGGAGATACATCTCCAAGTTGTATTTAAGGCTTGTTAACACCCACCTTTAAATGAAATGTAACCTTCTGCCGTCTTGGCTCTTTCTCAGTTTTGTTTGACATTCACTTTTCCACGTTGTTTTACTGTTTCACCCGCAATGCATGGAGCCATTTTTTTCAACACAAACTCAAACTGTAAAATCGGATTCATCATTTTGTCGATTTAAGAAAATCTATAGCTGCCAGCAGCCAAAAATGCAAGAAAAAATAGAGCTCTGGTAACTCTATCGACAACCTTGGAGTTGGTACTTTCACCGACCCCCCCGACTGCGTTTGTGTCAACATAAGGCCGAGTTGAGGCTAAAATGATAAAATGTGTTTTTCTTCAGGCAACATGCAATTTTTTTACGCACAGCAAGAATTTGTCAACAGAGATGGATCACTCCAGGTGCAGAAAGTAAAAGTCCTGTTCTCACGCGTTTTATTCTCGCCATGCATTGATGGAGCTGGTTCCACATCAGTTGGACCCCTGGGTTGATGCAAAATCCCGGAGTGGGGTTTCTGAACCCGGATTTTCCGTCCAAAATGTGGTTTTGTTTGAAAAGCTTTTCTCTGCTTGTTTCTACTAGCTACAAGTGAGAAATTATTAATAACGAAATAAAACACAGCGAAGTTATACTATAGCCGGTGATAATCTCGCCTTCAAAGGGTCGACAGTTATTCAAAGACGAAATTTGTTTCAGGAAAATAAATAAACCCGTCGAATTTGTTGAATAATTTCGCAATTATTGCTGTCATTTTTTGCATAGCTTATGTTTTATGTCCATCGTGGTGCTATAGGAAGATCTGTGCTTTCTGTTTGTGGCAATAAATAATATTGATTTGAAAGACTGGAGGATTGCGTCGGGATCGTCTTCTGGAAGTTTGATTGTCTGTTCCTGGGAAAACCTCGACTCTTCGCTTTATCGGCTGCTTGTATAGTTCCTTCCCACGGACCTCCATGAGAAGAAAAAAAAAAAAAAAAAGTAACTGGCAGGGTTTTCGTTTCTCTTCGGGCCCGAGTGCAACTAAAAGAAGAGAAGGCCACTCCGGAGAGAATAAGAAGACGGAGGAGAGGAGAAAAGAGGAGAGAGAGAGAGAGAGAGAGAGAGAGAGAGAGAGGGAGGAGACGAAAAAAGGGAGGAGGACTCACCACTTGCAGCAGCGCCAGGTAGCCGGCGCCCACGTTGTCGAAGTTGACCTTCACCTTGCTCCAGTAGAAGTGTGTGTCGTTGAGCGCCAGACACTCGGTCTTGTTGTTGACGAAGGAGGCGTTGTAGATGTAGCCCGTCCTGTTGACGCAGCGGCCGAACTTGCCCGCAAACAGGTTGACGCCCATGATGCTGAAGATCAGCCAGAAGATCAGGCAGACCAGCAGCACGTTCATGATGGAGGGGATGGCGCCGATCAGAGCGTTCACCACCACCTGCGGGGGCGGGGGCGCACACACACATTTATACACACACGTCGATAAATATTAAATACATGCATAGACACGAGGGCTGGGCGATATTGAAACGATACCGCGATATTGATAAATCGATGCCATGTCGGAGCTCGCAGAAAATATTTACACACAAGAAATAATTGAGAAACAATCATAAGAAACGTGGATATTAATTGGACTATTGATTAGAACATCTAGAAAAGTCGAGGAAGTTCTGAAAACTGCGATACTTATTGTGATGCAGCCTCGAAGACAACATTTAACCATATCACATGAAATAACCAACATCCCAGGTATCCATCGTAATCGCCCAGCACTAATGTACACACACCCATACTGTACGTGTATAAACACATTCATACCTATGAAAACACACACAGGAAACACACTAGACCAGACCCGTTACACAGCTTCCTACTCGGCATGCCGGTGAATCTGGCCAATAAGATTCTGCTATTTTATCATCTCCCGGGTTAGGGTTATGGTTAACCACCAGTTAAGTTGGTTAAATGTTATGAATCACTGGCGTCCTCATCGGGTTTTAAATTCCATCTACAGAGTTCATAGTGCAGGGCACGGAGAGAGAGAGAGAAGGAGAGAGAGAGAGACAGTGAGTGAGAGAGAGAGAGAGAGTCAGTGAGTGAGAGAGTGAGAGAGAGAGAAAAAAAAAAGAGTTGAGCTCAAAAGGCTAGTTTCTACTGTCAGCGCAGCACCACACACACACACACACACACACACACACACACACACACACACACACACACACACACACACACACACACACACACACACACACACACACACACACACACACACACACACACACACACACACACACATACACACACGCGTGTTCACACACACACACAGCTTGCTCCTACCAAGCGATCTGCCACTCAGCCTTTCCTCAGTCTACCCAGAACGCACTCCTACTACCCAGAATGCCGTGCAGCCGTGCTGAGTGAGCGGCACGTCGCAGCACGGCGCTGTGCGCAGAGCGTTTGTAAAACGGCGTGATGCCTAATCTTATTAGCCAGATAAAGCACTGACAGAGAGAGAGAGAGAGGAAGAGAGGAGAGGAGGGGGTAAAGGAGAGAAGGAAGACAGAGAGAAGAGGAGAGAGAGGAGGGGGAGAGAACAAGACCCGTTCTCCCATTGTGAACACATTTAATTTCCTCTCAGGTGACGTAACCTCCACAGCCAGAGCCCGACGACCTCTGACCCCGAGCTCAGCCTCGTCCTGTGGGTTTCTCCTTAATTCACAACCACAGTTCACACTGTGCACACATTATTTTCCCAAAACTTTCTCTAGGACTTCTGTATAAGTCACGGAATGCTCTTTTTGAAAATACAGAGGAAGGCTTAATCAATCAAATATGTTACTAGCGCTGGTTGTGCATCGTGTGCATATACTGTATGATTAAAAACATGTTTTGAAGATTGATCAGACTGCAGGTCTAGTTGTTGCAGGGCTCTGGTGTTGTGAAAGAGAGAAAACAGAATGTTTCCTGAAGTGCATATGAATATATTAATACTGACGTCGAGTTGAAAATCATTAACATGCGACAGAATTCGGTTGAGAGCAACGGTGAGGGTCAGCGAGACACACCATATGGGTTGGGTTTCACTTTCAACATTCAGTGCATTGATATCACATCAAATAATCACCGTTCATCGATCAATTTGGTTTAATTACTGTGCCAGGCCATCCAGTTTACCGTTCGCAATAACTAATGTGTGAAATAGAGACTTTCACGGATACAACAGGAAAGACGATCACAACACAAAAACAGACGCAGGAGTCGATAAAGAGAATCAGATTAGAACATCAACATGCACAGATGCTTTTCCTGCGTCTGGTGGAAGTCTAGCGGCGTGAGTCACTATAACACTGAGGGGACGGTGAGACGGCGGAGGATGAGCGAAAGAAAGTGGAAATAACAGCAGAATGAAGATACTCTGATCAAACAGGTTTTCAGCTTTAGTTTTCCTAAAACTCGGCTGGAACGCTACAACGCGGCATTAAATGTGATCGCAGGACTTTGAAACAGTTTCAGCGGTGCAAGGCAGTGGAGAAGGACATGTGAATAAATATTGCAGTGATGACATTGCGTCGATCGCGGCGGATCAGCTGTGTATGCCAGGAAAAGCAAAAAGAAAAGTCTAAATACGATTGAAGTTTTCCTGTTTTCCTGTTCATTCCAACCAGAAGTTGGAATGATGCTGCTTTGTGTTCTTTTATGGATCACTCATGGGAAATGGACCGATCGGAATAAGAGGGATTGCCAAAATAGCACAGACGGTGAAACCAATGCCTGAGAGTCCTTATCGCTGAAGTTGTATGAAAAAGGGCCAGTTTGGACAAAGATATATACAGCAGAATTGTTTTTGTAAGTATTATGCTGTACATATGCTTGCAAGAGAAAGATATACTGGGATGGGACTGACCAAAGAAAACCCAATACAAAAAGTCACCGACCAACACTGACCTGGGCACCACTGCTACTGAATGGGTGTCAAACACGAGATTCCCCAAAAAGTGACCAGAGTGATTAGTTCTTTACTTGGCTAAGGAATGGGCTCAATCACGAATACTGTATTAAGTCATTTCTCACATAGCTGTAAGCAGCAGTCAAGGTCTCTCGTCGATTGAATAAATAACTTCATTATTTCTTTCAAAATTAAAGTATGCCTATAATATTTTGTTATTGATAATAAAAATTAACCATTTGCTCATAACAATGAAGTATAAAAAGAGTGACCGGCACCTAGAAGGCGTCTACCTGTTCAGCAGCGGTGCCCAGGGTTAGTTTTGGACTTTAATACTGACTCTTACCCTCATGCCTTCAAATCTGGACAGGGCTCTGAGCGGCCTGAGCGCTCTGAGCGTTCGTAAGGATTTGATGGCGGCAAAGTCTGAGTAGCCCAGCGTATTGGCTACCAGACTGACCAGCGATACCTGGAGGATAGAGAGAGAGAGAACCGGCAGGAAGAGAAAGTGGGAGAAATAGGAAGGAAGGAAGGAAGGAAAGAAGGAAGGAAGGAAGGAAAGCGAGGAAAAGACGAAGAAAGTCCACAGGTAGAGAGAGAGAGAGAGAGAAAGAGAGAGGGAGAGAGGAAGGAAAGGGAAAGAGAGAGCCAAGATCATTAGCTTGTATGGTAAAACAAAGTGAGTATAGCAGCGAACCAATGGAACCTGGATCCAGGGAGAGAGAGGATGTTAACATCAAGGTGGCTGAAAAAAAGATGGAGAAATCTGTGAGTGGGCTGAATAACCGAAATTGATAATTAGCTCCAAAAAAATATCCCTATAATAGTGAAAAAAATTAAATACTTAAATAATACTTCAATACTTAAAAATGTACTTCATTTGTTTTATCTACACAAATAAAATATTACATTCATTGGATCTCTTGATTAAATGTATTAATTTGTCGTTTTTTTTCACTTAAAATGTGGATGTTAATTTCTCAATTTCAAGTTGAGAAATATAGATTTGACAAAATTAAGCATTTTTTTAATTGATCCAATGACTCCAATGCAAGGTTTCTGGGGTTTTTTTCTCTCGGTCTAATGACCACAAAAAGTAAAACAAGTATATTCCTGAATAACCCGGAAAAACCTTGTACGTAATCAAACAAACTCCAAAAGGTTCTCCTGTTGGAAATAATGGGAATATATTATCAATGGGAAATTACTGCATTGCTGTGAATGAGAAAAACAAATGTTTACTGTCATCAATTTATTTATTATTGTTATTATTATTATTATTATTATTATTATTATTATTATTATTATTATTATTATCATCAATATCTAGGCTCACGTCAATATTATTGTTGTTGATAGAACAATTATTATGATAATATAACAGTTATCAGAGTACTAATAAAAATATTCAATACAATAATCATTATTAACAAAATATTATTATTATGAAGAAGAAGAAGAAGAAGAAGAAGAAGAAGAATTCACT
>NC_137206.1:20818677-20823677 GCF_960531495.2 Zeus faber | reverse complement strand
TATCTAAGGAGCACTTGTGATTTGCTGCATGAGCACACAGGAGCTTCACAGTTTATTCACTTCACTGATTGAAGCGTTCTGCCTCCGTTGTGATGTAATTACAGTTGATTACGCCAGGCTTTTGTTTCTATGGTTACTAATAGGCTTTTCCCTGATAGGCCGAACCAGTAATCCAATGAAAACGATTGAGTGGTAATCTGACACTCAATCAGCCTACTTTGAAGAGTTATTATCTGTGTGTGTTTGTGTGTGTGCGTATTTATGTTGTAGCATATCTGTGTATGTCTGCACATGTTGCATATGTCTCTGTGTGTCTCTGGGCTTCCTCTAGCCAGGGGCGATGTCAGGAAATCCCTTGGTTTATTGAACACAGTCTTAATAAACACTTTTACCTCTATAAACACTTATTGAACGTAGCTGCTAAAACCCCTGATGCGTCATCACATCACCTTCAGGAGACACTTTCAACTGCACGCACTGAGTGCAACCCGTAGTATCGATCAGGTATCGAACGCTACACAGCAAAATGCAACTGAATAATTCCCCACAAAATGGGAAAGTGATTGCCTTTGATCCTTCCCGCTACCTCCCCAGAATGCACTGCCCCCAAAGGTGAGCACTGCTATGGGCAAGCAGACAATTTCAGGCTTGTAGTCTTAGTGTATCTTATTGAGCTGAATGTCATAGGGAAAAGACAGAACCTCAACGAGGACCTGGAAAGCCCACTACCGGGATGGCCAGGAGAGCAATGCATGCTCAGTACAGACAAGTAAAATATACCAATTAACCAATTTCAGTAAAGGAATGTGATCTGGGACTCTTTTGTCTCAGGTCTCTAATGGTAGTTTCTAATGTCTAATGTTACGTTCTCTAATGCTGAGCACACTGGCTGGCTGACTGTAATTTACAGTGGGCTTCAGTTCTGGCTTCATATTACTGTGTATTCCTTATTCATGTTCTGAATAAGGAAGAGAGTTAAGCCAGAAACAAGGTGATCGGATTGGTGATGAGGTTTGAGCAGCAGCTCAATCACATCTTTGAACCTTCAGCCACATGACAGCCTTCAGGCAAGGTGTCTTCACTTTCATCATTACTAAAACAGAAATAACACACACATGCATCCTTGCCACAACCTACACAAAAAAAAATAGACAAATGCGCGTGTGCGCATGCGCGCACAAACATGCATGCACATGCGCGCGCACACACACACACACACACACACACACACACACACACACACACACACACACACACACACACACACACACACACACACACACACACACACACACACACACACACACAGATCCCCTTTCAATTGAGTGCCATTCAACATCACAACATTAACCAATGAGTTGGCATTTAGGAGACTAATGGACCAGCTAATCTAATGACAACTGTCACCATAGATTTGTGTGTTTAGATGTGTAGGCTTGAGTGTGTTTGTATGTGCGCATGTGCGTGCATGTGAGTGTATTTGAGCACGTGCGGTACAGTGTTATTTTCAGTGTGTATATGCCTGCATGTGTGTGTCTGTGTGTTTGTTGGTTGATGTATTGGCCCTCTATCTGTGCTAGGGGCTTTTTGTCTGAGCTGTGTACAGTCTGCTTAGATTTCCTTCCTTTCTTTCTTTCCCTCTCTCTCTCTCTCTCTCTCTCTCTCTCTCTCTCTCTCTCTCTCTCTCTGTTTCCAGGTCCTCTGCTTGGCTCCTGTCTGAGTCCACTGGTCTCTGACTGGGCTCTCCAACGCTTTTCGGCCGTGACCTTCACTCCCTCAGATAATCGTCACTCTCTCGTCCCTCAGTGAGCTCTGCCTGTCTTTTGCAGCCCGCCTACATTGTGATGGTTTGGACAACACTAGTTCGACAACAGATGCACTGTTTACATCTAGTTCTCTCACAATCTCTCAGTCCCTTCTCATTTTTCACATTACTACCACCGGAGACCACCCAGTGTGATTGTAGAGACAGAGCGCTCTTATCAGTTTTTAATTGGAATTTTGGAATTCTGATGTGACTAAAGATGACATTAACAAAGTTGCTTCTTATTGGCATGATATTTTCACCTTTTAGGCGGTTTCTTTTTAAGCACCTTCACAATGTAATTTGTTTTTTTAAATTATCCGGTGTGTGTGTTTGTAATTGTACCTCTGCGTGTTTATGTACTGACTTCTTTAGGTGTAAATATAGTAATACACAGATATACTAAAAGCATACTATGGAAAATTGAAGCAAAATTACTCAGTGTAAAATCAAAAATAAACAAAGCTCTACATGTACTAAATGTGCCGACATGATCACAGAGTGCAGACAGTAGATTGCCTTGGGTCAATATTCACATACAAACATCATAAGGACATAAGGACAGTTAAAAGAAATCAATAGGAAATGGAGCTGGAAGATCGCACTGTCTTCCTGGAGCCGATTGCTCTGCTGTTCGGCGTGTTCGCCTGCTTTGTAGTGTGCTCTCGAACTCCAGTTGTAATCTTTTAATTTCTCTGACCTGGCTGCATCATAAATAATTAGTCAGGGGAACGTCTTCTCAGGTGCATAATAACCCAAGCGCATAGTGCGTCGGGATGGGCTCACTTTGTCACAGTGGCAGGCATAGAAACTTGGAGAAATTAGCCTGTGTTTTGTGCTTTGTAATCACAGCATGGAGGAAACAGCAAGGCGTTCAGGAACAGTTTGTATTCTGTAATGAATGGACACACACACGCACGCACGCACACACACACACACACACACACACACACACACACACACACACACACACACACACACACACACACACACACACACACACACACACACACACACACACACACTGGAACATACTGCACACACAGCAAACACTAACGCATATACAGCACACAGTATACGTGACCTCCTTCCCTACACACATTTAGTGTACTCACAGGACAGGTGTTTTCATACGCAGGAAAGCATGTGAGCACAGGCTGGTGTGTGCATAGTCTCACACATACCCCATTTCACAGCCACTCATACTCACTCATAAGGGGCTTTTCCAGTTCAGGAAGCAGGAACTTAGTTCCCGGTACTTAGGAACTTAGGCCTTTTCCAGAGGAAGAACTTGGTATCAAAATTGGTTCCACTTGGGTCCCAAAAAAGTCCCATTGGACTTGACTTTTAAATAACAGTAAATATCAGATTTAACACTCACTGCTTGCTCAAAGAGCTATCTCACCATCGCTACTTAGTTCTATAGAATAAAATGGAAAGCCAGAACCTGATGTACAGCAACCGATGCAACCAGCACGTGCCAAATGTCATGTTTTGCATCACTTCCATCTGATTTGTGTAATCTCCACGGTTCCTAGGTCCGGTGGGAAAGGAACAAAGAACTCTTTTAAGGACGGCTAAGCTTCCAGTTTTAGAAGTCTCCCAACCTTAATTGGTTGCCCATTTAGTCCCTGGTAAAAGTATCTTGGTGGAAAAGTGGCTACATACACAATCATCTTGCACACACAATCGATCTGTAGCCGTGGAGCAGCAGTGGTTCTGCTGGCCTATTTCTACATCAGGTGGGCCGGCTCTGAGGCTCGGCGGCAGCAGCCGGCCTCAGAGTGCTGCCTCAGCGTTGTGGCAGGTCCCGCCTCGGCCTGTGACGGATGTGTGTTTTTTATGTGAAATATGGTGCTGAATCAGGAACCTGGTAGAGAGTCGTTATAAAGGGAAGAAAAGGTCCAGACACGCTTTCTGTCTTCCAGCCTGGGAATGACCTCTTGACTAGTGATAATGTGATTGAGTGATAATGACCATATACAATGATAACCCATATTTCAATATCATCACTTGTTTCACAATGAAAGTTTAACTTAAAGAACATACTCTAAGAATACAACATACACCCAAACATCCAGAAGTATTGCTCTTATTTCTTTGTATTTTCTGAATGGATTTTTTTCATTTCCAGTCTCAGTTCACTTCTCTTTCTCCCTCTCTCCTGCTCTCTCTCTCGCTCTCTCTCTATGTCTCTCCACCATGAACCTGCCGGCTAAGCTGACCTGGTTCCCGGTGCCGTGGTGGATGGTGCTGAATCAGGAAGAGTTCCAGGTGTTTGAGTCATGTGACTCCCTCTCACCTGATTTCGCGGCTCCAACCACATCCATCTCGTAATGAGAGTATGGGGCCAAGCGGGGGACATGGGGCCCTAACGACCACTCCGTCCCCAGAACGCTGCGGGTTTGTGCGTGTTTCTATGTGCGTTTTGAATGTTGCGCACGATTGTGTGCGTGTGCATGTGTGTGTCCTTACGGTCAGGGAAGCAGTTGTCGGGGTCCATGGCTTCTTCAGCCATCTCAGAGTACTCGTCCTCTTCCTCGCCAGGCTTCCTCAAATCCACTGTGCTTCCCTCCGAGAGGCTGATATCGTCCTTCTGCTGAGAAAAAATAATAAATAAATAGCTATCTTTATTAAACATTGTCTCTATAAATGAACCTTTGGCAGTGGACCAAAATCATCTCCACTCAAATGCAGTGACACCCCTTCTGTTCTACTAAACACAAATAAAATCAGCAGCAAACAAACCTAATGGTAGTGTTTGTATTACAAGTATTACACAACTAGAACATGTCATTACATTTTAGCTGCTGCCCAGAAGATGAAAATCTTTCAAAATCAAGAAATGTGTCGAATTCAGCGAGGCTCCTGTTCCTACGTCAACATCTGATCTGACACGGACCACTGAGGAAATCCTTGCGTGTTTGCTAAGCATCATGGGAATTTAACTCCACAAAGGGACAAAGAGAAATGCAGACCCGTCATCCGGGGGCGTTCTGCTGAAACCGGGGAAAGAATTTGCCAGAGTCGGAAAGAAGACGGATCAGGTGTAAAAATATCTGCACAATGACACAGCGGGGACCTCTGGGTGGTGTGTGTGTGTGTGTGTGTGTGTGTGTGTGTGTGTCTGTGTGCATATGTGCACAGACAGGTAAGGTAACTTCTTGAGTCAACAGCTAAGTCATGAATATATTCA